>NC_057393.1:88416236-88784432 GCF_019320065.1 Cervus canadensis | reverse complement strand
TTTGCATGAAATATTTTTTTCCAGCCCTTCACTTTTAGTCTGTATGTGCCTCTTGTTTTGAGGTGGGTCTCTTGTAGACAGCATATATGGGGGTCTTGTTTTTGTATCCATTCAGCCAATCTTTGTCTTTTGGTTGGGGCATTCAACCCATTTACATTTTAGGTAATTATTGATAGGTGTGGTCCCGTTGCCATTTACTTTGTTGTTTTGGGTTCACGTTTATACAACCTTTCTGCATTTCCGTCTAGAGACGATCCATTAGCATTTGTTGAAGAGCTGGTTTGGTGGTGTGAATTTCTCTCAGCTTTTGCTTATCTGTAAAGCTTTTGAATTCTCCTTCATATCTGAATGAGATCCTTGCTGGGTACAGTAATCTAGGTTGTAGGTTATTCCCTTTCATTACTTTCAGCATGTCCTGCCATTCCCTTCTGGCCTGGAGGGTTTCTATTGATAGATCAGCTGTTATCCTTATGGAATCCCTTTGTGTGTTATTTGTTGTTTTTCCCTTGCTGCTTTTAATATTTGTTCTTTGTGTTTGATCTTTGTTAGTTTGATTAATATGTGTCTTGGGTGTTTCGCCTTGGGTTTATCCTGTTTGGGACTCTGGGTTTCTTGGACTTGAGTGGCTATTTCCTTCCCCATTTTAGGGAAGTTTTCAGCTATTATCTCCTCGAGTATTTTCTCATGGCCTTTCTTTTTGTCTTCTTCCTGGAACTCCTATGATTCGAATTTGGGCATTTCACCAGTGTCCCAGAGGCTCCTGAGGATTGTCTTCTTATTTGGAATCCTTTTTTTCTTTTTCCTCTCTGCTTCATTTTATTCTCCACCATTCTTATCTCTACCCTCACTTATCCTGTCTTTCTAGCCTCCGTATTCTACTCTGGTTCCCTCCAAAGTGTTTTTGACCTCATTCATTGCATTATTCATTTTTAATTGACTCTTTTTTATTTCTTCTAGGTCTTTATTAAACAGTTCTTGAATCTTTTCAATCTTTGTTTCCAGGCTATTTATCTGTAACTCCATTTTGTTTTCAAGATTTTGGATCATTTTTATTATCATTATTCTAAATTCTTTTTCAGGTAGATTCCCTATCTCCTCCTCTTTTGTTTGACTTGGTGGGCATTTTTCATGTTCCTTTACCTGTTGGGTATTTCTTTGCCTTTTCATCTTGTTTAGATTGCTGTGTCTGGAGTGGGCTTTCTGTATTCTGGAGGTCTGTGGTTCCTTTTTATTGTGGAGGTTTTACCCAGTGGGTGGGGTTAGACGATTGGCTTGTCAAGGTTTCCTGGTTAGGGAAGCTTGCGTCGGTGTTCTGGTGCGTGGAAGTTGATTTCTTCTCTTTGGAGAGCAATGGAGTGCCCAGTAATGAGTTTTGAGATGGGTCTATGTGTTAGGTGTGACCTTGGGCAGCCTGTATGTTGACGTTCAGGGCTATGTTCCTGTGTTGCTGGAGAATTTGTGTGGTATGTCTTGCTCTAAAACTTATTGGCTCTTGGGTGGTGGTTGGTTTCAGTGTAGGTATGGAGGCTTTTGGATGGTCACTTATTACTTAAAGTTCCATGTAGTCAGGAGTTTTCTGGTGTTCTCAGGTTTTGGGCTTAAGTCTCCTGCCTCTGGATTTCAGTTTTACTCTTCCTGTAGTCTCAGGACTTCTCCAACTATACAGCACTGCCTTGAGTTGATAACCGATCTGTAGGTGAAGTGATTTCTGTAGAGTTCTGACTGGGCCAGGCCAAGGGAGGGGTTGCCAGTAGTTGATGGCTGGGCGGAGCTAACCACAGTGGGAAGACCAAATGCAGTGTGAAAGATGATGCTGACAAGCTGAGCGAAGATGCTCGGTATCAGGTGTGATATTTGACAATGGAATGTTCATTCGTTTTGTCATCTGCTACTGCTCCTGAGCATACAAGTGATCCGGATGACGTGGGGCATCCCGCGCGAGTCTGGGATCCAGAAGTCCTGTGTTTAAGTTCTTTCATTTGATGTATTAACATTTAGGATTGTTCTGTTCACTTGATGAATTGACCCATTATTATTATGATTGTATCCCTGGAAATATTCTTTGTCTTGAAATCTGCTTTGTTATTATGTTAATAACTACTCTCATTTTCTTTTGATTAGTGTCAACAGGGTATATCTTTATTCATCCTTTTATTTTAAATGTATTTATGTCTGGACTTCCCTGGTGACTTAGACAGTAAAGAACTGCCTGCAATGCTGGAGACTGGGTTCAATCCCAAGGTCAGGAAGATCCCTTGGAGAAGGGAATGGCTACCCACTCCAGTATTCTTGCCTGGAGAACTCCATGGACAGAAGAGCCTTGTGGCTGCAGTTCATGGGGTCACAGAGTTAGGCATGACTGAGTGGCTAACACTTTAACACCATATATATTTTAAAAGGCTTTCTTATCTTTCTTGTTTTTTAATCCGTTTATCAATTTTATCTAATCTCTGCCTTTTACAGAGGTGTTTAGACCATTTACATTTAATGTGATTATTGATATGGTTGAAATTCAATCTGTGATCCATTTTCCTTTTTTTTTTTGCCTTATTTTGGATTGAGTATTTTTTATAATTCCATTTTTTATCTTATTTGTTGGTTTATTAACTGTACTTGTTTTTTGTTTTTGTAGTGGTGGTTTTATGGTTTGTAATATATGACTTGTCACAGCCTGCTGTCCTCACTTTGTACAGTACCCTGTTAACTGAAATGTGTACGTTTCAGAATCATGTCTTTCCTTTGCATGCTTCTGTGGTAAGAGTTACTTTGTAAATTGAGGTCACAGTGTTGATATGCACAGATACCAGTTAACATGAGACTGTGCAGAGTAAGGACAGCTTGCATATCACTTTGCCTATAATATATGAACCCTATAATTCTATTCTTTCTTTTCCATTTCACTTTTACAAGCTTGGCCTTTGTACTACTTCTGAAATACATGGTACTTCTATCTTATTTATAGTCCCTGTGGCTGTATACTCAGTCATGTCTGACTCTTTGTGGCCCCATGGACTGTAACCCCCAGACTCCTCTATGCATGGAATTTTCCAGGCAAGAATACTGGAGCGGGTTGCCATTTCCCACTCAAGGGGATTTTCCCAACCCAGGGATGGAACCTGTACTCCTGCATTGGCAGGCAGATTCATTACTACAGTGCCACCTGGTTTAGCCCATAATCCCCATAATATACCAGAAGTGGTAAATATATGGAAAAAGATAACTTTTTAATTAGAAAACTGTATTGTTTAAGTAAAAGTAATAATTATTTTGGGGATTATTGTTTTTACTTAAAAATTTTAAAATAATATTGTTTAAATAAAAGTAATACTCCCCATAATACATTATTATTTTTAAAGAGTATGATTTTTTAAATTAAAAAGTTATATTTTTCCATATATTTACCATTTCTGGTGTCCCTTATTCCTTTATTAATAGAACCATGTTTTCATCTGGCATCATTTTTCTTTTGCCTAAAGAACTTCCTTTAATACATTTTGTACTGTCAGTGTGCCAGTGATGAATCAACTATTTCTGGTCTTGTATGGGCTATTGAGATTATTTTGTGTGTTCACTTAGAGTGGGCCTTTTTTCAGCCTCACAAATTCACACTAATCAAAATTCAACTGAAGACATGAGTAGTCCCCTTCTGTAGATCTGTGAAATTCCCTGCATGTAGTTTTCTCCTTTGTTTTTTTGCCTTGCAAGTTTTAGCCATCTTGACCACTGTGAACACCCCTCTTCCCCGTCTCTACTGCGGGAGACTCCCAGGTCCACCTAAGTTTCTCATGCCTGCACTGTCCTTTGGAAACTCTGCAGCAGTCAGATGGGACGGTCGTAGGGCACACGTCCTTTTTTTCACTCACCTCTCATGCTGTCCTATGCTGCCCGTTTCACAGTGTCTGAAAACCTTTTTATTGATCTGTTGTTATGTGTTTATTTCTCTTCAGTTGTTTATGGTGGGCTGACAAAGCCATGTTATTCCATCTGATGGAAAGTAGACCTCTCTAGATGTCTTGTTGTTGAGAATAACTGCTTTCCAGTGTTGTGTTGGTTTGTGCTGTGCGAGGGCGTGAGTCAGCTGTCAGTTCACATGTGTCCCCTCGCTCTGGAGCCTCACTCCCACCCAGCCCCGTCCCGCCGTCTAGGTCATCAGGGGCACGAGCTGAGCTGCCCGTGCTGTGCAGCAGCTTGCCGTTAGCTACCTCTTTCACACACGGAAGGAAATCAGTCCTGGGTGTTCACTGGGAGGACTGGTGCTGAAGCTCCAAGACTTTGGCCACTTGATGCCAAGAACTGACTCATTAGAAGAGACCCTGATGCTGGGAATGATTGAAGGCAGGAGGAGAATGGGACGACAGGGGATAAGATGGTTAGCATCACCAGCTCAATGGGCATGAGTTTCAGCAAGCTCCGGGAGTTGGTGATGGACAGGAAAGCCTGGCATGCTGTATTCTGTGTGGGCCCAAAAAGTTGGACATGACTGAGCAACTGAACTGAACTGAGTGTATATATGTTAGTGCTACTCTCTCAATTTGTCCCACCCTCTCCTTCTCCTGCAGTGTCCACAATCTGTTCTCTGCATCTGCATTTCTATTCCTGCCCCTCAGGTTCATCAGTACAACTTTACTAGACTCCATATATATGCATCAATGTACAATATTTATTTTTCTCTTTTTGACTTACTTACTTTGTATGACAGATTCTAGGTCCGTCCACATCACTGTAAACAACCTAATTTCATTCCTTCTTATGGCTAAGTAATATTCCACTGTATATATGTACCACAACTTCTTTATCCATTCATCCAGATGCCATGTTTTTATGAACATAATTTCTCTTGTAGTTATGGTTATGTTATAAATACAGCTTCTTATACTTCTTTACACTGAATATTATGTTAAAGCATTTTCCATGTTTTTCACCTATTTTTAATAAACTATAGTTGTACTTTTGAGTTAGAAGTTTCAAGATACATAGCATATTTATTTAGCTGTACATTAGTTGATATGTGTTTTATTTCAGTTTTTCACTATCAATTTCACTGATATTTTAAAAGTTCCCAATATCTTGATTGTAGTGCACCTGATATGGAAGAAATATTGACTGAATCAGAAGTTAAATTGGATGGTGTCAGACAAAAGATTTTGCAGGTAGCTCAAGAGCTCTCAGTAGAAGACATGCATCAATTCCACAGAGCCATTACTACAGGTGAGTCTAGGTTTACTTTAGTGGTAATGTTTAAAAGATAATAGTATGTTAAATGATTTATGTATGCATTGCATGAATTATAATTAACAGTAAATATTATTGGCTTTAAAAAATTGGGACTTCTGAGTAGTAATATAAAGATAATTTTAAAATGCTTACTTGGCTTTATTTTCCTGTGTAGTGATAGTCATTGATAGATTTTGATAAAGTAATTGAGAAGACACCCTTAATAGAGAAACTTTATTCTTGAGTGAGTAGAGTGTATTCAGACAGGGTGTATCTCATTCCCCACCATGAGTATATTTCACTTGTGGCTCTAAGTTTCAGTCATTGTAGGTTCATAAAAAGAGGATGTATCACCTAGCCAGATGGACCAAAACATCTCATAGTGCGACTCCATACTGGGAATTCTAGAATAAGACTGGGTTTTATATATTCATTTAAAAAGTTTCATGGAGTATTGGATCTTGGTGATTATCACCATTTATAAATCAGTTGCACAAACGTTTAAAGTACTTGATCTGATCCTCTTCATCCTTTTCTTGTGAGTTCACTAATAGAACTGTATAACTCAGGCATCCCCTAAAATTTGCAGAAAGACAAAGTCAAAGTTTGATTCATATTTATAGAAGTAAATCGAAGTTGCTTTCTATCAAAGAGTTGATTCCACTAAGCTGAGGTCAGTTCAGTAGTAAGAAATGAGTTCATTTGGTATCTGTTCAATATATGTTCAGTTTTAGTCTCAATATTTATCATTTCAGGACTTGTTTTTCAGAAATGTCAACCTGTGGTTGTTGAAATGTCTTAATATTAGTAAGAGAAAGTGCCTGCATACATCAGTTAAAGTTGAAGATACGTTATTATAAGCTAAAGTGATATGAAGAGTCATTATGGTGTCTTCTGAAAGGAGATACATTTCCTTCCTCATAATTATTATTTACTATCAGGGATTTATTTGATTTTTAAATTAATAGCACACATAATTAAAAAAGCTTTATGAATTCCGTTTATGTTGTCAGGCAGCACAACCTTGCATATGACAAATTTGGGAGGATTGGGAAGGAAGATCAGAGGTAATGGTAGGAAGAAGGGTGAAGTGAAATTTAAACAGGCCTCTAGAAGAGAACGTATGAGAATGTCTTTATGACCTTGTAGTAGGAAAGATTTTTTAAATGACAGTATTAACTACTAAAGGAAAATTGGATTGATTTAATTTTGTTAAAATTAAGAATTTCTCTTTATCAAAAGACATCATTAAGGAAGCAAAAAGGCAAATTGAAGTCTGAGAGATGACGTTTAAGTACATACTTTGGATAGAGAACACATATGGAATATGTGGAGAGTTCCTACAAATCAATAAGAAGTCAATTTTAAAAATGGACAAAAATAGTTGAATAGGGGCCCCAGAATGTGACTATTCAGATGACTATGAATATTCACAAAAAAGTGCTCAGCATCATTATTCACTAGAGTAGTGTAAAGTGAAACCAAATGAGGTACCATTCACTCACCAGAATAACTAAATTGTAGATACTGACCATACTATTTAAAAAAAACTTTGGTGGCATCTGGCAAAAAACCTGTGTTTACCATATGATTACTTCTGGATATGTACCTGAGAAAAGTGAGGATTATATCACCAAAAAACATGTGCAGGAGATCTCAGAACAGCTATAATCATAATATCCTAAAAGTCAAAGATGACCCTGATCAACAGGACAATGGGTACATTGTGATGTAGTTGTCCAATGTAGTACTCCATAGCATTAGAAAAAGATAAAGGTGTGCAGCATCAAATATGAATTTCTCATTCTGTTGGACAAAATAAGCAGACACAAAAGAGTATCTAACTGTATAATTCCATTTATGTGAAGTTCCAAAAGAGGCATAATTAATCTAGAGATGTTGATTTGCTTCATTTGATCCAGTAGGTTATGTTGTAGGTCCTTCATTGATCAGTGAGTAAAGTATAAGGAATGGCTTTAAATAAGAGCAAGGACCATATGGATAGTGACACACAGAATGTTACTTAAGAAGTCATGCTTGGCTTTTAGAACAAAACAGGAATGGGGAAAAAAGGCAAAGGGGACATTTCATTGAATCAGTAGTGTTTCTTGAATCAGAAAAGAAACACTAACCCTGGGAAAAAGTTTAGTTAGGGCATTAGTAAGATGGGAGGAATCTTTCTTCAGTTGTTCCCACTTCAGTATCACTGAGGGTTATGAATTATTAAATCACAATCATAGGATTATGAATGTTATGGGGATTAGTGCTTATAAGCACTGTATTTCATTTAGGGCTTCCCTAGTGGCTCAGACGGTAAAGCATCCATCTGCCCACAGTGTGGAAGACTTGGGTTCAGTCCCTGGGTTGAGAAGATCCCCTGGAGGAGGGCATGGCAGCCTACTCCAGTATTCTTTCCTGGAGAATCCCGTGGATAGCGGAGCCTGGGGGCTACAGTCCATGGGGTTGCAAAGAGTCAGACACGAATGAGCGACTAAGTACATCTTCCATTTAAGACTTTTGTTTATGATTTGTACGTTTTGAGATTACCTACCCATGAATTAAATACTTAAGGATTCTCTGTATCTCACTTTTCTATAGGAAGTCTTTAAAATAAAATGAGGTTCTTTAAATTAATGCAATAAAAATTTGTTTCCTTAAAGTTAAGGAATAAAACAGTCAAGAGAAGTGTCTGGGACTTAAAAATTTGCTCATAGATATTTTACTTGATAAAATAAGTTTATTTATAATTACAGTAGCAGTAACAATGTGATGCTTATGAATAGCTTGCTGCTTGTAATTGTTAAATGCTTGTTTTGGTGTTACTCCAAATAGTTGTTCTTTTGACTTGAAGATAAAACAATTCTGGCATTGAACTAAAGGAGTTCCGTGCTTTTCCTCATTAAGAATAGTGCTAATGGCACGCAGAGCATTTCCCTAAGGGATACTTGTGTTAGCTCAAACATTGAGTATCCTACTAATAATTGAACAACAACAAAAAGTTAGGTCTGTTTTCTACACATTTCTTATCAGAGTACATTACAGATTGTCCCAAGGGATTGTTAAACAAATGACAAATAATTAGTTACTTGAAATAAATCACTTAAAAAACTTTTTGGTGCCCTATCATATTTTTTGGTTTTTTTTTTTTTTCCTCTTGTTGAAAAATTAACAGTTGGGGGAAATTCCCTCCATCTCAAAGCAAAAAAGTACTTTTTTGGGTTTAATTTATATCATTGTGATAATATTAAAAATTGTCATTTAATTTTGAGACATCCTAGTGCTAAAAACTTAAGTTCAGACACTAACTAATATTTTAATTCTCTTATCCGAAAATGTGAATGATGGGTTGAGTGAGAGTTTTGGGCCAGGTACAGATATTTTTTAAAACTGTTGCTCTTTATATATTAAATATTTATGTGACCTTTGCAGTATCCCTGAGTCATAAATATTTTTACCACTTCTTAAGTGGGGAAATTGAGACTTACAGGAGTTAAGCAACTTGTTCAAGGTCATAAGCTAGTAAGTGGTACCATTGCTTGCTTATTGTGTGGATTTAATTTACCTGTTGAACTTTAGAACCTTACCCCAACTAAAGGCTTTATATTGCTTAAATTTCTCTTTGTCCAAATATGAAGGTTTTTCTTAAATAATCCAGAACACATTATAACTCTTATGTTGCTCTTTCCCCCCCCCCCCATAGCACTTAACAACTTTGACATACTCTCTAATCTCCTTATTTGTTATGTTTCTTTATTGTTTCTCTTCCTCTACTAGAATGTGGACTCTCTAAGTCTCTACAAAAAGTTTTTTGTTATTGTTAACTGGGGTATCCCAGACACTTAATAGCTGTTTGATAAATGTTGACAGAATGAAGAGCAAAAGTATTTTAAAAGGGCTTTTTTGTTCTTGTTGTTCAGCCAAATCTTTTATCTAATGATTTGCTTTTGCAGATTTTTGTTTGACTGTTTTTTGTTGCTTCCAAAAGGAAACATGTTTCCAGGGGCGGTTGCTTAGATATAATACAAAAATAGTATCAATATTAATCTTTAGAGATATTCTAAAGCTCATATCAGTACAGAAAAATTTGATATCATTTCAGTATATTAGCACAATTGAGATGGCTTAGTGAAAAAGTGAACATGAAGATCTGCAAACCTTTGGAATAAATAATGGAAGAATTTAGTGAAGGGGAAAAGATATAGCTAAACATTGAATTTTTCTTTTTGTGAGATTTTGTGTGCAGAGATGTTAATTCAGGTGCTTTACCTGAACTAACGGGAATGAAGCTTCCCATTCATTCACAGGAAACAAATGATTAAACTTATGATGTTTTGGTGGCGTAACAAAATAGGAACCATTTCTTTCTCATTTGAGGTTCAGGCTTTGCGATGGTGGTTTGCGTGTGCTCTGCCTGCTTAGTCATTGATAGACCCAGGCCCTTGGGGCTCTGATATTACCAGTGTGTGGTTCCAGGATGAGCCAGGTCACCAACACACAGCTGGCAGGCTGTGGACGGAATGAGTACAGAGTCACGCCTGAGGGTTTTATGGGCGCTCTTGAGATGGCATCCATCACTACTGCCCACGTTTTATTGGCCAGTTACATGTCCACACCTAACTTCAAGGAAGAATGGGAAAGATGCTCTCTGTGCCAAAGACAATGAAATATTTTTGATGGATAGTTAATTTTTCTCTGCCCAGTTCAATAATTTGATGTCCATTTGGCTTACTGGGAAATCCAGGCATATGCCTGTTGATAGATTTATGTTTTTTTCTGCATGTATTTTAATTTTGTTTGGAAGCATTCATTTGCCTAATGCAAAAATAATTTTAAAACTGAAAGAGACGTTGGAGGACATCCTGTGCCACCACCTTAATTTGTAAATGAGCTTAGAGATGGCATTGGAATTGGAATCTGACTTGTTTATCTACCCTGATAAACTTGTTTTACCAACTCATTTTGCTAGTTAGTAGTTGGTACTTTACACTGTAATTGCTTTCTGCAAAGCCAGTGGCTTTTATTTGATGATCTTAGATCCTGTATCTGATTAAAGACTCTCACTTCCTTTTGTTTTACATAGATAAAATAAAATATTTTAATAAAATATTAATAAATTTAATTAAATTTATTTAATAAAATATTTTAATTGCATAGATTAAAATATATAGTTTAAATTTGCATGTAAATGTGAGATGATTCAGGGTACATTTCTTGTGACTGCTTTGATTGCAATTACTTGTTTATATCATACTGCAAACTTCTGTAGTGACTCCTGTGACCATGAGAAAATCTCTCATAGGCATTTTCTGGGTCACAGAGATTGTGACCATTCTTTTAAGGTAAATGTTGGATACACACTACTTAGTGTGTAGGGAGGTCCAAGTGTAGGCAGGTCTTTTCACCCAGTTTCTCTTTTCATCTGTGAACATTCTTACTGCTTTTCTGAAATCCTGTTTCATCAAGTTACTCTTGACATCTGTCAGTTGGTAAGACTTGGGGTGGGAATGCTAAGTAGGAAGCATGGATGAGACAACTTCCTACTCAGTTTGAACATACACACACCAAGTCAGAGAGATCCTTATTCCAACAATAGTGTCCCTTAAAGTAATTTATTATTACTTCTTGATATGATAGTGTACATTGAGCTAGGGTAACATTTTGAAAGAATAATGGCCTCTAAACTATGAGTTAATACGTTGGAAAGAAGACAAACCCCGAAAACGATTGCTTTGTTTAAGGAAGTTTTAAATATTGTCTTATATAGTCAATATAGTCAGCAAAAGCAAGACCTGGAGCTGACTGTGGCTCAGATCATGAGCTCCTTATTGCAAAACTCGGGCTTAAATTGAAGAAAGTAGGAAAAACCACAGGACCATTCAGGAATGACTTAAATCAGCTCCCTCATGATTATACAGTGGAGGTGACAAAACAGATTCAAGGGATTAGATCTGGTAGACAAAGAGTGCCTAAAGAACTGTAGACAGAGGTTCATAACATAGTACAGGAGACAGTGACCAAAAGCGAAAGAAATGTGAGAAAGCAAAGTGGTTGTCTGAGGAGTCTTTACACGTAACTGAGGAAAGAAGAGAAGCAAAAGGCAGGGGAAAAAGGAAAAAATACACCCAATAGAATGCAGAGTTCCAGAGAATAGCATGAAGAGATAAGAAGGCCTTCTTAAATGAACAATGCATAGAAACAGAAAAATAAACAATAGGATGGAAAAGACTAGAGATCTCTTTAAAAAAATTGGAGATACAAGGGAATATTTCATGCAAGGATGGGCATAATAAAGGACAGAAACAGTAAGGATCTAACAGAAGCATAAGAGATTAAGAAGAGATGGCAAGAATACACAGAAGAACTATACAAAAGAAGTCTTAATGACCCTAATGTGTGGTCACTCATCTAGAGCTGGACATCATTGAGTGTGTGAAGGCAAGTGGGCCCTAGGAAGCATTAATTACTATGAGCAAACCTAGTGGAGGTGATGGAATTCCAGCTGTGCTATTTAAATCCTAAAAGATGATGATGTTAAAGTGCTGTGCTCAAGATATCAGCAAATTTGGAAAACCCAGCAGTGGCCACAGAATGGAAAAGGTCAGTTTTCATTCCTGTCCCAAAGAAGGGCAATGCCAAGGAATGTTAAAACTACTGTACAGTTGCACTCATTTCACATGCTAGTAAAGTTATGCTCAAAATCCTTCAAGCTAGACTTCAACAGTTCATAAACCAAGAACTTCCAAATGTACAAGCTGAGTTTTTGGAGAGGCAGAGGAACCAGAGATCAGATTGCCAACATGTGTTGAATCATGGAGAAAAAAAGGGAGTTCCAGAAAAACATCTACTTCATTGACTAAAGCCTTTGACTGTGTGGATGACAACAAACTGTGGAGAATTCTTTTAAGAAATGATGAGTACCAGACCACCTTACCTGTCCACTGAGCAACCTGTATGTGGGTCAAGAAGCATCAGTGAGAATTGAACATGGAACAACTGACTGGTTCTAAATTGGGAAAGAAGTGCATTAAGGCTGGATATTGTCTCCCTGCTTATTTAACTTCTATTCAGAGTGCATCATGTGAAATGCCAGTCTGGGTGAATCACAAGCTGGAATCAAGATTGCCAGCAGAAATATCAACAACCTCAGATATGCAAATGATACTACCCTAATGACAGAAGGTGGCAGAGAGTGAAGAGGAGCTAAAGAGCCCCTTGATGAAGGTGAGAGAAGAGAGTGAAAAAGCTGGCTTAAAACAACATTCAAGAGACTAAGATCATGGTATCCAGTCCCATCATGTAATGGCTAATAGATAGGGAAAAAGTAGGAATAGTGACAGATTTTATTTTCTTGAGCTCCAGAATCACTGCAGATGGTGACTACAGCCATGAAATTAAAAGACACTTGCTCCTTGGAAGGATAACTGTGACAAACCTAGACAGCGTATTAAAAAAATAGAGACATCACTTTGCTGATGGACGTTCATATAGTCAAAGGAATGGTTTTTCCACTAGTCATGTTTGAATGTAAGAGCTGGACCATGAAGAAGGCTGAGCGCTAAAGAATTGATGCTTTTGAATTGTGGTACTGGAGAAGACTCTTGAGAGTCCCATTGTCAGCAAGGAGATCCAACCAGTCAATTCTAAGGGAAATCAACCCCGAACACTCATTGCTGAAGCTGAAGCTCCAGTTCTTTGGCCACCTGCTGTGAAGAACTGACTCATTGGGAAAGACCCTGATCTGAGAAAGATTGCAGGCAGAGGGGTGGGGACAGTGGAGGATGAATAGTCAGATCGCATCATCGACTCAGTGGGCATGAGTTTGAGCAGGCTCTGGGGGATAGTGGGGACAGAGGAGCCTTGCGGGCTGCAGTTCGTGAGGCCACAGTCGGACACGACTTAGTGACTGAACAGTAACGGCAACAACAAAGTACTGTTCTAACAAAAGTTAATGCCCAGCATTCTTATTTTAATAATTCCTACTTCAGTTTAATTCAGTAGTTACAGAGGGCTCTTGTACCAGACACTGAAATATTATTTTATATAAAACCTACAATGTAGGTAGATGTTTTGTATTTTACAAATGAGGGCGTTGAAGTGCAGCAACTTAATAGACTTCCCTTAGTTTATACACCTAGTAAGAGACCGGTTTGACTTTTGGACCTCAGACATCCTCATTTCAAGTCTGCTTTCCTTTATGATTTTATCATTTATTTGGGAGGAAGGCTGGAGGCAGGGAGGTGAATCAGGAGGCTCTGGCAGTCATTCCTGATGTGGAGTTAGGACATCTCCATTTTGGCTTAACAGTGGGTGGGGAGAGAAAAGGGCATGTTCTTAGAATATGGCCTTTTTAAAAAGTGCAAAGAAAAGGGAATAAACTAGGAAAACCTGTAGGTTTCTGGTTTGGCCAGCTGGTTAAGCACAGATGTTATTTTTAAGAGATGGAAGACAGACTGGGTTTTGGATGTAGTTAATATGGCACCCGAGCAGTTTCCTAATGGGTTTAGAGACGCGGGGTACAGTTTAAGCCATGGAGGCATCAGTTATAAGCTATAGTTGAATTTATAGACAAGGATAAAATTGTCCAAAGTGAGTGTAGAGTGAGAAGAAAGCCAAAGACTGTGTACCTATGGAGTCTTAACTGAAGGAAATAGAATGGAATATTTGCTGGACTAGCATCCCAGTAGCAGAAGCCGATCTGCTGCAGTAACAGGTTGTGAGGTCAGTTCAGGGAACTTTGGTTTGTGTGAGACTCACTCCGGGAGGAGAGGGGAGCAGCTGTTTCCACACACAGGAAGGGGTCTGCGGAGGGGACTCTGCCCTGGGTCCCACCAAACACCTAGAGGACACACACAAGCCCAAGTGACACCATGTGCTTCCTTTCTTTTCTCCTCTACTCTCTTTCCTCCAGTGGTTAGAAGAGAGTAAATGATGAGAACGGAACAGAGATATGATGACCAGTAGGGAGAGATGGAAGCTGACATGGAGGCAGGCCTGTAAATTCCCAAATGGGCAGGACCCCCCGTCTCCTAGTGACCATCATTTTAGTGGATGGGAAAAGTTGGATGATATTCCCAATATCAATCATGACTCAGACAGGGGCATCATTTAGCTGAAAGACAAATCAAATGAAAGATCACACCAACAACATCTGAAAATCAAGAAATGACTGAAGAATTACCAGGATGGTTTGATGGATTGTTTATGCTGTATCTTAAATCACTTGGGAAGCAGGTTTTATAATACATGTATTTTAATGTTGTAAGGGAATAAAAGAATATACTTAAAATTCTAGGTTTATATTGATTAGTAATAATTTGTATTCCTGTTAAAATATTTGACTGTCACTCCAAGGGACAAGTGAGTTGAAAGTGCTGAGAAGAATTGTTTCAGGGAGTATTATAGCGATTGTAACAGGAAAAGAGTGTGATCCTCTCCCAGGATCCCAGAGTCAGCTCTGGGGGATTCAGAAGCTCTCCAGATTGCTATTAACTTTTCTACTCATTCAGGTTTGCTCTTAACAGATAAAATTTACTCAGTGAGGTGAAGCAGAAAAAGAAACTTTGCTGCAAAACAGACCTGGGCTTCTGTGTTGGGGAACTGTAACAGCTGCTGCATGGATTGCTTTGAAAATTAAATGGTATATGTTCGTGGAAAGCATTTCTTACTTTGGGACATAACTGTTAACAAAAGTTCTTCTGTGGAATTTAGCAGAATTAATCTGTGATAGTATGCTAAATCCTAAAATTTATTTTCATTTTAGGTAAAAACTCAGTAATAATGATTTGCCCAACATACACTCTTCAGTGCTAAAGTAAAAGTCTTGCTCAGATAGACAAAATCCAAATTAGTGGATTTGAATTTGTTTTACTGTTGGTAGTACATATTTATTATCTGTATACAAGTTACATGTTTGAGAATACATTTTCTAGCAGAGTGGCCTGTGAATCAAACCTAGATCTGATTTTACTTTAACGTTTCAGTGATCTGGTAAAGGTACCTTTTGAAAAAGTTCAGGTTGTATTCTTTAAAATAGCTATAAATGCTGTTTTAAAGGTTGAGATAGAATTTATGTATCTGAAATCAACCTTTAAATTGTACAGTTCAGTGACCTTTCGCATAACCACGAGGTTGTATGTCTGTCACCACTCGCTCACACCAGAATATCTTCATCACCCCTAAAGGACACCCCTGACCCGTTGGCAGTCCTTCCCCATCTCCCGTCCCTCACCCTATGGCAAGCACTAATCTGCCTTCTGTCTACATGGGTTTGCCTGTTCCAGACATCTCATAGAAACAGGATCATACAGTGTGTGGCCTTCTGTGTCTGAATTCTTCACTTAGCATAATGTTTCAAGGTTAATCTATGTCATAGCCTCTATCAGCACGTTCTTTTTATGGCTGAATAGTACTTCATTGTGCATATATACTACATTTAGTTTATCCCTTCATTAGTTTTTGGACATTTGGGTTGTTTCTACTTACGACTGTTGTTAATGATACTGTTATGAATATACAAGTCTGTATGTGAACACGTGCTTGCAGTTCTCTTGGGTACATACCTAAGAGGAATTGCTGGGAAAATGTCAGACAATGTTCTATAACACTAGAAGCTTGGAAAGAAAGTTAAGATTTGTAGTTTGAGTTGTGATGAAGCTGCTCTATGATTTTTGATGGAGATTTGGGCGGGATGCATATTGCTTAAATATTATGAGAATAAATAAAAATCAGAAGCCTTTCATTGGGTTTCCTTGTACATGTTCTCATAGAAAAAGATGGAAAATAACAATTACATAAAAGCAACCTACAGACTTCTCTCTTACTGGCAGCTGATTTTGTAAATAATTCTAATTGGATTTCATCCAAGGCAGAAGCAGAAGGGGAAGGCATTGTTTGATAGAATATGGCAGTAGATTGAAAATTTTCACCTTGGGGATTATTCGCTGGAAATAGCGGATGTCCTTTTCATCAAGTTGAAACATAACTTGTTTAAACATCCTTTTACCTAGATGTGACCAAAAATGCTCTCAGTGTTTGGGGCCAGATGTCCTTGAACTTTCTCTATGGTATATATTGAAACCTAATTTCTATGGAGTAGAAGTTGGTCCCCTTATCTCTGAGGTGACTTAATCAAACACATCACAAGGACAACTTAAATAATAACTTTAGATAAACTTGAAAATGTAATATTTGACAGCCACCCACCTTAATAGAGCTTAATACCACAGATGAATTTTGAGGGCTCTTGTTCCATATCCTTTTTTTTCCATATGAAAATAAATCAGATAAGCCCTCTAATTCTGAACTTCATCGGTTTAAACTCTTTAAGTTTGTAAGAATATGTCTTTCTTAGTGGACTTAAATCCAAAGTACTATAGATAAAGGACAATTAGATAGTTCTAAACATTTGAATACCAAATACCAATATTTTTGTCAAAGCATTTCAGTTTCATAAAGCTGTTGAGGAGGAACAGTCATTATAAATTGCATTAGAAGCGGTTTACTAAGCATTTGAGTCTGTTTTGTATATGAAGTACTATCTTGGGGAATGGAGGAAGGAGCAGAGTTGTATCAAAGGGATGATTCTTGCCTTCATAGTTCTAGGGTACAAAATAGGTGATCATGCGAAGCCTACTGAAGCATTTAATTGAAGTATAAGTTTTATGTAGTAGGTTTGAAAAAATGAGTGCTACCTTGAGTAGAGTGTATCAGAACATTTAAATCTTTTTACAGGTAGAAAAAGATTTGAGAGAGAGCACATAGGCACAGACTATCACAGAATCGTGAAAGAACATAGTATCAGAGATGAGAGAATAGGTAAACGAAGCATGGAGAAAAACTGACCTAGGGGTTTAGTGGGGAAAAAGTGAGAAAAAAGTGAGTATGTTTTATATGGAGTTGAATAAGGTAAGGTGGGAAGGGCTTAAATTTACTCCTTAAGTGGTCTGAGTGACTTTCTAGCCACAATTTGTTCATCCATAAAGTAAGGATAGTAATACAGCCGTGTAAAGTTACAGTGAGCTTTGAAAAGGTGGATGTGTAAAGTACCAGGTACATTATCTTACATTGACACTTGAGTTAGATACTACCAATATTTTTTTTGTATATTTTAAAAAATTTTTGTTGGAGACTTCTGTGTATATACCCAAAAGAACTGGAAACGGGAATCGAGCAGATACCTGTACACTCATCATCATAGCAGTGTTAGTCACCATACCTGAAAGGTGGAAGCAGCCTAGGTGTCCATCGATGGACGAAAAGATAAAATTCTGTATATTCATTCAATGGAGTATTGTTTGGCCTTATAAATTGAAAAGGAAGGGCATTCTGACACATGCTACAACAGGGGTAAATGCTCAGTGAAATAAGCCAGTCACAAAGGGACAAATACCATTTCTTGTTTAGTTGCTAAGTCACGTCCAGCTTTTTCGCGACCGCATAAACTGTAGCCTGCCAGGTTCCCCTGTCCATGGGATTTCCCAGGCAAGAATATTAGTGTGGGTAGCCGTTTCCTTCTCCAGGGGATCTTCCTGACCCAGGGATCAAATCTATGTCTCCTGCATTGGCAGGCAGATTCTTTACTACTGAGCCACCAGGGAAGTCCGACAACTACCATATGATTCCATTTATATGAGGTACCCAGAGGAGCTGAATTCATAGAGACAAAGTAGAATACTGATTGTTAGAGGCTGAAAGAGAGGGAGTGAGAAGTCATTTAATGGGCATAGAGAGTCAGGTTTTTGTTTTTGTGTGTGTGTGTTTGGGGGCCAGACCATGTGACTTTGTGGGATCTTAATTCACTGACCAGAGGTCGAACCCGAGCCCTCAGCAGTGAAAACCTGGAACCCTAACCGCTGGACCTCCAGGGGACTCCCGATGGTGGGAACTGGTTGCAGGGCAGAGTCAGTGCACTTAATGCAGCACATCTGTACACTGAAAAATGGCTGAAATGTTTAATTTTATGGTCTTGTTTGGTGAATTATATTTTTTTATGTGCATTTATTCATAAAATTGCAAAATTTATGCAAAATTTTATGCAAAATTGCACATCATTCAGGGAAGTGCTTTGTTCCAGAAGCAAATGGCATTCCTATTCAGTTGCCACATAATTTGGATTCACAAAGATGAATTTTTTTTTGATATTTCAATAGGAGGAATAGTTCATACCAGTCTAAATTTGAGAAGTACCACAGAGATCATGGTATCTAGTACTTTTGTTTTATAGTTGAGACATAGTCCTGGAAGTTGGTTGTACTTAGTTGATTTTATTAACTACAAATCATTTTTTAAAATACATTCATTAAAATAATTTTCCATGATTTGAATTGGCTCATGTGGATAAAACAATTCTACAATGAATTAATTCAGCCAGATATCTTTTCCTGTTCATAAAGAAGTGATGTGCTACCAATATGTTCTCCTGTAGTTAGCATCTTTTTTAAAGTTCATTCAGTATCAGGAATGGTATTAAAAATATTAATTTGCTTTTTCACTGCTTGTTTTCCCCCTTTTTCTTTTTAAAAATTCTTCTTCCTCTCCCACTGCTGAGCTTGGAGACGTGAAATTACTTCTCTTAGTTCTAAGTGCAGTCTGTCGTCTCCCCTCTGTGGCTGTCACCCTGAGCTGAGCGCCGCCTCTCCCCCGCACAGCTGAGCTCTGCTGAGAGGACACTGACTCTCGGATGCCTTTCTTAAGCGTTGCGGGAGATAGGTCCTGGCATTTCGATCTTTGCTCGAACAGAATCAAATTCCTGGACATAATTTTCCCCCAGTGATCTCTGTAAGCAGACTATCTCAGTGTAACAGTATTTCCTCTAGGATGATTTAAACCACCTTGCTTAGAGAGCCAAGGTGGTAAGAGTTCTTGTGATGTTAAGTCACAAGTTTTTCCTGTTTCCTTCTGTCTTTGTAATCATAGTGTATATATTGTGTTTTAGTATTTATTTATTTGTTTATTGTATTGTGCTTTTTTCTGAAATGCACATTTTCCTCTTTATTAACTGTCCCTGTAAAACATTTAAAATTTTAAGTTATGGAATAGGCTTTCAAAAATGTATCTACCTCATTTAACTATTTTTGTACCCGTTATATCAGGCACAGAGGGTAAGCAGTGAACAAGGCAGTCATGCTGTTGCCCTTCTAGCAAGGGGTGGAAGTGGACATTTGTTAAAGGTTGTTATGTTATTTAAATGTTAGAGCTTTGATGAGTGCCACAGAGGAAGGGCACGTGCCACTGGGACAGCATATAATGAGGCCTTGACTTAGCATGTGGCGGTGTCAGGCAGTTTCTTCAGAGGTGCTGTTTGATGGAACGTGAAAGGATTAGTAATTCATTGGGTTGAAAAAGAGAGGAGAGTATGAATGAAGGCTGAAGGAGTAGCATACAGAATCCCCTGAAGTCAGAGAGGGCACAGTGTGGGTGAGGAACTGAAAAGATAGAGCACAGAGTCAGGAAGAGAAGACCGAAATACGCGTGTAAGTTCTGTGCACACTTCGTGATGTGAGCGTTCTATCCACCAGGCACGCCAGTCCCAGAGTTCTCCAGGGGAGCAGAATCAACAGGACTCCTGAGGCAGGGGGATGGGGCAGGCAGATAGTAATTTATTTTAAGGGCTTGACTCCCATGGTTTGGGGGCTAGCAAGTATGAAATTTGTAGAGCAGGCCAGCAGGCTGGAATTTCTTTAAAGAGTTGATCGGGATGGGGAATACGTGGAAATCATTGGCTGATTCATATCAATGTATGACAAAACCCACTGAAAAATAAATAAATAAATAAAGGAACAACAACAACAAAAAAAGAGTTGGTGCTGCAGTCTTGAATCTGAAATCTGCAAGCTGGAAACTTAGGCAGCATTTCTCTGTCATAGTTTTGGGCAGAATTACTTAGTTGGGAATCCTCATGCTTCCTTCTTAAGGTCTTCAGCTGGTTGGATGGGTGTTCCCTCCATTCCCACCCGTCACCATTTTGGAGGGTTATCTGCTTTACCCAGAGTCTTGATTTAAATGTTAATCACATCTTGAAAGTACTTTCACACCCACATTTAACAGGTGTTTGGCCTGAGCACCAGATGAACCATCACATAGTGTTACTGTGAGAGCAGGGAAGAGACTGGTTCAGTATAAGTGATAACCTCCTTTCTGACTGATTTCCTCTACCTTGAACTGCAGGCTGGAATTTGTACCCTGTCTGTCAAATCAGCTTGAGATTATAGGTGTGTAGATAAAGTCATCCTTCGCCTACAGGCTTATACTGGCTTATACCCATTAAACTGAGAATACTTGCTTGATGAAATCACTGAGCCTTACCGTAAGGCCCCAGGGAAGCTTGCGTGCACCACCTTCAACTGATAGAATCTTACATGACAAGAACTTTGCTGCTTGTATTTGATTCCAGCATTTAAAATACTATTTTTGTTCAACATGGCCCTGAAATGTAAGCCAACTTTAGGAATTTGGGGGCAAGATTATGCCTAGAAATACTGAAGAAGTAGGAAAATTCAGAGTATATTCAAACAATATACTTTTGTTAAAAGATTTGTATGGATTTACATATCCATCTTTGAAATGTATAACTACATGAGTATAGTAATACACTATATGAATGTATAACTACATGAGTATAGTAATACACTATATGAATGTATAACTACATGAGTATAGTAATACACTATATAAATGTATAACTACATGAGTATAGTAATACACTATATAAATGTATAACTACATGAGTAGTATAGTAATACACTGTATAAATGTATAACTACGTGACCATAGCGTGAGTTGAGGCTGATGATGTAAATGGGGGTTGAAATTAAGCAGGTGCTTATAAACCATGTTAATGACTTTTCTGTGTTTTCTAAGAGCCATGGAAAGCTATTTCGGCTTTAAGCAGGGCAGTGATGTGGTCATTATTATTAAATTATTAAACTGGTAATTATAGTTATTAGATAGGCAAAAAAGACTATAAAAAGACTGTTTCAAAGACCATTAAAAAGTCTGTGGTGTGAGAATGGGTGAGAAAGAGGAGGAAAATAGATGGCGGTAAGGGCAGGACCCTCTTAGAATTGGCAAAACAAAGAGGGCCAGGTTTAGAAGGAGTATTGTGAATTCATTGTTGCTTATGTTGATTTTTGAGGTCCCTCTGATGGGATTGTTAAATATGCATTTGGATATATGTGATTCTAAACCAGAGCTGTAAAGCTGAGAGATGGCAGCATTAATTGAAGCCAAGTATAGGTAATTTGAGAGCCTAGGGCTGGCAGAGACTAAGAAGACATAGCCAGAGAGGCAGAAAAAGGGGGATCTAGGAGAAGATGTCATAAAAGGAAACAACGGGAAGCTTGTTTAAAAGCAAGGGAAAAAGTGGTCAAAATGCTGAATGCTGCTACATAATTAAGACTGAAAAAATGTCCCATTAAGATTCATTAACTGGCATAATTTTAAGTTAGAGCTGTTTTGTCCTAGAGATGTGCTCAAGCTGGAATGAAGTAGGCTGAGAAGTGTGAGATGTGGTTATTAGGAAGCTACTTTAAGAAATTTAACTGTGGAGGGGAGTAGAGATATTGGGCAATAGTTGCGAGGCAAGATATGGCCTATGGATGGGAGAGATCTGAGTGAGTGTAAATGTTGACAGCATCCAGTAGAGAACATCAAGTGGAAAACCTCAAATGAGGAAGGGAGAATCTGTGTTAAGGTTCCTACTAGGATTGCATAGTGATTCTGAGGACAGGCACCTTGGCTGGCCTTTTAAGATGGAACACCTGTCTATAGGGGTAATAGGGGTGAAGGAGATATAGTACCACTGTTTATTTTTCTTAAGTCCCTATTGTAGTCATCAGTGTCCGAACAGGAAACAGAAACTGCCTTGTTGTTCAGTCGCTAAGTTGTGTCCAACTCTTTGTGACCCCATGGACTGCAGCACTCCAGGTTTCCCTGGGCTTCACTATCTCCCAGAGTTTGCTGAAACGCACATCCATTGAGGTGGATGAGCTGTCCATCCAGCCATCTCATCCTGTCACGCCCTTCTCCTGCCCTCACTCTTTCCCAGCATCAGGGTCTTTTCCAATGAATAGGGAAGGTTTAATATACAGAGTTAACTGTACAAGGGACTTCTTTATAAGAGGAAACATGAACTCTAAAGAGTACAGGAAATCAGAGGAGGAATCCACATCCTTGGAAGGAACACATCTGGAGAAGTCCACCCCTGCCCCCAACTTAGCCACCCCACTGAAGTCACGGCCATTGGATGGCTGAGATGTTGCGCTGATGGCATCTTCAGGAAGCTCTCCATGGGGAGGTGCTGAACCATGACTCCTTGCCCATGGAGGTGGCTCGCTGGGAACCGCTCTCTGGGTCACAAGGAGAACCTGTCCCCAAAGAGAGGCCTGGTGCTGCTGCCCACCTCGAGCCGCTGGCATGCGTGCTGGGAAGGCGGCCGCAGACCGGGCCCAGCGGAACCCGGAGCGCGCCCCTTCCTGCGTTGTCCTCCAGGACCCCCTAGCAGTCACGCTTACTGTGTGCCCGCTGGCAAAAGAGAGCCGTTTTGAGGTCCGCCTCCGCTCTGTGCATTGATAAAGCTGTGAGACAATAAGTTGACAAATGACGCTTCTGTTATTGATCTTGTAAATTTTTTCCATTTTTGCTTTTATAATGATTGTAATGATGGATATCTTTATACATAAATCTTTCGGCACATATCTTCTTTAGCTCCCGTTTGTAAGAGCTAATCATGGTAAAGCTATTTAGAGATATAATGAGTGATTCTTAAGTTTTGCTGTTTGCTTTTGTATGCCTGAAGTATTTCTGGAAGGAAGTGAGAAATATAGATTGTTGTTAGAAAAGGGAACTGGATTGTATTAATCTATTCATCAAAGTGAAATTTTATGAAAGTATTTTTATTGTAAGTGTTAAAACATGTTATCTGCTCTGTTAAACTCAACTTTATTGCTTCATTTCATGTTATGGTTTGTTAAACAAAGTACCCTATCATGTCTTGCTCTGTCAGCTGGAAGCACCTATTTTCTGACTTTATTTCAGCATCATTTGCTCTTCAAAATGAGTCAGGATATTTTCATTTAGTTATTTCCTCTTATTGCTGTAAGAACCAGGTCACCTATTTCCTTTTTGTCTTTGACCCTTGTGTGGCACTTGATGTGATGATACGGCAGTTATCTGACACTTGCTGCCGGGCCTGATTTTTAGTGTTAGCTACTGGGAGGTCGTGTGAGTGCAGGACTCTGTCAGAAGTGTTAGAAAGAGAACTTAAATACAGATGACCCTACCAGGTTCTGACTTTTATTTCTGAACTTATTTTCCTCTTCTTATTTTTTACAATAAAGCCTTCAAAAAGAAGACCAAGTTTGTTAAACTGACAGTAATAATAATAATTTTAAGAAACACTTTTTTCCCTGTGAGTATTACCTTATAGATTAAGACATAATAAAATAATGCTGAAAAGTATGGCTATAGAATTTGCTTGTTTTAAAACACTTGAAAAAGTATAGCACTATTTTTGACCTTTACCGGCCTTTAATTCAGAGTGGATTCTGTAGGATTTATATCTCGTGCATTTGGTATTATTACTCATTAGCTTTTTTAAAAAAAAACTTCAACTACTGAAGCAGAGAGGATTTAATTTGAAGTATGAGGAAAATGGCATTTTGAATTTTGACACTTTAACTTTCATTATTTACAGTGTTTTGTTTTTTTAACCTAGGAACATTTTAAGGAAGAGCCAAATTATCTTTAATTTTATCTCATGTGATTGGATCATTGTCTATTTTGCTGCTTAAGGGAGCAAAATCTAATCTGTATAAGTTCTATTAAAGCCTACCAGAATTTTGCTAATAGCCCTTTCTTAAATTCTTTATAAAGTACTTATCTGAAAAATCTTTGCCATTTCTTTGTAGGAGAGAGTAGATTTTTAAGACTAATGGACTCATGAAATACAAAGAAGACTTTGAACACATTCCTTTTTTTTTTTTTTTTTAGTTGGAGGCTAATTATTTTACAATATTGCAGTGGGTTTTGTCAATCATTAACATGAATCAGCCATGGAGTTACACGTATTCCCCATCCCGATCCCCCCTCCCACCTCCCTCTCCACCCGATTCCTCTGGGTCTTCCCGGTGCACCAGGCCCGAGCACTTGTCTCATGCATCCCACCTGGGCTGGTGATCTGTTTCACTATAGATAATATACATGCTGTTCTCTCGAAACATCCCACCCTCACCTTCTCCCACAGAGTCCAAAAGTCTGTTCTGTACATCTGTGTCTCTTTTTCTGTCTTGCATATAGGGTTATCATTACCATCTTTCTAAATTCCATATATATGGAACACATTCCTTTCTGAGCCACCTTACGTTCAGCTACAGGAACGTTTGCTGTGTGCAGTGCTTGCTTGGCTCAATCTAGGGCTGATGGACTAGATAGCCGTTAAGCTTTTGTTGAGCTAGGTGATGATTAGTTTGAAGTTCTTTACTATGACATTCTTACTAATATAGTTGTTGTTCCTTAGTAATTTTCCTGTTGGTTTTTCAGGACTGCAGGAATATGTGGAAGCTGTCTCTTTTCAACACTTCATCAAAACACGATCACTTATCAGTATGGATGAAATTAATAAACAGTTGATTTTTTCAACAGAAGACAATGGGAAAGAAAATAAGACTGTAAGAATTTAAAATCATATTTCACATTTATTACATAATTTACACAGCATTGTGATAACTGTAGGAGATTCATTGGCTTATAATGCAAAGAATATTGAGATGAAAATGTTCTTTCTAAAGTGTGATTTCATAGATTCCCACCTAGGGAAATGGTCTTTCTAAATATATTAGTTAGTGGCTCAACAACTATGGGTAGGTTGGGGGGAACAATACCCTTTTATGTAAAGCATTATGGAGTGGTTATTATGTAAGTCCACTTTTGGTTTTACTGTGTATTTGCTATGTACCCTTTAGAAACACTATCTCATTTAATCCTTTCATTAAACTTATGAGGTAAGAATTACTACCCTCATTTCACAAAAAGGCTTTTACAGAGTTTAAGTAACCTGTCAAGCTCTAGTCAAGCAAGTGTGACAGCTGGCTTGGAAACCAGGTGTCCTGAATGCGAAGCCAGGAGTGTCTGTCACTCTCCCAGTGTGTCTCACCATGTGCCACAGGGACCCCTGTGCCAGGGATCTGCCTCAAAGGCGTGTTTTACAGGATTTGATGTACAGGTTTTAAACCAGGTAGCGTACAGCACATGCCACATAGGTGCTCAGTAGTTAGTAGTCATTACAAGAGCCAGTATAAAGTTGTTATGATAGAGTGAGAGATGTTAATTTAATCACTGAGTTCATAAGCTTGTATCTGAAATAGTGCAGTTCAACTTTTAAATAAATACTGTTTTTTTCCCCCTGAGTTTCAAGGTATAATATTCAGGCCATGAGGTAAAATTTTGAGTATTAGATACTCTCCTAAGATATTAGTACACTTAAAGGTACAATTAAACAGTTTTTTTCTTTTCTTTATTTTTCATCAGTTTTTCTTTCATTATTATTTTAAAAAATCAGTCAGGATAGGTAGGCAGAAAGTGGAAGAAGGTGTGGAAATCATATTTTCTTGAATGTTAATAAAATATTAATACTGAATACTGAAAAATAATTTGGTGTGACAGGTGTAGCTCACTTCAAGGAAACCATATATTTTCTCAGTTTTAAAAATTATGTGAAGTTTATTGAGGAAATTCATCTTGAGAAGTAAAATTCTTTCATATTTTTAGTTGATTTAGTAAAGATTGGAATTACAGAAAGAAGTAAAGGGAGCCTATGTGACCCTGCTTCTTAAATATAATAGGCAAGTTACCATACTTTCCTTTCGATTCTCTGTAATTCAGAATGGAAGTATCAGGGCAAGAAAGTAAAGAGAAATGGAAGTAAATGCCCTATTCTGAGGATTTATGTAGTAAATTATTCTAAGATTAGGATGTCATAATCATACACATGTGTCTTCTCAAAATGTTAAGACCACATTCATAAATAATATTTCTTTTTAGTGCTAGAGATTCTTCTAGGTGCTGAAAATTCTGGAAATCCAATAGTGGAAGGTATTTTGCTCTGACTTGCATATTGAGAGTAGTGTCAAACCATTTAATTCTTTAAAATTTCTTATGAAAAATTCAAATGCACAAGAAAAGTGGAGAAAAATAGTAACACATGAACACCCATGTACCCAGTATCTGGATTCAATAATTGTTAATATTTGACCTTATTTGCTTCATCTAAATGTTTTTTTTGCTAAATTAGTTTAAGTTATAGTTATCCTGATATTTTTCCCCTAAATACTTCAAGTCCATTGTGAAAAATTGCATTTTAAGTAATTTTATTTTCCCTGGTTTCTAATATATATTATCAGTAAAGCAGAATTTATTTCCTTGACAGTTTGTTGATTTTTTTAACATGCTTTTTTCTTCAGAATCAACTTTTTAGTTATATTCAGGGAGCTCCTTCTGTCTAATGATGGGAACAAAGGATAGTCATGTTTTCTTAAGCAAAAATCATTTTCATAAATGACTTATAAAAACGCCAGCCGCTTCTCCACCCCCCACCACTCCCACCACAATCTGTCCTTTCCAAAAAGATGCCAGTTCTCTTAACAGTTAATAGAAATGAAATATAGCAGGTCAGGCTAATTGGGGAGCTGACTTTGGATACTTACCCAGTTCTAACCATTAACTAGTGATATTACCTGCAGTGTTTCTGGGACCTCATTTCTTATACTCCATATTGAGAAGATTGGAACAGATGGTCTCTGAAAAGTCCAACAGTGTTAGGATTCATGTCCTGGATACAAAGCAACCAGAATCATCTATAAAACCTAAAGTTGACTCTGTCATTTGCTCACTTAATTCTCAGTGTCTCTGTTACCTGTTAGGTAAAGTTCTGATTTCTTAATGTGGCTTTCTCCCCTTGCTCTATCGCTTGTTCTGTCTTTCTAGACTCAGCCCATAATACTTCTTACTTTAAATTTTACTCTAAAGAAATACCTCACTAGTTCCTCAAGTACACAGCACAGTTCTCATCTGCATGCTCTTGCAGTTCCCTGTGCCTGAAATGTCCTTCAGTGTAATTCCAGCCCACCTAAGTCTCATCAGACTTTTAATAACAGTTCAGACATCGCCTCTTTCAGAAAGAATCCATTAGAGAGAAGTTGATGTGGAGAGAGGAGATTGATGTGGTGACGGTAATGGTGATAGCAGCTAACATTTATTGAGTATTTACTTTGTGTTGGGCATTATGCCAAGAACTTGGTAAATGTTATCTCATCCTTAAAAATAAACCTCTGAGGTAGGTACTGTTATCCCATTTTACAGATGAGGAAACTGAGGTTTAGAGAGATGAAATAACTTGCCCAGGGGCATACACCTTATGAAGCAAGGTCCTGGAAGAGGTGGGAGGAGATGGGTCAAGGTCATTTGGAAGAGTTAACCTCAAACAAGAGGAGGGACAACTCATCATCTGAGACTGGAGGATAGAAGGTAAAGACGGGTGTGGACATAAATAAGTTTTTTTGTTTTGTTTTATTTTGTTTTTAGGGATAAGGTAATTGAGAGAGCTTATGCCACGTGATCTGGCAAATAACCAGGCCAGTGAAAGTAGGCAAGATTGTTTACTAAGAGTGAAGAGGTTTGGGATTGAGTAAGGGGCTGAGGAGAAAAGTAGTGAAGGTTTGAAATGGTGTTCAAAGAGACGGGCGAGAACCATCTAAGAAATAAGTGAAAGGATTGGTGAGTAATCTGTAGTGGTACAAACTCTATACAGTTGTGATCATCATTATTATTTTTTAGCCTAGTGGTACTCAGTACTTGAATAAAGCACTAACAAGAATAGTTTTTAATACTGATTCAGGGTGTGTTTTTGCTGGGCAGGTGCAGTAGAAAAATAGGAGTCTGAAGAAACTGAGGAGGATATAGCAAGAGAGTGTTAAATCATGATGGTTGGTGCTGAGTGGGGACAGAGGAGAGGCCAGAAAGGGACTAAGTGACTGAGAAAATCATGACTGGATCATAAACCTGGAGGGCTTTATGATTTGCCATTTAAATATGTAAGTCATTGTCATGTGATGAAGTCATTCATTAGGCCTTAAGAATATCTTTATTTTATATATCAAGTGAAGTTGGAAATGATTGATTTTATAATGATACAATATTAGATTTCAGAATTATCTTGAAGTTTTAAATTCAACTCCTTGCTGACGGCATGGGTTCTTCTCGTAACATCTTGAATGGTCATTTAACAAAATGGATCATTTTATTTAGAGAAGATTAGTATGATTGACTTGCTGTAGATTTTGTACCTTATTTGTATACATAGTCACTCTTTTTCACAGTGTATTTTCTTTGTGTGTGTGTGTGTTTATTTTTTTTTTACCAGCCTTCCTCTGATGCACAGGATAAGCAGTGCGGTACTTGGAGACTGAAAATCACGCCTGTTGATTACCTCCTGGGAGTGGCTGATTTAACTGGAGAGTTGATGCGAATGTGTATTAACAGTGTCGGGAATGGGGACATAGACACTCCCTTTGAAGTGAGCCAGTTTTTACGTCAGGTTTATGATGGGTTTTCATTCATTGGCAATACTGGACCTTATGAGGTTTCAAAGAAGCTGTATACTTTGAAACAAAGTCTGTCCAAAGTGGAGAATGCTTGTTATGCCTTGAAAGTCAGAGGTTCAGAAATTCCAAAACATATGCTGGCAGATGTCTTTTCAGTTAAGACAGAAATGATTGATCAAGAGGAGGGCATTTCTTAGGATAATGTTTTAATCAGTTGTTTTTCTCTTAAGAACTCCTAAGAGAGACCAATTTGTAAGACTGTTATTTAGTATATCATTTGACTTTATTGTGGCTTTAGAAATGTTTTCAGTTGTACTTGTTTTAAATTGTATACAGGCTGTACATAAAATTACCAAAATGAATCATTTCTTATATCTTACTTGTGAAAATTTACATACAGATGTTTGCATATATGCCTATTTGAATTTTTGCTGGCTAAACTTCATCATTTATCTTTGTTAAATGTGAACATGCTTCAGAGTGCACTTTCTGCCATACCTGTTTTAATTTACTTTGTGTAAATTTTGGAGTGGTGATATTTAGTGGAAGACATTTATAGTTTAAGTTGGTGATTTTTTTAATATATAGAAAGATTTCTTAGTTACACATCTGGACTTGAGTTTCCTGTTTAAATTTCTTGGTAATATTGTGCCAAGCCTCCAAAATAGGCTTATTCCATAGAATAAGAATTAAAATTATTATTAATGTACTTTAATTCTATGAGGTAGTGAGAATTCATACTGTATTCTGGCTAATTTTAGGTCATTTTGAATCCATATGAAACAGCCTTCCAGAAAAATTGACAGGTACCCAGATGTTAGTTTATACATTTAATTTTTGTCCTTTATCACAGAAAGCCTGATAGAGAATTGGCACTAACATTGTAATATTGTCACTAATGTTTGAGTTGAATTATATAATTGCACACACAACTGAAAAGCTAGTGATTATTTAGTAATTTTTCTTGTCATTTCATTAGGCATGTTTGGAGGCTTTCCTATTCTCACATCTATAAGAAATTACATCTAAATAATTATAATGAAGTTTTGAAATCTTTGAAATATTAAGTTAACCCAAATCTTTACAGTTGTCCAGTTGTGTTAATTGATACATAAAAAGTTGCCAAAGAAGATTTATCACATACAATTCAGCAATAAGACAATTGTCAACACAGTTGGGAATAACAAGTAGTATCACTAGTAATAGAAGTAGCCTCACTAGTAATATTTAGAATTGGAATTTGCCTACTAAAATTAGTTATAGATTATTCCCTGTGGTGTGAAACTGACTTGAGCATGGCCCTGTTGGCTGACAACTAGACCTTTTCTTTTGGTTTTGTGAGTTTTGAGAGTCTAGATATTGGATTTTATTTTTGGAAAAATTAGCAGCTCTGTTTGCAAGGGCTTATTCTTGGAAAGTGTAATTTTCCAAAAATTATCACCTAAAGGAAAATAAAATATATACATGCCTAATAGACTAGGTTTGTTTGTTGTTTATTCTGGTGGTAGTATGTATTTTTGGTTTCCCTATTCAAAGATACAGCTGAAATAGTTTATTACATATTTTTGTTTCTTTTGCCACTTGAAGTTGATGAATATCTTATAGATGTTTAAAACTGAACTCTTTGAATAAAATATTAAAATATAATAGTTTAGCTTATTTTTTGATCAGTTGAGAAATACTTCATCAAACTGTTAAGAATTTTTAGCCTTAACAGGAAATTTGGTACAGACTCGCTTAATATAGAGATTTATGATTTCTTAAAATGGGTCCAGAGATGGTGAGAGTTTCAGGAAGGACATCCTTTCACCTCTCATTGACCCAAACTGGGTAACTTTCCTATCCCTTTAAACCAGCTTAGTGGAAAGGAAGATGAGATCACCTTAATGTATCAAAGTGGCCATTATCTGAGAGAAGAGTGAACACAAGAAACTGAATTAGGGTGTTACCATCATAGGGGAAGGGGAAATGGCCTTTGGGTTCATAGTCGGCACTATCTGCTGCAGGTGGATTGGTGCCATGGCTGTTGATGCATTTCTACATTACATGTTATGCTAATACAGTAGGTGTTAGACCTGGATGGTAGCGGGTCTCTAAATATATCCTTAATGTCTCTCAGTTTTAAAATGGTTGCTCTGATACCATCACCTGTGATAATGTTTTTCATCTTTATTATAAAAAGAAGCTGGTTCTAGGTAACATGGCAAGTTCCTGAAAAATTCTAAAATAAAATTGGGTTATTTCTTTCATAAGTAATTGCTGCATGTATTAAATCAGTGTTTTTTTCCATAATAAAGATTGCAGAACCCTAGGGCTTTTTGAAGGTGCCTCAAAGAAAGGTGTTATTTAAATGAGAGATTGGTGAAATGGATTAAAAAACTTAATCCAAACTCTTTGCTAACTACAAAAGACTCACTTTAGATTGAGACACACAAATAGATTAAAAGAATAGGAAAAGACATTCCATGCAAACAGTAACCAAGAGAGCTAAACAAATAGACTTCAACACTTTTTTTGGCTAGAGACAAAGAACAACATGGAATGGTAAAAGGCTCAATCCATTGGGAATATATAGCAGTCACAAATATATATGAAAACAACAGAGTCCCAAAATACCTGAAGCAAAATCTGAGATAATTGAAGGTAGAAATATACAGTTCAGCAGTAATAGTTGGGTAATTTAATACCCAGCTTCCTATAATGGATGGGCAGACAAGACAGATCATTAAGGAAATAGAGGACTTGAACAACACTATAAACCAAACTAGACCCAGCACCGTGGTTGTGTACCATGACCAACACTGTGGAATTCCATCTCAGGAATGCAAGGTTGGTTCAACGTGAAAATCAATAAACCATATTAATAGCTTGAAGAGGAAAAAAACATGATGCCTATCAGTAGAAACAGGAAAAACATTTAACAAAATCTGACACCCTTTCATGACATAAATACTCAACAAACTCAGAATAGAAGGGAAATTTCTCATCCTGGTAAATGCACGCATGGATGCTCACTCACGTCTAACTCTTTGCGACCCCGTGAACTATACGTAGCCTGCCAAGCTCCTTTGTCCTTGGGATTCTCCAGGCAAGAATACTAGAGTGGGTTGCCACTCCCTTCTCCAGGGGATCTTCCCAACCCAGGGATCAAGCCCAGGTCTCCTGCCTTGCAAGCAGACTCTGCCATCTGAGCCGCCAGGGAAGCTCCTATAAAGGGCATCTGTAAAGCGCACAACATTGTAATGGAGCAAGAACGGAACGTTTTCCCTCTTGAGACAAGGAACAAAGCAAGCGTGTCCAACACTGTCCTGGAGGGTCTAGCTAAGGCAATTAAGCAAGAAAAAGAAAGGGCAGTTTGTAAAGAAAGAGGTAAAACTATCTCAATTTGGAGATAACATGATGATACATGTAGAAAACCTCTATAAAGAATCCTTGAAAAAAAAAAAAGAATCCTTGAAACCCCTCTGACCGTTAGGACTAATTAACGAATTAAGCAAGGTTGAAGGATGCAAGGTTGAAGGGTACAAGATCAGTGTATAAAAATCAGTTGTATTTATATACACTAGCAATTAGAAATCTGAAAATCAAGACAATAATTGCATTTACAATAGCATTTTTTGTTGTTGTTTAGTCACCAAGTTGTGTCTGATTCTTTGTGACCCCGTGGTGTTACAAAGAATAAAATATGTAGAAATACATTGACCCTAAGTGCAGATTGTACACTGAAAGCTATAAAATGTTGCAGAAGAAAAAGGCACCCTGTGTTCATGGAATTGTAGACTTAATATTGTTAAGATAGCAATACTCTGCAAATTGATCCGTAGGCTCAATGCAGTCCTTATCAAAATTGCAACTTCACTTTGCAGAAATGGAGAATCTGATCCTAAAATTCATTTGAAAATTCAAAGGACACAGGATAGACAACAAAATCTTTGAGACAACAAATTTGAAGGATTCACATTTGTTAAATTTTGAATCTTAAGACAAAGGTACAATAATCAAGATAGTGTAGCATTGGTGTAAGAATAGATACATAGATCAATGAAATAAAATTCAAATTCTAGAAAGAAATCCACATATCTATGGTGAATTGAATTTTCATTTTGTCCTACCTTCTTTTGAAGATGATGGGCTGCTTTTCTGGGCGCCTGATGTCCTCTGCTAGTGATCAGAAGTTGTTTTGTGAAGTTTGCTCAGCATTCAAATGTTCTTTGGATGAATTTGTAGGGGAGGAAGTGGTCTCCCCGTCCGATTCCTCCGCCATGTTAGCTCCTCCTCGCATCTGTAGACCTCTTCATGACACTGGGGAAGGCAAATTTTTCTTAGGCAGGACACTGAAAATACCACCTCAGAGTTCACTGTCTTCCTGGATTGTGAATTGAATTTTTACTTAAAGATTTTATTTTTCTGGAGCAGTTTTAACTTCACAGTAAAATTGAGAGGAAGTACAGGTATTTTCCATACATCGCCTGCCCCGCATGTACATCTCCCGTCATCCCCTAGCAGAGTGGTTGGAGCATTTGTTACAATGAATGTGACTACACTGACTTGTCATAATTGCCCAAGGCCCATAGTTTATAATACAGTTCACTTCTGGTGGTGCACATTCTGTAGGTTTGAATAAGTCAATAGATTGTTGACAAAGGTGTCAAGACTATTCTATGGGGGAAGAATAGTCAAAAAAAATGGTGCTGGGACATCTGAGCATCCCTTGAAAAGAATGAAGTTAGATTCTTCAAATTCTACAAAATTTAAGGGCTTTCCTGGTGGCTCAGTGGTAAAGAATCTTCCTGCCAATGCAGGAGACATGGGTTCTATCCCTGGTCTGGGAAGATTTCCACATGCTTAGGAGCAACTCAGCCCATGAACCACAACTATTGAGCTTGTGCTCTAGAGCCTGGGAGCTGCAGCTACTGAAGCCTGCATGTCCTACAGCCTGTGCTCCGCAACAAGAGAAGCTATTGAAATGAGAAGCCCGTACACTGCAGCTAGAGAGTAGCCCCACTCGCTGCAACTGGAGAAAAGCCCTCTCATCAACAAGACCCAGCACAACCAAAATAAATAAAAATTTTAAAAAAATCTAGAATAGAGCAAAGACAAATATAAAAACTAAAACTATGAAATCCTTAAAAACAGGTGTACATTTTCTTGACCATAGATCAGGCAATGGTTTCTTAGATCTGACATCAAAAGCACAAGCATCAAAAGAAAAAAAATGAAACATCCATCAAAAGTAAAACTTTTAAGTGTCAAAGGACACTATCAAGAAAGTGAAAAGGCAGCCCACTGAATGGGAGAAAATGTTTGCCCATCATAATCTGATAATATAATGGTACAATGGTAATAGATAAATGTATCTAAAATATATAAGGAACTCTTAATATTAAATGACAACCCCATTTAACAGTAGGCAAATGAATTGTAAAGATCGTTTTGTAAAAGTGACATACAAATGGCCAGTGAGCACAGGAAAAGACGTTAAACGTCATTAACCATTGCATGTGTGTGTGCTCAATTGCTTAGTTGTGTCTGACTCCGTGACCTCATGGACTGTAGCCTGCCAGGCTCCACTGTCCATGGAATTTTCTAGGCAAGAATACTGGAGTGGAGGGAAATGCAAATCAAAATCATGAAGTACCACTGTACATTCACTACATATATATTTTTTATAACTGTATCTTCTATATAATGAAAGAAGGAGAGAGAGAAGGAAAGGAAGGAAGGAAGAAGAGGGAGGGAGGGGAGTAAAAGAAAAAAAAAACAGGAGAGGGAGGCTTGTGCATGAATGTTTCCAACAGTGTTGTTTACAGCCAAAAAGTGGGAACAACCCAAATGTCTGTCAACTGATCATACTCCTGCCATGAAATATTTATTCAGCCATAAAAAATTAAATGCTGGTACTTGCATCATGGATGAGCCTAGAAAACTCTGCTAAGTGAAACTAGATATACTTGGACCCAGAAGTCAAGAAAGTACCTCATGGTCAATAATTTGTTTAAGTCAATAGGTGTCACATTTGCAACTCATAATCTTTTTTGCTGTTGAGACTTGAAAGGTTTTAAATGATTTATACTTTAAATTCCAACCCATGGGTTAACAGTAGGACAATAGGACTTACTATCTTTTGTCTACAAGTGCATTTATATAAATTCAGTTGATTCTTAGAGCTCTGATGTAGGCAGGACATGGTAATATCTGCTTCTTGAGACCCCCTTTATACATAAACAAATATATAACTAGTGTAGCTAAGACCTAGAGAGAGGTTAAGTAGCTTGCTCAAGGTTACCTACTACACTAGACAAAGACTTGGGATTAGAAACCATGTCTAATGAAACCTAGGTGACAGCCTTTCTGCAACAGCACACCACTTTTTGTGGTTCTTAATATTACATGTAACCTTGAGCAAGTTTACCTCAAGCTTTATTCTTTCTGAGCCTTAGTTTTATTATCTGTTAAATAATGCCAGCCTTACTTTTCTCAGATGTTTTATGACTGTTTTATAATCTATGTGAAAATGCTTTTCAGGGCATGAAGAACCCAGGAATGTAACTTCTTGAATAGTCTGTATCTGCAAAATTTTGCATGTAATTTAAGGAGATGCATATACCTTCAGAAGTCCATCTATGGTCGCTCTAAAGCTAAGTCCCTGAGACCCCGATTAAGAGGCCTTGTTTCTGTTTGGTTTGGCTGTGCTGTGTCTTTGTTGCAGCATGCGGGCTCTCTAGTTGAGGCGTGTGGGCTTAGTTGCCACTTAGCGGGGGTCTTAGTTCCCCAACCAGGTATCAAATCTGTGTCCCCTGCAATGGAAAGCAGGTTCTTAACCACTGGAGAACCACCAGGGAAGTCCCAGGAGACATTGTTATTGGAGCAATTCAAAAGTGTCTTTCACATTGTACACTTGCATAAGCATGCAATTTCCATTATGATATTCCAAAAGGGGCAGATACTCAATTTTGTTGTGTGAGTGAAGTGCTGATATTAGCATTAGAGAGTTTCTCTAATGAGAAATGCCTGTGACTTTTATGTCATTCTCAAATGGGCTTTGACCTTAAAAAGCCAAGAATTACTGGTCTAGATGTTTTCTTATGTTATTACCACGTATCATAAAAGACTCTAAATCCAAAAATCCTAACTAGATGAAGCCATTTCTAGGAATTTTTTTTATGAAGTAGTGGGATTTTCTTTGGTTCTTTTGTTTGTTAAACCATAAGTGAAGTTCTGTTGAAGAATGTTCCAGTTGTTGCTTCCCTTGTCCCCTAATGAAAAGTTCTCATGGCTGAATAATATTCCATTGTCTACAGTCAGCCCTGTTTTATCTTTAGGTTTTGCATCCATGGATTCAACCAACTACAGATCAAAAAATATCGGAAAAAAAATTCCAGAAAGTTCCAAAAAGCAAAACTTGAATTTGCTGTATACAGGCAACTATTTACATAACATTTACATTATATTTGGTATTCTAAATAATTTAGAGGTGATTTAAAATATGTGGGAGGATATGTATGGGTTATGTATAAATACTACATTATTTAAGAGATTTGAATATCTGTGAATTCCGGTATCTGCAGGAGAAACCAACTGCCTTTGGATACTGAGAGTGACTATATATGCCACATCTTTATCCACTTATCCATTGATGGACACTGACGTTGTTTCCATACCTTGGCTGTTGTGAATAATGCCGCTGTAAAGAGGAAAGTGCAGATATCTTTTTGATATCCTGTTTTCATTTCCTTTGAATGTATACTTAGAAGTGGGATTGCTGGATCATATAATTCTATGTTTAATTTTTTCATGAAACTGCATACTGCTTTCTATTATAATAGCTGCACCAATTTGCATTCCCACCAACAAAGCACTAGGGTTCTGTTTTTTCCCCACCCTTCCAACATTTGTTATCTCTTGTCTTTCTGATAATAGCATTTTCTAATGGGCATGAGGTAATATTGTGGTTTTGATTTGCATCTCCCTGTTCATTAATGATGTTGAGCATCCTTTCAAGTATCTGTTGCCATTTGTTTGTCTTCTTTGGAAAACTGTCCAATTCCTCAGCTCATTTTTAATGTTTGTTATATCAGTAGTTTTCTTGTTATTGAGTTGTATGAATTCTTTATATATTTTGAATATTAACCCTTTTTGGTTATATGACTTGCAAATATTTTCTCCCATTCAGTAGATTGCTTTTTCATTTTGTTGATGGTTTGATTGTTTCTTTTGATGAGCAGAGGCTTCTTAGTTTGATGTAGTCCCACTTAATTGTTTCTGCTTTTTAAAATTTTTAATTGGATGATAATTACATTATGTTGATTTCTGCCAAACAACAATGCAAATCAGCAGTAAGTGTTTTTGCTTTTGTTGCTGTGCCTTTGCCATCAAAAGTACTTTTTTTACTGGTCTACAATTTGGGAAGAAAATCCTATTTGTAACCCATCTCAATGATCTTTTGAATAGTATAAGCAATTACACATGCCAAATCCCAAGTCTTGCTTAGGAAACATGACGGAACAGCATCTAGGAAGTATAAGAACTCAAGACTCAAACTGCAGAACTTTTTTCCATATTCATAACACAAATAAAAGCTTCCAAAACTCCTTGTCTATCTAATAGTGCCCACAAGTGCACATGTGAGCATGCACGCACACACCACAGTAGTTTGAACACCTCCTAGTACGTCCCTGTGTGGAGGGAGAACGGATAGGCGGCTTTAGCAACATCAAAGAGGCAGAATCCTAGTGGCACTGATCTTTAGCAATCACGATTTGAGGCACCCTCCAGGTAAAGCATCTCAATTAACTGAGGTTCTGACTGAAGGCATAGGAAACATAGAAGGAGGCGTAGAAGAAGAAAATTATTAATATCAGCTCTCACGTTGGGAGCAGTTGCAGAAACAAGTCGTATTGAACTAAGAGAGGAACGGAGACCAGAGATGGGTAGAGACTGATGGGACTTCCTCTGTCCCCTCCTAGGAAGAAAGTGAACCACTTTGGTTGCATGAAGGATCATTGCATTACATTGGATGGAAGCATGAAGTGGTTTGGAGGTTCCAGGCTAGCTGGAAGGGTGTGAGTGCTGCAAACGAGAGGAGTGGACCATGCTGGGCATTGCCTATTGCTACTTGGTACTAGGGTCCTCCCAGGCAGTGCAGTGGTGAAGAATCCGCCTGCCAGTGCAGGAGATGCAAGAGACACGGCTTCAGTTCCTGAGTCATGAAGCTCCCCTGGAGTAGAAAATGGCAACCCGGTATTCTTGCCTGGAAAACTGCTTGGACAGAGGAGTCTGGTGGGCTGTAGTGCATCGGGTTGCGAAGAGTCGGACATGACTGAGGGCGCACACACACACTCTTGGTACCAGGGCTGCCTTCTGAATTCTCACCGTATTGTTGGAGCTGGAAGCCTAGAAGCCACACGTCCTTGATTCCCTTGCTAAGAGGGTTTATATGCCATCTCCCAGTGAGAGGTACATGTAATATTTGAAGAACCAGAGAAACAGAAGCCATAATTGCTCTGCAGCATCGGAGGCAGAGAGCCGGGCTTGCTCAGAGGGCTTACGTGAGGTTTTGCAGGAGCTTCTGCACTCTCCTGATCACCTGCTTCAGTGCTGCCAGCAGCTGAGCTCATCAGCCGTGGTTTCCTGCAGTTCCTGTGACTTCTTGATTTCCTGAATTCACTGGCAGCTTTCCCTGAACTTCCTTTCACCCGGCCCTTCCAAGGTTTTGGAAGCACCTGTGTTAAATCCTGTCCTGTGTGATACCTCGAGTGCTTTCTGTTTTCCTGACTGAATGCCGACCAGCAGGGAACAAGCTTGAGAAGAGGTGCCATTTCTCTCTTGCAGGAGAAATGCAAGTTAAAACTACAAGTTGTCCCAGCTGGATGAAGAGTGGAAGACTGGTAGCAGTATGTTGATGTGGGGGAAGTTGGCTTCCACACTGCAGTAAAAAATGGAAATTGGCATTAATCTATGAAATTGGTGATTCCCGGGTGGTGCTAGTGGTAAAGAACCTGCCTGCCAATGCAGGAGTCACAGGAGACATGGATTCAGTTCCTGCGTCAGGAAGATGCCCTGGAGAAGGAAATGGCAACCCACTCTAGTATTCTTGCCTGGAGAATCCCACAGACAGAGAAGCCTGGAGGGCTATAAGTCCGTGGAGTCGCAGAGTCGGACATGACTGAAGTGACTTAGCATGCGTGCTATGAAATTGACATTGATCTCAACAAGGGGTATTTTGGTAATATCTATCAAGTTTATTCATACATTCATGAATTACATGTTCAAAACATACTTATTATAGCATTGTTTTGAAATACTGGAAAGTTTGAAATATGAGTGTCCTTCCATGAAGGACAAATTAAATCAGTTGTGGTGCAATCATATGATTAGATGCTATAAAGCCATTGAAGACAATGAGGCAGGTCTGCATATTCTGTTATGGAAAGATTCACTTTATTTTAACTGAAACTAGAAAAATGTAGATATGCCACTACTTTGAAAAGGTAAAAATAATATATCTTTGTTAACATGCAGATTATTTCTAGAAGAAAGCACACAAAATGACAAGGGTGATTGTTAGCTGCCCTCCTTTCACACATGAATGGGTGAGCAAGGGAGAAAAATTGGTGGCACATTCGTAGGCTGTCTGTGATGTAAAGAGCTTGAAACCAAGGATAATACTGGAATTATTATTGTTTTTTATTTTTATTAACTTTGTTGTCTGTTACGAAGATTTGAGATTTAAAAAGATGTGACTTGGGGCAAGTAGACCAGAGAAGGGCTTCCCAGGTGGCGCTATTAGTAAAGAACCTGCCTGCCAATGCAGGAGACACAGTGAGACAGGGGTTCAATCCCTGGGTCAGGAAGATCTCCTGGAGGAGGGCATAGCAATCCACTCCAGTATTCTCGCCTGGAGAATCCCATGGACAGAGGAATTCTTTAAAACTTTTTAAAATCACATTTGCTCCAGACTTATTTCCAAAGAATTAAGATGTTACAGAGTTTCACCCCACCTCCATCAACCCCAGAAGCAGTTACCAACCACAAGATTGGAATACATACTCTTCTGATACTTATTTTCTGTTTTTACTGCTTATGTATTAATCCACAAACAACTTCTGTATTGTTTGCCTTTTAAATTTTTGTTAATACTGTCAGTATATAAATCTTTTTGCAACTAGATTTTTTCATTTAGTATTTTTCATTTAATTTCATTTAATATTTAAAATTTTGAAATTTATTCACATGGATATATGTAAATTCCAGTTAATTCATATTAGCTGCTACATAGTATCCTACTTTTAGGGCTTAACCAGTTTATCCATTTCCCCTAGACTATAGCTGTACCACAGACCACCCTCCTGGTTTATTAATGTAGCTTATTAATTTAGGTTTATTAATTTATTTAGCTCCTGGTTTATGCTCATTCTTTCTATATCAGACCCATTTTAATTCAATGGCAGTTTCAAGATACATGAAGATAACTCTTCTAATACACTGGCCCACCAGGGAAGTCCTGTTTACTATCATGTTGAAATATCAGTTAACTGCTTTCTAGTATCCCAACTCTAACAGTTGTTAGACCCCAGTGGACCCTTCAATTCATTGACCTTTCCACTGCTCATTGGAGAAGGCAATGGCACCCCACTCCAGTACTCTTGCCTGGAAAATCCCATGGATGGAGGAGCCTGGTAGGCTGCAGTCCTTGGGGTTGCTAAGAGTCGGACACGACTGAGCGACTTCACTTTCACTTTTCACTTTCACGCATTGGAGAAGGAAATGGCAACCCACTCCAGTGTTCTTGCCTGGAGAATCCCAGGGACGGGGTCACACAGAGTCAGACACGACTAAAGCGACTTAGCAGCAGCAGCCTCTTTCCCTTTATCTCCCAGCTTCAATGTCTTTGCTAATAATTCCCTTTCCGTTGCACACACCTTCAGCTCTGCTGCTTTCTCTTACTTCATTTATACCTATTGGTGAAACTAAATCCCAGATTAAGTCCATCTCTTTAACTCCTTTACACATGCCCCTGTGGTGCTGAAGAAAATACAGGAAAAGCAGATAACCACACTGGCTGGTCTCACTTTATGACCATGAATATCGTGTTGGTCTCATGCTGCCCGGCGGTCACACTGTGTTTCCTCAGTCCATTCATTCTTCCTCTCTCATCAATGACGTTTCACACTGTTTCCTCCTGTATCACCTCCTCAGCCTCCCACTTGGCCAAGGGCTGGGAAGACTGAAGACGACAGAGGAGAGTTTCCACAATCTCATCATACTTAGAACCAGCATTGGCTCCACCTCCTCTGCCTCCCTGCCTCCTGCCATCTGCGTTTTCTCTAAGGCCAGCCTCTCCGCTTGTGTCTGGGTCTGCTGTCATCTGTTAGTGGCTGTGCCAGCAGGTCTCGCCTCGCTCCTCCCTGAATGATCGATTTTATTCCCTTTCTATTGGGATTTCCCATCAACAAACATATCTTTAAAACTTCCTGAAAGAGATGTGTATACTTTCTGAATCTAATTCTTCTCCCGTTCTCTCTGGGATCCACTCCGACTTGTCCCCAACAATTCACCTGAACTTCAGCTCTTTTCCAGATGTTGGGTTTTTTTTTCTTTCTTTAACAATGTATTTTTAATTGGAAGATAATTACTTTACAATGTTGTGTTGGTACACAACATGTACAACGTGTTGTATGCCTACTGTACAACGTGAGTCAGCTCTAAGTGTACATAGATCTGCTCCCTCTTGAGCCTCCCTCCCATCCCTCCTTGCACATGTCTTCTGTTTTGCTTAGTTTAATGTATAACTGTCCGTCTTGCCCAGCCTGCAGCAGCATTTGACAGGTGGTGATGGACCTGTCCAGGACCTTCTCCTTGGACTCTGTTTTCCACTTACTTCCAGACACCCCATTCTTGGTCTTCCTCCTGTTTCTCTGGCTGCTTCTCAGCCTCCTTTGTTGATTCCTTCTTAGCACCTTGACCTCACCTTGGAGGACCTGAGGCTCAAGTCTTGAATGTCTTCTCTAATTACATTCACCCCCTTAATGGTTTTATGCTGTCTCATGGATGTATATACTATCTCCATGCTGACAGGTTCATATCTCTGTGTCGGCATCTCTTCTGAACTCTAGATGTACATGTGTGTTCTCAGGCAGACTGTTCCACTCTGTGACCCCATGGACTGTAGGCTCCCAGGCTCCTCTCTCCATGGGATTTTTCAGGCAAGGATACTGGAATGGGTTGCCATTCCTTTTCCAGGGGATCTTCCCAACCCAGGGATTGAACCCACATCTCCTGCATTGGCAGGCGGATTCTTTACCCACTGTGCCACTTGGGAAGCCTTCCCAGTTATACATGTCAATTCCCAATTCAAAATCTCCACTTAAGTGTCTAATGCATTTATCCAAGTTAACAGGTCCAGAACTTAGCTTGTTTCTCCCTTGTCAAACCTTCTCCAGAACCTGCTTCTTCTCAGTTGATGGCGACTTCATCCTTGCAAACGATCAGGCATGATGATAATCATCCCGGTTCCTCACTTTGGCTCACATTCCATATTTAATCTGTCAGGAATTCTGTAGGCTCTATATTTAAAATATACCCAACATCTTTTATCATCGTGGTCCAAGTTGTCACCACCTTTCACTTGGGTTACTGCAGTAGATTCCTGCTTCCATCCTTGTCCCCTCCCGAGTAGGCAGAGTGGTCTGTTAACCTGCAGTCAGGTCAGCTTGCCTCTCTATTTAAATCCTTGCAGTAGCTACTGTTTCATTCAGACTAAAATGCCCAAGCCCTTGAGATGGCCCACAAGACTCTGCACTGGAGGTCCTTGACCTTTTTGGCACCAGGGACTTGTTTTGTGGAAGGCAGTTTTTTCACAGATCTGGGGAGTGGGGAGGACGGTTTGGGGATGATTCAAGTTCATTACATTTATTCTGAACTTTATTTCTATTATTATTATTGCATCGGCTTCACCTCAGTTCATCAGGCATTAGATCCCGGAGGTTGGAGACCCCAACTCTACACCATCTGCCTGCCTCCTCTCATTTTAGCCTAATATTCTCCCTCTGGCCTTCCCCAGTGGCTGCCCAGTGGTAAAGAATCTGCTTGCCAATGCAAGAGATGCAGGAGGTTTGGGTTTGATCCCTGGGTTGGGAAGATCCTCTGGAGGAGGAAATGGCAACCCACTCCAGTATTTTTGCCTGGGAAATCCCATGCACGGAGGAGCCTGGTGGGCTAAGGTCCATAAGGTTGCAAAAGTCAGACGACTGCATGCGTACACACACACACACACACACACACACACACACACTCCCTTTGACTTACTGCACTCCAGCCTCACTGGCCTCCAGCTTGTTTGTTTTTTAAACAAGGTCTGTTTCTTCTTGTCTCTATTTTTTTATTCAGATATCTGTGCATTATTTTCTCATCACTTTTAAGTTTGTGCTAACAGGCCACCTTCCAAATAAGGCCTCAGTCAGTCAGTTCAGTTGCCCAGTTGTGTCCGGCTCTTTGCAACCCCATGAATCACAGCACGCAGGCCTCCCTGTCCATCACCAACTCCCAGAGTTTACTCAAACTCATGTCCATCGAGTCAGTGATGCCATCCAACCATCTCATCCTCTGTTGTCCCCTTCTCCTCCTGCCCTCAATCCCTTCCAGCATCAGGGTCTTTTCCAGTGAGTCAACCTTTCACATGAGGTGGCCAGAGTATTGGAGTTTCAGCTTCAGCATCAGTCCTTCCAATGAACACCCAGGACTGATCTCCTTTAGGATGGACTGCTCGGATCTCCTTGCTGTCCAAGGGACTCTCAAGAGTCTTCTCCAACACCACAGTTCAAAAGCATCCATTCTTCAGCGCTCAGCTTTCTTTATAGTCCAACTCTCACATCCATACATGACCACTGGAAAAACCATAGCCTTGACTAGACGGACCTTTGTTGGCAAAGTAATGTCTCTGCTTTTTAATATGCTATCTAGGTTGGTCATAACTTTCCTTCCAAGGAGTAAGCGTCTTTTAATTTCATGGCTGAAGTCACCATCTGCAGTGATTTTGGAGCCTCAGAAAATAAAGTCAGGCACTGTTTCCACTGTTTCCCCATCTGTTTCCCATGAAGTGATGGGACTGGATGCCATGATCTTAGTTTTCTGAATGTTGAACTTTAAGGCCTACCACGATCTAATTTAAATTGCCATTTGCAACCTACTCCCAGTGCACTTTCAGAGGGTGGCCTCTACATGGAACACACTCTGCACAGTGTCCTTGGCACTGTGGAAGGTACCATTCCCTTCTTACACTAGTAATATGTGACCAACCAAAGTGTTGCGCTTGCTATTTGTCTCCTTTAACTAATATGCAAGCTCTCCAGGGAGAAGAATGTTTGTACTCCCTGGTGTATCCCAGACATACTGAACAATCCATGGGTACACATAATGGGTACTTAGTGAATACTTGTGGAATGAACAGACAAGGAGATTATTTTCAGTTCTTTGGTATTACAAATAATATTTGTAATAGAGTAGTGAGTACCTGTGATGATTAATTTTATGTGTCAAGCTGACTGGGCTAAGAAATGTCCCGACGTTTCATCACACATGATTCTGGGTATGTCTGTGAGGATATTTTTTGGATGAAATTGACATTTGAATCCATAGACCGCATAGAGCAGTTGGCCCTCCCTAATGCAGGTGGACCCCATCCAGTCCTGAATAGGACAGAAGGCTGGAGGGAATTCTTGCCTGACTGCTTGAGACTTTGGTCTTTTCTGGCCTTTGAACTCAGACTGAAATAACATTTTTTCTTGGTTATTGAGCCTGCTGGATTTTGAACTGAAACTTACACCTTCCGCTCTCCCGGGCCTTCAGCTTGACAGCTGCAGTCCTTGGGACTTCTCAGCCTCCATACTTGCAGGAGTCAATTCCTTATAATAAATCTCTTTATGTGTATCTATATGCATATTATATGTATGTGTCTATCTGTCTACCTACCTATCGATAGATAGTTACATACACATGCACCTTATTGGTTCTGTTTCTCTGTAAAACTGATTAATACAATATTCTTAGCTTGTCTCCTTGTGAGCATATGTAAGAATTTATCTAGGTAGATGATATGGGAGAGAAATTGCTTGGTCTTAGAATGTAGACATTAAATTTTACTAGATACTGTAAAGTACTCTGCTAATCTATATTTCTTTCTGCAGCTGTGTAAAAGTTTGTGTTTCCACATCATTTTGCCAATCCTAATAACCAACCTGATGGTTTTAATTTTTATTGATTGATTAATTTTTAAATATCTGTTTGGCTGCACCGGGTCTTAGTTGGGACCCGCAGAGTATTTGATCGTCACTGCAGCATACAAGATCTTTAGTTGTGGCATGTGAGATCTAGTTGCCCAACCAGGGATCGAACCAGGCCACCCACTACCCCCGCCCCCCGCATTGGAAGCGCAGAGCCTTAGCCACTGAACCACCTGAGAAGTCCCAACCTGATGGTTTTGAAATGGTATCTTTTAAAATGATTTTGTCTCTCACTGTACTAGTTTTACCTATATGAAATTGCATTTTTGTGAGCCAAAAACTATTGAATACTGATAATTCAGTGGGGTCTAATCTGACAGTGACTATCTCTGCAATTACAACTCTTTGCCATTCATATTTCTTCTTTTATAAATTACTTGTTCATATGATATCAACATTTTTCTATTGTTTCCCCCAACCCCCTCATGGCCTTTCCCCATTTTTGCGATCTTTATGTGAATACCTTTTCCTGATCTATGGTTGGGAGTGTGTTTTCTTATACAGATATGTGTTATTTTAATGCCATCATATTTACCATTCTTCTATGATTTGTGCTTTTATTGTCTTAGGAACTTCAACCATACCCTGAGGTCCTAAGTATATTATTGTATATTTTTGTCTATCATTTAAAGAATTTTTATTTTAAATTGAAGTATAGTGTTTCAGGTATACAGCAAAATGATTCAGTTATACATATATGTGAATATACATATATATTTTTTCAGACTTTTCCATTACAGGTTATTACTGATGTTGAATATAATTCCCTATAATATGCCATAAGTCCTTGTTGTCTCTCTATCTTGTATACAGTAGTGTATATCTGTTAATCACAAATTCCAAATTTATCTCTCCCTCTTCCCCTTTGATCACCATAGGTTTGTTTTCTGTTCGTGAGTCTGTTTCTGTTTGGTAAAGAAGTTCATTTGTATCTTCTTCTTTTAGATGCCTCATATAAGTGATGTTGTCATTGCTGTTATTATTGTCGCTCAGTCATGTCCAGTTCTTTGTAACCCCATGAATTGCAGCACATCAGGCTTCCCGGTCCTTCACTCTCTCCTGGAATTTGCTCAAACCCATGTCCATTGAGTCGATGATGCTGTCCAGCCATCTCGTCCTCTGTCACCCCCTTCTCCTCTTGCCCTCAATCTTTCCCAGCAGCAGGGTCTTTTTCAGTGAGTCGACTCTTCGCATCAGGTGGCCAAAGTATTGGAGCTTCAGCTTCAGCATCAGTCCTTCCAGTGAATATTCAGGGTTGATTTCATTTAGGATTGACTGGTTTGATCTCCTTGCATTCCAAGGGACTCTCAAGAGTCTTCTCCAGCACCATGGTTCGAAAGCATAAATTCTTTGGCGCTCAGCCTTCTTTATGGTCCAACTCAAATCTGTACATGACTACTGGAAAAACCATAGTTGATATGATATTTGTCTTTCTCTTTCTGACTTACTTTACTTAGTATGATAATCTCTAGGTCCATCTACATGGCTACAAATAGCGACATTTCATTCTTTTTTATGGCTGAGTAACCATCCATCATGTGTCTATATCTGTACCTACCTGCATCTGTATACTACCCTTTCTTAAACCAGTCCTTGGTTGATGGACACTTGGGTTGTTTCCATGTCCTGGCAGTTGTAGTCGTGCTGCTATGAACATTGGGTTGCATATATCTTTTCGAGTTAGAGTTTTCTCCAGATATATGCCCAGGAGTGGGATTCCCAGATCATATGGTAATTCTGTTTTTAGTTTTTTAAGGCACCTCCACACTATTCTCTGTAGTGGCTGCAATTTACATTCCCACCAACAGCGTAGGCGGGTTCCCTTTTCTCCACATCCTCTCCAGCATTCGTTATTTGTAGCTTTTTCCCCCACGTTGTGTGACTTGTGGGATCTTAGTTCCCCAACCCGGGATTGAACCTGGGCCCTTGGCAGTGAAAATGCAGAGTTCTAACCACTGGAGAACCGGGATATCCCCTGTAGACTTTTTGATGTTGGCCATTCTGAGCAGTGTGAAGAGACACCTCATTGTGGTTTTGATTTGCATTTCTCTAATAATTAGCTATGATGAGCATCTTTCCATGTGCCTGCTGTCCATCTGTATGTCTTCTTTGGAGAAATGTCTATTTAGGTCTTCTGCCCATTTTTTGATTGGGTTGTCTATAAATCTTTAAAAGTTTTGCTTTTCCATTAGGTTTGGGATCGTTGTGGAAGTTTTTTTGGTATTCCAGGGTATGGTGTGTGATATGGATGAGAGAAGGGGTCTTATTTTTTCATGTAGATTGAAAACTTTATCCTTTCCCCATCAGTTTGCAATGCCATCTCCATTATCTTAAGTTCTCGTAAGAAACGTGGGTTTCTTTAGGTTCCCTCTTTTATGGCCCACTGGTCTATTTGTCTGTCCTTGCACCAATAACACACTTACTAATCACTGTAAGTTTATACTGAGTTTTGATAAATGAGAGGGCAACTATTCTTGCCTTATTTTTCTTCAAATTTGTCTTACAGTTATTGTATTATTTCTTCTTTCAGTATTGGATAGAATTTTGCAGTGTGTTTTAAACTGAATTTGCTAGTGACTTGAAATATACCTTTTCATAAGAAGGAAAATATCTTTAACTTTGTTCCTTTGTTATGGTTGAGTTAGAGTGAGTTATGTGAAATCAATGAATTAATTATCACCAAAGCCAGCAGAGAAAATCAACAGCCCATGACCAAAAAAAAAAAAGGTTATGACAATAAGTGATCCATTCTCTATAGCAAATATTGTGACTTTCCTATTACAAGCATGTTCCCAGTAGCAGAGTTACAAATCAGCAGTCCCTCAAACAATTTAAAATTAATATTACAGGAAAACATGATGACTTCATGATGTCAAGGTACAGAGTAAGTATACATTTAACTTTTTATAATCACAGGCCCGTAAGTTTTTATTAATCTTTCCTTTACCTACCTAACAAGATGTAAGGGCTCTTTCAGGGCTTGGAAACAGACTTCTCAGGTCTCCTCGCCCCTCTTCTCCAAGTTCCTGACTAGCAATTGCTGGCTCTTCCTGGCAGCCTCTGAGTCAAATGAGCCTTGCTATCCAGTCTGTGAATTACTTAGTATTCAGCAATTTTCTTAATGCTAGCTTGCAGATCGCTCATAATCTCTACTTTGGAACTTAATTTACTATTTAATTCATCTATTAAACTTGGTGGAGAGAATCAATTTTTTCTGTTTCAATAACTATTTTTAATTTCTGTAAGTTTTATCTTTTTTTCAATCCTTCCTGTTCTATTTTCATAGTGTCTTATTCTTTTATTTTCTATTCCTTTCTTTTAAAAATCTCTCTAATTAATTTTTAAATATGCTTATTTCATAATATCTTTCAGACTGTCCCTGAGGGGCTAATCCTGGTGCATCAGTGGGGATCATGTGTTCAGGTATATTATGTATTTTCTTTAAATTTGTGGTTTACCACTTAACCTAAAGTTTTATCTCCTGTCCTTGTGTGTCCTTAAATCCAGGCTCCTGGTGTTTTGTACCTACTGTTGGGTCCCCTGGGAGCAGCATATTTATGTGCCTTCAACCATGGGCATGGTCAATTCATGTGCGTCTCAGCCTGCATTTCAGATCACTCTTTCTCAGAATCTTGTTTCCTTTTTCTGTGTTCCTTTATGTGTCATTTCTCTGGGTTTATAGTATGTGGCATTCTACTTCAGGTCATTGTTCCATGTTGCCAGATCTGGTGGTTAAAAATTTTTGAAAGAAAAAAATTTTTTACCTAATTTTTATATGTACATTGTTGAAAAATCTAGAGGCAAAAAATTATGTTCTACTTGAAGAGATAATTACTATTAGCATTATATTAATTCTATATCTTTGTAATCTTGTTTCTCTGTGCATATGTGTCTATGTATATGTGCAGGTGTGTAAACACTAATATAATTATTGTTAAGTTAAAGGGAAATTATCCTCATTGTACTATTTAATAATATATTTTCAAAAATTAAATATAATGTCAAAATATTTACATGTTAACCACTATATTCCTCCTAGGTACTTTTTAAAGGCTACAAAGTATACTATCATGATGCTATAATGTAATTTATTCCACCAACTGTGTTGTTGAACATTTTTAAAATGTTTGTGGTTATAAACAATACTGATACAAATGATCTTAGAAGTGCATCTTTGCCTGCATCTTTGTTTATTTATTTAGACTAAGTTGCTGAAAGCAGAATAGCTGGGTAATATGAATATTTTTGTTATTTACTGACAAATTGAGTTGTTTTCTCATGGGACAATTATCAGCCAGACTCTCTTTCCTAAATTCTTGTTTACCAGATATTGAAGATTGAAATGACATGAACATATATTTATATGTATGTCTTCCCAGAGCTGTAGGCATAACGCTATCATTTTCTCCCAAGGTTAGGGAGTGAGTTTCTGGCATGCTTTTCCTACCTAACTCCACCCTGTCAGAATTAATAGGAATTCCATGAGTCACACGTGCTCTGAAGCATCAGTACGTGCTCTGAAGGAGAAAGGGTTCTCTGTGATTACTTTTCAACCTGAAAAATAGTATATATGCCTCACATTTATCTGCTCCACTTACCAGCACCCAGCCCCATCCTGCCTCAATGAACTTAATGAGATTAACAGATGCTATTTCCTTTTTTAATATACTTTTTATTTTGTATTGGCACATAGCCGATTAACAGCGCCATGATAGTTTCGGGTGGACCGCTAAGGGACTTAGCCATCAGAATGTATCCGTTCTCCCCCAACGCCCCTCCCATCCAGGCTGCCACATAACGCTAAGCAGAGCTTCTTGTGCTGCTCGCTAGGTCCTCGCTGATGACCTGTTTTAATTGTAACAGTGTGTGCTGGTCCATCCCAAGCCCCCACTGCCCCTTGCGTGCTCAGTCGTGTCTGACTCTGTGACCCCACGGGCTGCAGCCCACCAGGCTCCACTGTCCATGGGGATTCTCCAGGCCAGAATGCTGGAGTGGGTAGCCTTTCCCTTCTCCAGGGGATCTTCCCAACCCAGGGATCAAACCCAGGTCTCCCACATCACAGGTGAATTCTGTACCATCTGAGCCACAAGGGAAGCCCAAGAATACTGGCGTGGACAGCCTGTTCCTTCTCCAGGGGATCTTCCTGACAGATGCTGTTTCTTTAATCTAGGTTAGTGTCCTGCCAGGTAACAGCATCATTCTGAGGGTGCTAGAACTGAAGCACAGAACAGTGATGAGAGATGGGCAAAAAAAAAATCTGTGAGAGAATATTCTTCACGTCTTCCAATTACAGTCCATCTATACTTCCCTCTAAAGTCATTTATGTAACAGAATGCTATATCAGAAAACTCCAAGCTGGTTTCTTACTCAAGTGTTCTTTTGGTTAAGTTGTAGGTTATGTAAAATCTTGCCATTTATTCTTGCTTAAAAACATTGAAAGGAGGCATGATATGACTCTAATAAATTATCATTAATTTTGTGAAGTTTCACAATGGCATCTTGTCATAGAAGAATATGTTGTTGTTTAGACACTAAGTTGTGTCCAACTCTTTTGTGACCCCATGGACTGCAACCCACCAGGCTCCTCTGTCCATGGGATTTTCCAGGCAAGAATACTGGGGTGGGTTGCCATTTGATAGTCCTGACCCAGGGATCAAACCCTCGGCTCCTGCAATGGCAGGCAGATTCTTTACTGCTGAGCCAACAGGGAAGTCCATAGAATATGCACATGGGAATTCGCTGGTAGTCCAGTGGTTAGGGCTCTGTGCTTTCACTACCAACGGCAGAGGTCCTATCCGCGGTTGGTGCACTAAGATCCTGCATGCCATGCAGCATGGCCAAAGAAAAATATGCATATGTATTTTAGACATGCATATCAAAGCACATGAAGTCTGGAATTTGCTCTAAAATTCCATGGAGTGGGAGGGAGGGAGGGGGAGAGGAATCAGTGGATAGTTGAAGCAAGTGTGGCAGAACTTTATGGGGCCATTGTATTATTCTCACTTTGTGAACGTTTGATAGGTTTCAAAATGTAGTAAAAAGGTAGTTTCTTAGGGCAAGAGAGGGATGAAGAGAGACATGGAGAGAGATATTGAGAGGGATTGATCGATTGTCCTGTTGAATCTCTGAGTTAAAAAACCAAGGGAAAAAAAAAAAAAAAACCAAGGGAAACCTGTCTGACGAAGGGAGAAACCTGGCTGAAGTGGGCTTTGTTATGAATGAGTCCCTGCTGCCATCTCAGAGCTAGAGATTCCCCAGTGGCACAGCGATAAAAGAATCTTCCTGCCAGTGCAGGAGGACCTAGTTCGATCCCTGGGTCAGGAAGATCCCCTGAAGGAGGAAATGGCAAGCCACTCCAGTATTCTTGCCTGGGAAATCCCATGGACAGAGGAGCCTGGCAGGCTACAGTCTGTGGGGTGGCGAAGTGTTGGACACAACTGAGCGACTAAACAACAGCAAGCCATCTAAGGGCACAAGAAGAAGCAAGGCTGTGTCTCTGTACACACATCCCTCTACCCCGTACACGTACGCAATTCCCATTGCTCTAAGCCTGTTCTGTAAGAATGCAGCTAACAGGATTTACTAGTGGGAGGAATATTAGAGAAGGTAGTAACCTACCCTTCTCCTTGAGTAAATGAATTCAAGTAAAATACATATATTTCCCTGCATAAGCATCTTTTAAAATCTCGTCTCATTTACCCTCACCACAGTTCTGAAAGGTAAAAACTGGAGATGTTGCTCTATTTTTATACGTGCAAGTGAGCCCTTGTGTGTGTGTCGGTGTGGGGTGGGACAAGTGGCTTTGCCACTTTAAAAAGTCTACACTGAAATGACCTCTTTCCTTGAATTTAGACCTTTTTTTAAAAGAATTGCAGCTTTGTATATTGACTTTTAAATTTTTATTTATATTATTTGGCTGCACTGGGTCTTAGTTGCAACACATGGGATCTTTAGTAATTGTGGCACGTGGAATCTTCTTTTAGTTGTGGCATGCGGGATCTAGTTCCCAGTCCAGGAACGGAACCCGGCCTCTGCATTATGAGTTTGGAGTCTCAGACACCGGATGACCAGGAAAGTCCTGAGTCTAGGCCTTTTGAAATCTATCCCAGACTCCTTGTATTGTATTTCATAGAACACTAGGAATTAACAAGCCCTTAAAACAGAATTAAAAGTTATTAATATCACTGATATGTGAGTAGGGAAACTGTTCTGATGCCATCTCATTTTTAAAATTGAAGGCCTAAGTTTTGATTCTGATATCAGAAGTTCCCTTTAGCGGCTGTAAAATTGTAAACGTTCAAGTTCAAAAGTCAGTAGCGAAATGTTTAAAGTTCAGCAGTTACGTTAAGGTCTAGATGAAAAAATGAGATTTTATTTGTAAGACAAGCAGCAATTACAGAAATAATGTCACAATTCAAAATACATTTCTCCAAACCTGAGATACTCATCTGTGACATCTCTAATGAATTACCTCTGCCCATTCCCTGACTCCCTCTAGGTTCTAAAGGTAATGTCAGCTTCCCAAGCGCTTTTAGTGTTTTTCTGTCTTCTGTTTTTCCTAATGCTCCTTCCTCTTTGAATGCCTTCTCTTTTAAGACTGAGCTCAGATTCTACCTCCTCCAGTTTGACGAAATCTTCCTTACTAGCCTGCATCAGGAACTCTCCCTGTTTCCTAGGGAAACTCTAACAAAGTAACACAGATGGAGATGCTTAAATGACTGAAACATATCTCATACTGCTGAGAGCAGGATCAGCTCTTTCTGGGGCTGTGAGGAGGGCTGTGAGAGCCCTCCAGGCCCCTCCCCTAGTTTCTGATCCTTTGCTGGTGGTCCTTATTCCTTGGCCTGTGGAAGCATCACTCCCGGTCTCTGCCTTGGTCTTCACATGGTGCTCTGCCTGTGTGCACGTCTGTCTCCAAATTTCCCCTTTATTAAGGACACTGGGCACAACAGACTGGGCCACCCTACTGCAGGACTACCCCGTCCTAACAAATGACACCTGCGACAGCGTATTTCTAAATAAGGCGACATTCTAAGGTAAGAAGAGTGAGAACTTCAATATGTGGATTTTTCTGGAGACCCCAATTCAACCCATAAAATTCCTTCTTTTGAATTTTCTCTCCACTTCATTTATATTTCGTTCATGGAACGTATCACATTCTATGTTGTTAACAGTCTTGACTCTCCTTCTAGACTGCAAGATCTTCCAAGTCTGGTTCATCTGCATATAACCGGAAGTGCCAAGCATAGAGGATGGATCTGTCGGGAGCCTTATATATTTTTCACTATGGCTACCTCTGGTCCCCAGGTTAGGCTATACCTCCAAATGGCAAGAGGCAGGATTTTATTAAAATAAAATAAAATTTCATTTTTTCAGGTACACAGTGTGTGTACCTGAATGCATGCAGTTAAGTCTGTGTACGCTTGTTGAAGGCAGGACAAAGTGGTTGGGATTTGAAAGTCAGGTGGACAACCCAGGCTGTAATAGTCCACTTGATGGTGTCAGCCAGGAGAGAGAGAGAGCAGCAAGGATGACTTTAAAAAAGCTAGGGAGGACTCTGAGTTAGTGGCTGAATGGGTGGATGCCACTGGATTAGTGGAAACAAGGATTATGGTTATAAGAGCATTCTGAAACCCAGTGCTAATGTTCTGGGGACAGAGATTCTGCAGGACTTGAAGGGAAGGAGTGAGTGTGAAGACAAAAACCAATTACCGGTAACCAGGTTATGTATCCTGGTATGTTATGTATGTTACCGGTAACCAGGACAAAGGAGCAAAATATGTGTGCCAGGGTCTATGCCAGCCCAAGGATCTGGACAACACAAGTACAGATGTCAGAGGCAAGAGATGAGTTTGATGATGAGCCAGGCCATTGTCTTTTTCCAGAAAGCTTGCATCATTGTGAAGGAAGTCCCCCTAGTCTGGGGAGGAAGGGATGGCTGGAACAGGGAAGGGTGGCATGCTCCCCAGCCCAGCCTCAGCAGCAGACTCACAAAAGGCCAGCCTTTGTTTTCTGTTCATTCAAAGTACTGAACTAGACAACTAGAAAAAAAAAAGTCATGGTCCCTTCACTCAAGAGGCTTACAGATCTACAGGGACTAAAACACAGTCAAGAAAAAGTAAACAATCATCCAGTGCCCTAAATTTGGGAAAGTTCCATAGTGAGTGGGAAAGGAGGTCCCTCTGTTGATTGAGATGCTGTCTCCAAGTGTGGTCCTCGGATGGTGGCATCAGTGTCACCAGGAGCTCGTTAGAAAGGCAGATTCACAGGCTGCACTCCAGACTTATGATATCGGGGTCACTGGAGGTGGGGCCAAGGAATCTGCATTTAACCAGCTCGGAAGGTAGGGGAATTCTTGTGCACATTGAAGTTTATGAGGTACTGCACTTAGGAGCAGCCGGGAGGATGGGAAGCAGGAGGCAGGAAAGGAAATGGGGAGATGCGGACATGGAGTGAGTGATGCAGGAGAGACTTTGGGGACTGATTGTGAATTTACAACTTTCCAAGCCTTTAGTTAGGAGCTTGGAATCTGCAGGATGGAGAACAGGGCAAGTAGGAGAGCATCACACTCCCCCAGATGCTAGAACATGACTCCATCATTTAGATTAGCCTTCCCCCAACACCAGAGGTGCTCCATGAAAAAACGCTGAATTCTGTTCACACCTCCTGGAGATTTATAGTGCACACGAGCACGGTAAAGACATCAAAATTCTTTTTTTAAAAAAAATAAGGATCTACTTAATAAGTTTTGATCCTTGGCTCACTCAGCGTGTGGTCTGCAGACCAGCAGCATCAGTACCACCTGGGAGCTTGATGGAAAATGCAGAGGGACTTCCCTGGTGATGCAGTGGCTAAACCTGCACGCTCCCAATGTAGGGGGCCCAGGTTTGACCCTGGACAGGGCACTATGAATAGATCCCACATGCTGCAACTAAGAGTTCAAAGGCTGCAACTGAGACTGGGTGCAGTCAAATAAATAAATATTTTTTAAAAAAGGAAATGCAGTATCTTCGTCTCTACTCCAGAGTCAGAAGCTTCATTTAACAACATCCCAAGGTGACGGATATGCTCATCAAAGTTTGATAAGTGCTGGTTTAACCCATTGTTCTGTGGAATTCACTTTGGAAATGCTGCTTTAGGCAATGAGAAGCCAGTGATTTTGAGCAGGAAAGCAGCAGGATGAGAGAGAGCAGCCTTGTCCTACAAAAGCCCCTGAAGGAGTCTTTCCCTTTCTCCTCCTGGTGCTCCCTCCCCTTGAGCGCTTCCGGTCATTCTCCTCCACTGTGGGAGCCCTTGTTCAGGCATGAAGCCCCACAGAGACTTTTTCTGGGCAGTGCCACACAGTGACCTGTAAACCACTGATCCATGAGCTCCTTGCTCTCCTGAAACTCAAATACCTTTCATTGACCTGGAAACCCAGCCATTGTTTGTACTGATGATCAGATTCTAGTGCTTCATCCAAGCTTGCAAGGCATCTTTGGATCCGGGTCATTTAACAGTCCCTCTGTGCAATTTTTAGATAAGATCTACCACAGTAGTCTTCTTTTCAAGCATGGTCATTTCATTACACTTTCCTTTAAAAAGTAACTTGAAAAATTACTGTGTTAAAATGTAATTCTGAATTATTCGCTAGTTGTTTTTGAAAGCAAGAATCTTGCTAGTCAAGTTTTGAACCCCCCAACTAGAACTGAGGGGTTTACTGAGTAACAACAAATGGTGGGAAAGCACAGGGTTTCCTGGAGCCATATGAGGTAGTGGCATTCAAAGAAGCCCCACTTGTTCATTATATTCCAAAGGTATGAGCGAAGCAAAACCTTGTCCTAAAGGGGGGTTAGCTGAGTCGGTGACGGTGGAAAGGCTGGGCGATCCTGCGAGGACACAGATTGCATGGGCACACCGCGGTGTGTGTAGGAGAGGCTTCTGGGGTGAAGGGGGTGGTGGGCTGAGTACGTTCAGGGCTGGGACGCTGCAGGTAGAGACTCACGGAAAGAGCATGGGCCAGGGGCCAGAGACCCGAGGCCACAGGAGGCTGCTGCCGGCGCGCTGGCACAGCCACGCCGTCAACCTCAAGTCCGGAAGTGGAAGACCTCTTTGCGTCCCCTCCGACATCTGCCAGCGCCGCCTGTCTTTGTGTTAACAGGAGGCCGGAAGGGGGAGCAAGTTAAAGAATGGGGAGCCGTTTCCTCTCTTTGTGCCCCGGTTCCCCTCCTTTGTATACACCCTCCATCGTGAATAAGCTCTGGTTCTCAGGGACTAAAATGCACAGCGTGTGTACTGCGGAGACACAGGTGCCGCCCAGGAGAGCAGAGCCAAAGGATCCCGAGTGGAGAGGTGAGAACGCTCGGGGGGAATACAGTCTCTATAAAAGAACCCGTTAGCCTAATGAGGCCAACACTGACTTAAAGTTGTAGGTTCTCTCTCTCTCTCTCTCATCAAGAAGCAGAACTTGGAGAGAAGCGTGACGCGGCGCCGTGGTTTTAGACGCACGGTGCACCGCACAGTCGGGTGGGACGAGTCCCCTCCTTGGGCGTCTTGGGACCTGAGGCTGTGGCCACAGAGATGTCCTGGGCGCGTCTGCCACCTAGAGCCTCGCAGGAGGGGTCACCACGCCGGTGTATCCCGGCTTCCCGGGTGAATGTGTGCGTATAGGCTCAGTGTGAGAGCATTATAAAATCGCCAGCTGGAGGTGAGTAGAGCAGATTCACGGCAAATTCTGTACAGATCGATGAGAGTGGGAGAATACAGTTAAGTGGACCTGTGGGGAAGATCCCTGGAAGAGGAAATGGCAACCCGCTGCAGTATTCTTCCCTGAAAAATTCCTGGAGAGAGGAGCCTGGCGGGCAACGGTCCATGGGGTCGCAAAGAGTCCTACACAACTTAGCGATGCAGCGCGCGCGCGCGCACACACACACACACAGAGCATGTGCCACCAGCTCTTCTCTTTCTCCCCGGCCTGTCCTTCACAACTTAGCGATGCAGTGCGCGCGCGCACACACAGACACACAGACACAGACACAGACACACACACACACACACAGAGCTCTTCTCTTTCTCCCCGGCCTGTCCTTCACAACTTAGCGATGCAGCGCGCGCGCACACACACAGACACACACACACACAGACACACACAGACACACACACACCCCATGTGCCACCAGCTCTTCTCTTTCTCCCCGGCCTGTCCTTCACAACTTAGCGATGCAGTGCGCGCGCGCACACACAGACACACACACACACACAGAGCTCTTCTCTTTCTCCCCGGCCTGTCCTTCACAACTTAGCGATGCAGCGCGCGCGCGCACACACACACACACGCACACACACACAGCTCTTCTCTTTCTCCCCGGCCTGTCCTTCACAACTTAGCGATGCAGCGCGCGCGCGCACACACACACACACACACACACACACACACAGACACACACCATGTGCCACCAGCTCTTCTCTTTCTCCCCGGCCTGTCCTTCGCCTCCCCTGTCGTCCCCACTCTGAGCAGCCCTTCCTCCCGGGAAAGGTCAAACCATCCTCAGCCATCCCTTGAGCCATCCCTCAGTCCACGCAGGGGAGGTCGGACACGTAGAATCCAGTAGATATGATGCCTTCATGTGAACAGGTATATCTACGATTCGGTTTTTAAGATAGATTTCTACCATAATAATAACGCAGGCTCATTGTGAAAACTTTGGAACGTATAGAAAAGTGAAAAGGGCCCACTATTTCCGCATCCTGATTATTATCTTGGGGAGGGGTGCCCGCTGGAGAGTGGGCTTAGATAAGAAATTCCAGTTTGAGAAAGCAAATCACTGCTAGAAAGGCGTACGGAGCGCCTTCCAGAGCTGGGCTAGGACAGCGCCCAGCCCCTAGGCGACCGCCCGGACTCCTAGCCCGCAACTCTGCGCGCGCAGGCGGTCCTTCTGCGCATGCGCACTGCCGGGTCTCCGCGAACCGCGGTGCCCCGGGGTGTGACCCGCGACCCGAGCCTGGGCTGGGTGCTCCGGGCTCGGCTCGGACGTGCGCTTTGTCCCGTGCCCTGGCTGCCGGGGGACTCCTCCTTCACCACATCTGGCAGCTCTGTGACCCGAGGTCAAGCAGAAAATAACCTGTTTAAATAATAAATCCATTCAGTTATTTTTAAATCTAGAAAAGTTAAAAATAAGAAAGCAAAAATATCTCAGTCCTAGCGAACGCCTTTCTGGTCTTTAAAGAAATGACAGACATGGGCTTAAAACGTGCAAAACAGCATAGATGTTTTAAAATGAAAAGTCAATAGCCGTCCTTCCCAGCAATCCCTCTTTCCAAAGGGAATGATTATGTCCGCCCCCACAATATGTACATATATATATATATTCTTACCCTTTTAATAGTTATACGATGTGGATTTTTACTGTTCATCCTTCTGCTCTTCCTGCCTGCCAGCTTCATACTTCCCAGGGATATTTCCACATTTGGACATCTAAATCTAAAAATTTTTAAAGATGCTTGGAATTCCACTTGTAAAGTACTATATTTTATCTAATATAAAGAAATTCTCAAGCGCTTTGTCAGGCAACTCACAAATCTAGAATGCAACTAAATCTGCAACTCTGAGTATTCGCAGCTAGAAGAGTTTTAGGCTTGGTTTGTGGTGATCTAGAAACTATTCATGTACAAAAGTGCCACCAAAACGTCTCCATGAAATCATTTAATTCAATTTAATGCTACCAAACAGGGCCCTCTTAAAGCTTGGAAACAAAACTAAAATCGTCCTAGGTGTGGAAATGCTAAGTCTTAAAGAACTACACTTTAAAAAGGTATTGGTAGATTTTGTTAAATGGTCCTTTTACAAAGCTGCACAGATTTATACTGTTACCAAAATGTGAATGAGGTTGAACATCTTCTTATATGTAAAATGGCAGTCAGTATTTCTTTTTCTGTATATTGCTTGTTCATATTCTTTGCATTTTTCTTACTGATTCAGCTGGGCTTTGTAAATGAAAGAAATTATCCTTTGTCTGTCATTGTGTTCTGCAAATATTTTCCCCAGTTTGTCTTCTGTGTTCTACCTTTGTGTTTAGTTATTGGTTTTGTTTTGGTTTGGTTTTGCAACAAAGAAATTTTAACATTTTATATGGCAAATTTGGCAGAGTGCCTTTATACTTGTGGGTTGTCTGTCTTATTTTGCAGGGCCTTCCCCACGACAATCAAATCAATTCACTCAAGACTTATTTAAAACACACACACACACACACACACACACACACACACACTCACACACCTTTTATTGTTAGGAAAGTCATCTATTCAATGAAGAAAGTTTGTAAGATACATATAAGCCAAAAGAAAAGTCTTATAGTCTAACTGCCAAAGATAATCAGTATGAACATTTTTCCATAGAAAGTTCTATGTAATAATTAATTAAGATTGTGTTTTGATAATGTCGTGAACTATAATTGTTAAATATTTGAGTTCTATTTTAAAACAGCTTATTGAGGTATGATTATTATGCCATAAAAATCACTCATTTAAAGTAAATGATTCTTAGTAAAATTACGGATTTGTGTCATCATTACCACAATCCAGTTTTAGAACATTTTCATCACTGCAGAAAAAAACCCTTTCTTTCTGTTTGTGTCCTTTTGAAGTCACTCCCTACTCTCTCCAACCAGCCCTAGGCAACCATTAATCACCTTCTTGTCCCAGTGGATTTCCTTTTTCTGGATGTTTCATATACATGGAATCACACAATAGGTAAACTTTTGTGTTTGGCTTCTTTCACTTAGCATAATATTTCTGAGATTCATCAATATCATAAGGTGTATCAATACTTTATTGACTTTACTGCAGAATACTAAGTAGTTTGTGAGGCTGTCATGGCTAACACCATGACAAGCAGCCTAGATTAGGAGTAGGCCTGGTTTCCCGGAGTAACATAATTATCAGGCCACCTGGAGCCAGCCAATCAACATGTGCCTAGCAAGAAAAAGGGAACTTATCAGGGGAAAGCTGAAAGCCCACAAGGATTGGGCCAACAAAAATTGCCTTGCCACTGTGTAACCAATCCGCTTGCGCCAACTACCCGATTGTACCCAATAAATACCCGAGAGAACTGGGGCTCGGGGCCTTTTCGTCCTCACACCCTTGGTGAGGGCAGGAGGCCCTGGCTCGAGTCAGTAATAAATTCCCCTATTGCAAGTTGCATTGTCTCGAGGAGTCTTCTTTCCCGAACGGGGATCCGGACTACGGGCAGAACAAGTTCATTGACTGGATAGAATACATTTTGTCCATTTGTCAGTTGATGCACATTTGAGTTTTTCCCGCTTTTCAAATATTCTGAATTATGCTGTTTTGAACATTGTCGACAAGTTGTGTGTGGACATGTTTTCATTTTTCCTGGGTGTAAGTGGAATTGCTGGATTGTGTGTAAACTCTGAGTCAGCATTTGTTTGTTTGTTTATTTTTGACCCTGCTGGGTTCTCCCTGCTGTGAGGTCTGTTCTGTAGTTGAGGAGAGGGGGTCTCCCCTTTGTTGTGGTGAGTGGATTTCCCATCGTGGTGGGCTCAAGGGCACACAGGCTTCAGTAGCTGCAGCCGGGGCTCAGTACTCGAGGTTCCCAGGCTCTGGAGCTCACGCTCAATTGTTGTGGAGCATGGACTTAGTTGTTCTGCAGCCTGTGAGATCTTTCCGGACCAGGGGTTGAATCCATGTCCCCTTGCACTGGCAGGCTGATTCTTTACCACCAAGCTACCTGGGAAGCACTATACCTTAGCATTGGATTCTGTATCTTGAGGAGCTGCCTGGGACCAATCTGTACTGAAACCTCCACCAGAAGAAAGGAGGCCCTTTTCATTCAAGCTCCTTTTCTCTGAAGGACAAGACCTGGCTGGAATAATGTCTAAGGATCCAGGACTTTGCATAGATCTTAAGGTTAACTTTGAGTCTTATTTTAGCAGAATGTTAAGATGAATTTCTTCCTGTCTGAGTTTTGACTGGGCTACTAATGCAATGGGCATTAAACACCAAAATAAATATAAGACTGAAACCTACATGAGCAAATTTTTTTTAAAAGTTCCAAATTACAAAGGGGGAATCAGAACAGTATTTGCCCATCCATGTTCGTAGCAGCATTGTTCACAATAGCCGAAAGGTGGAAGCCACCCAACTGTCCATCGATGGATGAATGGATACACAAAATGTGGTATATCCATCCAATGGAGTATTATTCAACCTTAAGAAGGAAGGAAATTTTGACACCTGCTACAACATGGATGAACCTGAAGGACACGAAGCTATGAGAAAAAAGCCACACAAAAAATCTGTATGGTTCTACTTACAAGAGGTACCCCTGAAATGGAGTAGGATCCTTGCCATCTGACCATGTCCTCTGCCTGCCTTTTGTCTGTGGAAAGCTTTAGTCAAAGAATAAGTTTAATCAGAGAAGTGAGATACGTGGAAACAAAGGAAAATAGTAAAAGGAGACTGATAATGACAACAAGTCATTAAGCATACTCAAGGACCTTTAGTTATTTCTCAAGGACTGTAGATAATATTCTGAGCCACATCCTGTGAGCTGTCTTATAGCCACCAAAACCCCAGGTGAGAAGTTAACTACGTGAGGACCAGACTGCATCCAGGACACGAGCTGCCACAATTCTGAGAAATGGCCTCAGAGAAACGGGAATAAATGGACCCTGGAGCTGAAGAGTAACTACATCTGAAACAACCAAGATGATGCTGGTCAGACCACTGATGACCAATCTGAAGATGACTGTTAGCGATAACTGTGCTGTTTCTGCTTGTAACACCAATTCTGTTTATAAAAGCTCTCATCCCCTGCTTGTCAGGGGTAGGGGGAGAGTTGGCCTTTGGACAGATGTCCACCATGCTCCCCCCACAGTTGCTGGCATCTGAAATAAGCAAACTTTTCTTTCCACCAGCCTGGCCTGTTTATTGGCTTTTGAGCGGGGAGTAGCTGGATCCCGCACACTTTCAGTAACACCTATACTGGTCAGATTCATAGGAACAGAATGGTGGGTGCCGGAGTTTGAGGAGAAGGAGGGTGAGGAGTTATTGTGAAGGGGTACAGAGTTTCAGTTTGGGAAGATGAAACCATTTTGGAGATGGGAGACGATGATGGTTGCCCAACAATCTGAATGTACCTAATTCAATCGAACCCTACACCTAGAGATGGTAAAATTTATGTTATGTATAGTACAGTAATTAAAAAAAAAGAAAAAGGTGGGGATCAGAAACCATATGGACATATTTTAATAAAAAAAAAGAAATGTAGAAGGCAGGGGAAGGACAGCTGGGTTCCCAATGCTGAGACTATAGGAGAAGGGGGCTGTTAGGGGCTCCCAGACCTTGCTTGCTTCATCCTAACCGTCTGAGAGTCAGAGACACACAAAGAATCACAATGCCATATTCCCAAAGAAAGGAGTGGGGTCAGGGAAGAAGGTTCCTTAACTCAGGCAGGACTGCCAGGCGCTCAGCCGCAGGCAGCTGGGGAAGCACCCAGAGAAAGGTGATCTTATGCTGGGTCCACATTGCCAATGGGCAGCTTGGACACCTCCAGTGAAGGCTTCCTGCTCATCTACCAAAACCCCATCAACTCTTGCACGTGGGGCTTTGTGAACAAACTTCCTAATTGCAAAAGCAAAACAGTATTGCAATTTCTCTATTTTTCCTGAGTTTAGAACAATAGGCCACAAATTTAGTATTTGAGTGAGTTATCATGTGAGGCGTACGCTCAAGGATGAATCGCCTGTGAGCACTCTGCAGCATTTAGAGAAACTCCAGAAGGAAATTACCGAACTTCCCCCTGAAGACCATGAGGAGAACGGATGCCAGCTGATCAGACTCACTTTAAATTCTCAGACCTTGTGCATTTCAGAACTCCAGACACGTTCCTATGGGAGGACATAAAACTGGACCAAACATTTTTTAAACCTCTCTCTTTAGATGACGCCACCATATGCAAGTCACACTCTGTGGAAAAAGACTCAGAAGCCCACCCAGTTTTTAAACTTGGAGGTGTGGGCATGCTAAGTGACTCAGTTGTGTCTGACTCTTTTCAAGCCTATAGATTGTAGCCCACCAGGCTCCTCTGTCCATGAGTTTCTTTAGGCAAGAATACTGGAGTGGGTTTCCAGGCCCTCCTCCAGAGGATCTTTCCGACCTGGAGATTGAACTCCCATTGCCTGTGTCTCCTGCATTGCAGGTGGATTCTTTACCCACTGAGACACCTGGGAAGCCCCAGCTTGGAGATACAGATCATTAAATGGGAGAATTGTCCTTCAATGCTTTTAGTCACATCTGATTCAAAATTTTCAGTAAGGAAAGGTCTGGAACCTGTAATGGATATATTTATTCAAATATAAATTTACTTATTGCAGTATCTTTCACCCAGAAATATTTTATTTCTACCCAGTCTCTCTGTGCCACAGTCCTCAGGCACTTCTGTAGCATTTGGAGATCTGGAGTCAACTGCTGACCAGGGCCCTCATCTGCATAGAGATGTTACATCCTAAAGCGTTTGTTAGTTGTCCTGGTGTACAGACCTCACTGTTGTGTAAACAAAGGTAAACCTGGGTTTAGGCTCCTAGGACATCAGACAGAGGTCCTCAGGGATTTTAGGTATGCCCTGCTTATCTTTTAATCTCACCTCTTGCTGGGTTTTCTCTAACACTTGTGTGGGGAAATTCTCACTGTATTTTCCTCTTCTTGCATTCACAGAGCCAAGAATTGAGTAACCAAAGTTCATGGTTTGACAGGAAAGAGAGGGTGTGAGGAAGGTGGGGAGGGGGCAATGTAAGATGGGGTATACCTTCTATGGTCCCTGCAATTTTTGGAAGTCTTTGCAGAGTACCCAGAGGCAACTGCAGCAAGGAACATCTAACAGAGTAAGGAGGTGAATTCCAGCCCAGGAAGAATCCAGGCTTGTTAGACTGGTTTCTCATACATCGAGTGGCGAGTAACAATTAGAAGAAGACCCACAAAGTCCATTTCATTTAATGCGTCTGCATCATGGCCAGACTGAAGCTTTAACAGCGACATATATATAGTGTGCAAGAACAAGTGGCCAGTGAACATCAACATCTGCTTTTTTCTCTTAAGTGTGTTTCTTTGCCTTGTCGCTGTGGAAGAAATCCCGGAAAAGTCTTGAAAGCTAATTAGCTCCAAATTTACTTTAGGAAAGAAAGGCCAAAGAGTTTTTTTTTTTTTTTTAGGCCAAAGAGTTTTGATGACAAATTTTCTTTATTCCAGCTGCCAAGCTGGTCTTTGACCCTTTAACATGGGTGATTATTTATTTGCACATAGGTTCTTTGTTTTTGTCAACACAGACATCTCCTTCCTGGAATAGTCACCTGACTTCTGATTCCCATTTACAAAGAATTTGCTGTTTCAAATAAGTTTTAAAGTACTGTTCTAAATATCTCTTTTAACATACTACTTATGTGTAAAACACAGTAATAAGAGCTTCTCTGGTGGCTCAGACAGTAGAGAATCTTCCTGCAATGCCAGAAACTTGGATTTGATCCCTGCCTTGGGAAGATTCCCTGGAGGAGGGCATGGCAACCCACTGCAGTATTCTTGCCTGGAGAATCCCATGGACAGGGGAGCCTGGTGGGCTACAGTCCATGGTTGCAAAGAGTCGGACATGAATGAGCGACTAAGCACAGCACAGCACATAATGTAATATAGATAATATATAAAATATATTTCAATGCACTATATACATATATTTCCTTTATTACATTTGTAAGCATTGTAAGAGGGAAATGTGAGTTAATAATAGCACATGTTTTTTGAGTTTATATTTCCCTCCAAAGTAATGCATTTTTTAAAGAACTCTGATTTCCCGCCCAGTTCATATATCTTACTATACATATAAATTCTTTTCTACCCTCTTATCTTTTTCATTGTGTTTTAAATATGTTATTTTGATATGGATGAAGATGAAAAAATGAGTAATTTTAGATGAGTTTTAAGGTTATCACTGATGGTCCATTATCTTGGAAGACCAAAATTGACCTAATTCCACCTCACTGTTGTAATCACAAAGCCTCTGATGGACAGTCCCATTTTTAAAAGCATATTGCTTTTTATAAATATGTGCATATATTTGAGAAATCTTATATATGTGTATTATAATATATGGCATGTATATGAAGGAATCCACTGAGCCACACTCATTACATACCTTTTTTAAAATTTTTGAGCAAAAAGTTTTTAGGGGGAAATAAACAGGCTTGAGGGAAAGATTTGGGATCTTGGTGACCCTTTCAAGTTTCTGATCTAATGATGACTCTTGTCAGTTCCCCCACTCACCCTGCTCTGATGGGAAAAGTATGGGGATTCTTTAGAATTGTTGGCTAATTCTGAGACAGACTGGGATCTGGGACCCTTTTTTGCTGCAGTGCTTGCACCTGGACAAACATCTCCTGGAGCAACAGAATGCAAAGAAATTATAAGGGACTAAAAATAACAGCCTGCATGCGCAGCTGGGTCAAGTTACCGACAATAAGATACAAAAAGCCCAAAAACCCAACTGCCACTTCTGAAGAGCAGGGAGCAAAACCAGAGTATCGTGCATGCCTGTTGCACACAGTATCACCAAAGGGTGAGCAAACCACCTAAGCCACCCCTCTAGCCCAACCCCTGGACACAGTCCTACCCTTACCTGGTATTAAGAGCCAGCTCTCCTCACTCTGGGGAGTGAGCAAGGGGATCTTTGATTCTCTCTCCCTGCCGCAGCCACAGGAGCCCCAGTGAAGACTTGCCTGAATTTTTTGTCTGGTCTATTTAGCTGCTAAGTTGTGTTCTACTCTTTTGTGACCCCATGGATTGTAGCCCACCAGGCTCAGAGGCGTCCATGGAATTTTCCAGGCAAGAATACTGGAGTGGGTAGCCATTCCCTTCTGGAGGGGATCTTCCTGAACCATGGTTCGAACCCAAGTCTCCTACATTGCAGGCAGATTCTTCACTGTCTGAGCCACCAGGGAAGCCCATCTTGCTTCTATTCTATGTCTACTGACTGGAGAAGGTCAAGAACCCTGGTCAGTATAATTCCTTGTCAACAGTAAAACTCGCCATTTCTCCTAGCCTCTGCACACTGTGAAATTCTGCAGGGTCAGAAGCCTGTGTCTGTGAAGCAGCAGGAAGTAGGTCTTTCTGTGGAGCTTCATCAGCGTCTGCTGCTCATTGGTCCTTGTCCTGAGATTGCAGATCTGGTCCTAGTCCAGGGAAGCTCAGTTTCCTTGCCAAAACACATGCACTTAACAACTAGGAGAGGACCACGTTTTCTTTTCCTTTTTAAGTATGAATTTGCGCTTCACTCATTCTGCTATACAAACACTGGCATAAGTAACTTATTTTCTCCTTGGGGGAGCATGCTCTAGCCTGACTGCCATAAGCACCTGGACCCTCCCAATAAGCCAGCTCCTCATCTTGCCCAGGAAGGACATTTACATGTTTATAAACATTTTATTACAGATAGAAAATTTGAAGCCAACATTGTGGTAATAGAGTTGAGAGCACATTTATATTGTTTCTGTTGTTTCATCGCTGTCATGTCAACTCTTTGAGACCCCACAGACTGTAGCCCTCCAGGCTCCTCCATCCATGGGATTTCCCAGGCAAGAATACTGGAGTGAGTTGCCATTTCCTTCTCCAGGGGATCTTCCTGACTCAGGGATCGAGCCCGTGTCTCCTGCACTGGCAGACAGATTCTTATCCACTGTACCACTAGAGAAGTCCTAAATAAAGTATACTTTAGTCAGGGGAAAGTGTGATGATTCTATTAAAATAAGTTTTACTGCTATAGCAAAAATAAAACACAAAGACAAAAAATAGAAGATATCTGTACTGTGACACTCTATCACATTTGTAGGTAACATGAGACTGGGGTTGAGAGATTGAATTCTTAGTAACTGTTAGCAAAACACAGTGCTTTGGTCAACTTCTGGGTCTTAGTATTGGCATAGTGTTATGGTGAAACGTCTTGTTTATTTTGCTTTGCCTTTTAGTGAGCCTAATATATTCAAGTCTAAAAAACTATAAACTTACAATGCATGATTTATCATTTTTCATGTCTTCAAAATGACTTTCACAATAATAATAACTGAGAAAATTAATATGTTATAATTAACTATTGCTCAATCATTGGATATTTATGTATTCATATTTTTCTTTTCCTTTTGTAATATTTTGCTTCTATTGAAATAGTTTCTTATAATAAATTTTGGGGAGTAAATTTCTTGGGTTAAAGTTTGTTCATATTTATTTTTCTTCTTTAAACATTTTTTCTCTTTTACACTTAACTGTTTTTGTTCTCAAGTTCTTAGAATCATGAAATATTTGAGTCATAAAGAAAAGTGGTGGAGGGGTGATGTAGGCCATCATCTGTACAGCGCCTTCCCTAACTGCGGACACACTGCGCGTGGCGGAACGCGCCATCTCATCCTTTCACGTTGAAAGATCTGCCTTCACAGCCTTGTCCTGCTCTCGGGTTAGGTGAGACGGTGGTCCTCTCATCTCCGTTGGGCAGAGTCTGAAATGGCCCCAAGGCAGCCTGACCAAGGGGCCTGGAGGAGGGGGAAGTTGGACATAGCAGGAAGACCCTGGGAAAGTTCTCACACGAGCTTCTTAAAGGAGAAGCGTTTACACTGAGCAGCCGCGATGGTGTTGCGCCGTATCGCATTTTCCAGTCGACTTCCACCACCTGGTGGTCGTTTCCGAGAAGTTCTCTTCCACTTTGTTTACTTTAAAAAAGTTTTGATGGTGACATTCCTATCTCATCATCCGGGTTTTCTTTTATAATGTTAAGAGCAAAAATAACACAGTAGCACAACGGGAATAGCATAAACACTCAGAGATGCTCCAAGAGGGTCCTTGGGGCGGGCGCGCTGGTGTCTTAGTCTGTTCCTTCCATACTATTTGGATTTTTGTTGCCTTGTATGTATGATACCTATGTGACTTAAGTTTTTAATTGAAAAAAGTTTTGTTGAAAATATAAATAAGAAAACTCAACATTAAAAGCCAAATACCCCAATTTAAAAACGGGCCAGGGGCGCCCCTGGCGGTTCAGTGGTAAGACTTTGCCTGCCAGTGCAGAAGGCAGCGGCTGCTGCCTGGCCTGGTTCGGCCCCACGTGCCCTGAGGCGGGCAAGCCCAAGCGCCACGGCTACTGAGCTTGGCTCTCAGCGAGAGAAGGCATCCCAGTGAGAAGCCTGGGCACCGAAACTCGGGCGGAGCCCCTGCTCGCCACAACAGGAGAAGAACCTGCGCATCGACAAAAACCAGCACAGCCAAAAATAAAATCATTTAAAAAAGTAAATAAACAGGGCCAAAGGGCTTAACAGATACCTTACCAAAGAAGATACACAGATGGCAAAGAAGCGTGTAAAAGATACTCCACGTAACACGTGGAAAATGCAGATTAAAACAACAATGAGATACCATTATATACCTACTAGAATGGTGAAAATTTAAAACTGTGACAACACCAAATGCTGAAGAGGATGTGGAGCAGAAGGAACTCTCGATCTTTGCTGTGACAATGCAAAATGATGCAGCCACAGTGGAAGACAGTTCCGTGGTTTCTTGTAAAACTATATACAGTCTTACCATATGATCCAGCACTTGCATTCGTTCCTTGGGTAAATGCTAAGGAGTTGAAAACTCTGTTCACATAAAAACCTGCACATGGTTGTATATAGCAGCCTTATTAATTAACTGCCCAATTTTGGAAGGAACCAAGGTGTCCTTCAGGAGGTAAATGGATGAACAAACTGTAGTACATCAAGAGAGCAGAATATTTTTCAGTGATAAAAAGACTCGAATCATGAAAAGACATGGAAGAACCTACAATGAGTATTACTAAATGAGAGAAGATTTAATCTGAAAATGCTACATACTGTGTGATTCCAGCTATGTGATGTTCTAGAAAGGACGAAACTATGGAAACAGGTAAAAGATCACTTGTGACTGGTGGGGATGAATAGAAAAGGGATTTTTAGGGCAGTGAGACTGTTCTGCAGGATACTGTAATGATACTGTAATGATGGATACACGGCATCATACATTTGTCCAGACTGATGTACATGTGCTAGTCCAACATCAAGAGTGAAGCCTAATGTAAGCTATGGACTCTGGGTGATTATCATTGATGGTAAGAAATGTAACACTCAGGTGGGGGGAGTTGGTAATGAGGGAAGTTGTGCATGTGTCTGGGGATGATTATATGGGAACTGCTGTGAACCTAAAATTACTCTGAAAAAAAAAAACCAGTTTATAAATATATATAAATAGGGAGCATTTTGAGGAAGAATAAGTTTGGGCAATTGGGGCAAAAGAAGTACTAAATATGAATATGAAAAAGGTTAAAAAGAAAAACATTTAAAATGATTATTTTTCAGATAAACTTTATAGAACATCAAAAATGAACATCACTTAAAAATTCATTTCACTTCCCCCTCTTTAATAGTTATTTTACATTTTCAGCTCTTTTCTTCAGTTAATCCACAAGCAAACATCGTTTTAATCTAACCGATAAAAGAATCAATCCGGATTTCCTGATGTGGAGTCAGAATTGTACAACTCATCTATTTGGAAACATCATGTTTATAAACAGAACACGAGTGAAATCAGTAGAATTTTCTTTGCTTGAAATACTTGTTGCCAGAAGAGCAAGCTGCTTTTGCAAAATGAATTGTATTTGTGATACTCAGAGGAAGCCTGGAGTAAACCCTCGGGTGCAACAGAGGGTCTTCTGTTGCACAGGTTCTGGCGTGCTGGCTAAGTTCTCATCTCGGCACTGTCTCCATCTTTGTGACTGAGGACAAGAGACAGGCTCCCCAGGCCTGGTTTCCTGGTGGGTTAGTTTGCTGGGGTTGCCATAACGCAGACTAGGTGGCTTCAACAGCAGACATTTCTGTCCTCACAGGCTTGCAGGCTGGAAGTCCAAGACCAAGGAGTTGGCAGGGTTGCTTTCTTATGAGGCTTCTTGGCTTGCAGGTGGCTGCCTTTTCCTTGGGTCTCTTCCCATCATCTTCCCTCTGTGTGCATCTGTGTCCAAATCTCCTCTTACAGGGACACCAGTCATGTGGGATTAGGGTCCACCCTAATGACCTCATTTTACCTTAATTACCTCTTAAAACCCTCATATCCAAATACAGTCACATTTTGAGGTGCTGAGGGTTTCAATATACAAATTTTGGGGGGTGGATATAACAATTCACTCTGGAGAAGGAAATGGAAACCCACGCCAGTATCCTTGCCAGGAAAATTCCACGGATGGAGGAGCCTGGCAGGCTACAGTCCATGGGATCGCAAAGAGTTGGACATGACCGAACGACTTCACTCACAACAATTCAGGCTTCCCTGGTGGCTCAGATGGTAGAGAATCTGCCTGCAATGCAGGAGACCTGGGTTTGATCCTTGGGTTGGGAAGATCCCCAGGAGAAGGGAATGGCTACCCACTCCCATATTCTTGCCTGGAGAATTCCATGGACAGAGGAGCTTGGTGGGCTACAGTCCATGGAGTCGCAAAGAGCTGGGCACAACTGAGCGACTAACACTTTCACAATTCAGCCCATGACACCTAGGAGCATAGCTGGCTATCCCCATCCTGCAGAACTGTGTGACTGTGAGGTCATGTTCGGAAAGCTCCCATGCAATGCCAGGCACACCCCAGGCAGTGAGCACAGTAGAGGCTCAGTGAGCATGTTGTTTCTGCTTCTCAAGTCTGGATATGGAATGTCAGATTTTCTTAGAGTGAGAGGCATCTATGACAGAATATGGGGCTTTCGATACTGGTTCAGAAAGCCATTCATTCAGTCAGGCTCTTGCACAATCTTACTGCTTACACATTGCAGATTTAAGATGATACCCCTGGTAGCCTCTTCCTTGAAATCTGTCCTGACTCACTTTTCACACCGAAATACTACACCCACCGAACCACCATTCTGAGGAATGCTTTCTGACTGACCAGTATCGTTCTAGCTCCTCTGGTCACTCCAGCTCTCCCGAGGCAATAAACCAGATGGATTCTGGAGTCCCATGGTGTCCATTGCGTGCTAAGTCACTTCAGTCGTGTCTGGCTCTGTGCAATGCTATGGACTGTAGCCTGCCAGTAGGCTATAGGCTCCTCTGTCCAAGGGATTCTCCAGCCAAGGATACTGGAATGGGTTGCCATGCCCCCCTCCTGGGGATCTTCCCAACCCAGGGGTTGAACTGGCATCTCTCATGTCTTCTGCATTGGCAGGTGGGTTCTTTACCACTAGCACTGCTTGGGAAGCATTGCTTACATTATGTGTGTGGGTGTGGCATTCAGTCTCTTCAAAGCCTCAGGTCACACATGTATAAAACGGGGGTAACAGTTCTTGTCAATACTTAATCTGCAGGGGTGTCATGAGAATGGAATGAAGTGGTCACAGAAAAGCCCTTAGCATAATGACAAGAAGTCACAGGTGAGTTCCTCGTTTCTGTCAGCTTTCCTTATTCTTCTTGTTTGCTTCCCTGTACTTGTTGCTCTCCAGGTATCTGTTTACAAGAAGGGCGTCCTCTCAGCATGGCTTTTCCAGACTACTGCGGTTACCCCTGCGATATTCATGAGAAAAGACAGCTGGGGGACTAATGTCACGTGCCTGCTCCCTGCCCTCACCCTGTGAGGGAGGGTCCCAGAATGCACACCCATCCTTGTCTCCTGGGCTTACTGGCCTTTCTCACCTCCAGTCTCCTATGCCTCACCCTAGTCATTCCATCATCTTTCTATTCCCCTCTTTGTTTTATTTCTTTCCTCGCTGCCTTCTTATAAGCATGTTTTGTTGTTGTTGTTTAGTCATTAAGTCATGTCTGACTCTTGCAATCCCACGGACTGTAGCCTGCCAGGCTTCTCTGTTCATGGGATTTCCCAGGCAAGAATACTGGAGTGGGTTGCCATTTCCTTCTCCAGGGGGTCTTCCCGACCCAGAGACCGGGCCTGTGCCTCCTACATTGGCAGGCAGATTCTTTACCACTGAGCCACCAGGGAAGCCCTTAAGCATGTTTATGCTATGCTGAAAGAACCTTCTCTGTTTCTTGCTTCCCACTGAAGACTCTGTCCCTCAACTTCCCCTCCCTTCTCTGCAAAACTTCTGCAAAGAGGAGGCTTTGGTTTCTTGCCCTGGGATTTCCAAGGACTGTTCCTTCAAGTCATCTTCTCTTCTGTCCTCATGCTTGTTAATTGATGTCTCTGTGGGTTTTCTCCTTGCCCACTCTCTCCTTTTTGGGGTTTTCAGCTGTGAAAACTTGGTATCATTGGTACCATCATTTTTCCTCAGCATCTCACACTTTGACTTTTTTTCTTGGTTCCTTCGGCCCCACCATCTCTTTGACCTTCCACCTCCTGCCTGTGTTCCTTTCTCTGCTGCCTTTTTCTCCCTTGGGTCCATCTTCAACAATCTGCTTTGTTCAGATAACTGTCTGCTACAAAATCTTTAATTGCTCCTTCTAGCCAACAGGGGACAAAGCCAAAAGTCCTTGGCTTGGCATTCAAGGCCCTTCCCAACCTGGCTGTAACCTCCATCTCTAAAGCTGCCACCTCTGAATCCTCATGGAGATGAGCTCTCAGCTCCAGTGGGTGGGGTCGACAAGCTGCCCCCTTGCCCCACCCTTGTGATTGCCTGGAAAGTCTCCTCCCCATCTCTTTTAGGAAGGATTCTCCAGCCACCTGAGCTTGCAGGCCTTTTTGCCTCCCCTGAACTTTTAGCTCACTTTTTAAAAAATTAATTTATTTTTTATTGAAGGATAATTGCTTTACAGAATTTTGCTGTTTTCTGTCAAACCTCAACATGAATCAGCCATAGTTATATATATCTCCCCTCCCTTTTGAACCTCCCTCCCATCTCCCTCCCCACCCCACCCCTCTAGGTTGGTACAGAGCCCCTGTGTGAGTTTCCTGAGACATACAGCAAATTTCCGTTGGCTATCTATTTTACATATGCTAGTGTAAGCTTCCATGTTACTCTTTCGATGCAACTCACCCTCTCCTCTCCTCTCCCCATCTCCATAAGTCTCTTCTCTATGTCTGTTTTTCCATTGTTTCCCTGTAAATAAATTCTTCAGTACCATTTTTCTAGATTCCATATACATGCATTAGGATATGATATTTATCTTTCTCTTTCTGACTCACTTCACTCTGTATAATAGGTTCTAGGCTCATCCACCTCATTAGAAGTGACTCAAACCTGTTCCTTTTTATGGCTGAGTAATATTCCATTGTGTATATGTACCACAACTTCTTTATCCATTCATCTGTCAATAGACATCTAGGTTGCTTCCATGTTCTAGCTATTGTAAATAGTGCTGCAATGAATAGTGGGATACATATGTCTCTTTCAATTTTGGTTTCCTCAGGGTATATGCCTAGAAGTGGGAGGCTGGGTCATATGGTGGTTTTTCCCCCTAGTTTTTTTTTTTTTTTTTTTTAAGGAATCTTTATACCCTCTTCCATAGTGGCTGTATCAATTTACATTCCCACCAATAGTGCAAGAGTGTTCCGTTTTCTCCACACCCTCTCCAGCATTTATTGTTTGTAAACTTTTTGCTGATGCCCGTTCTGACCAGTGTGAGGTGATATCTCATTGTAGTTTTGATTTGCATTTCTCTAATAATGAGCGATGTGGAGCATCTTTTCACATGTTTGTTAGCCATCTGTATGTCTTCTTTGGAGAAATGTCTGTTTAGGTCTTTTCCCCACTTTTTGATTGGATTGTTTGTTTTTCTCGTATTGAGTTGTATGAGCTTCTTGAATATTTGGAAATTAATCCTTTGTCAGTTGTTTCATTTGCTATTATTTTCTCCCATTCTGAGGGTTGTTTTCACACCTTGCTTCTAGCTTCCTTTGCAATATATTGTGCAAAAGCTTTTAAGTTTAATTAGGTCCCACTTGTTTACTTTTGTTTTTATTTCCATTACTCTATGTGGTGGGTCATAGAGGATCTTGCTTTGATTTATGTCATCAAGTGTTCTATGTTTTCCTCTAACAGTTTTATAGTTTCTGATCTTGTCTTTAATCCATTTTGAGTTTATCTTTGTGTATGGTGTTAGGAAGTGTTCTAGTTTCATTCTTTTACATGTAACTGTCCAGTTTTCCAAGCACCATTTATTGAAGAGGCTGTCTTTGCCCCATTGTATATTCTTGCCTTCTTTCTCAAAAATAAGGTACACATAGGCACATGGGTTTATTTCTGGGCTTTCTATCTTGTTCCATTGGTCTATAGTTCTGTTTTTGTGCCAGTACCATACTGTCTTGATGACTGTAGCTTTGTAGTATAGTCTGAAGTCAGGAATCTCCACACTGTTCTCCATAGTGGCTGTACTAGTTTGCATTCCCACCAACAGTGCAAGAGTGTTCCCTTTTCTCCACACCCTCTCCAGCATTTATTGCTTGTAGACTTTTTGATGATGGCCATTCTGACTGGTGTGAGGTGATATCTCATTGTGCTTTTGATTTGCATTTCTCTAATAATGAGTGATGTTGAGCATCTTTTCACGTGTTTGTTAGCCGCCTGTATGTCTTCTTTGGAGAAATGTCTGTTTAGGTCTTTATCTCACTTTTTGATTGGGTTGCTTGTTTTTCTGGTATTGAGTTGTATGAGCTGCTTGTATATTTTGGAAATTAATCTTTTGTCAGTTGTTTTATTTGCTATTATTTTCTCCCATTCCAAGGGTTCTTTTTTCACCTTGCTTGTAGTTTCCTTTGCTGTGCAAAAGCTTTTAAGTTTAATCAGGTCCCACTTGTTTACTTTGTTTTTATTTCCATTACTCTAGGAGGTAGGTCATAGAGGATCTTGCTTCATGTTATCGAGTGTTATATGTGTTTTTCTCTAACAGTTTTATAGTTTCTGGTCTTGTCTTAATCCATTTTGAGTTTATCTTTGTGTATGGTGTTGGAAGTGTTCTAATTTCATTCTTTTATATGTAGCTGTCAGTTTTCCCAGCACCATTTACTGAAGAGGCTGTCTTTACCTCATTGTATATTCTTGCCTCCTTTCTCAAAAATACTCATAGGTGAATGTGTTTATTTCTGGTCTTTCTATCTTGTTCCATTGGCCTATATTTCTGTTTTTGTGCCAGGACCATACTTTCTTGATGCCTGTAGCTTTGTAGTATAACCTGAAGTCAGGAAGTTTGATTCCTCCAGCTCCATTCTTCTTTCTCAAGACTGCTTTGGCCATTTGGGGTCTTTTATGTTTCCATATGAATTGTGAAATTTTTTGTTCTAGTTCTGTTGAAAATCCCATTGGTAATTTGATAGGGATCATGTTGAATCTGTAGATTATATTTAGTAGTATAGTCATTTTCACTGTATTGATTCTTCCTGCCCAGGAACATGGAATATCTCTCTGTTTATGTCATTTTTGATTTCTTTCATTAGTGTCTTATAATTTTCTGTGTACAGTTCTTTTGTCTAATTAGGTAAACTTATTCCTAGATACTTGATTCTTTCTGTTGCATTGGTGAAGGTGGTTGATTCCTTAATTTCTCTTTCTAATTTTTCATTGTTAGTATATAGAAATTCAAGTGATTTCTGTGTATTTATTTTATACCCTGCAACTTTGCTAAATTCACTGATTAGCTCTACTAATTTTCTGATACTATTTTTAGGGTTTTTTAATGTACAGTATCATGTCATCTGCAAACAGTGAGAGCTTTACTTCTTTTTTTATATGGATTCCTTTTACTTCTTTTTCTTCTCTTATTGCTATAGCTAGGACTTCCAGAACTATGTTGAATAATAGTGGTAATAAAATAATAATAAAGGTGGAAACCCTTGTCTTGTTCCTGATCTTAGGGGAAATGCTTTCAGTTTTTCACCATTGAGAATAATGTTTGCTGTAGGCTTAGCATATATGGCCTTTACTATTTTGAGGTAGATTCCTCATATTTTAATCATAAATGGGTGTTGAATTTTGTCAAAGGCTTTTTCTGCATTTATTGAAACAATCATATGGTTTTTATCTTTCAGTTTGTTAATATGGGGTATCACATTGATTTGTGTGTATTGAAGAATCTTTGCATCCCTGGAATAAATCCAACTTGATCATGGATCATGGTGTATGAGCTTTTTGATGTGTTGCTGAATTCTGTTTGCTAAAATTTTGTTGAGGATTTTTGCATCTATGTTCATCCATGATATTGGCCTGCAGTTTTCTTTTTTAATGTTGTCTTTGTCTGGTTTTGGTATCAGGGTGATGGTGGCCTAGTAGAATGAGTTTGAAAGTGTTCCTTCGTCTGCAATTTTTTGAAAGAGTTGTAGAAGGATAGGCATTAGCTCTTCTCTAAATGTTTGATAGAATTCTCCTGTGAAGCAATCTGGTCCTGGGCTTTTCTTTTTGGGGAGATTTTTGATCACAGCTTCAATTTCAGTGCTTGTAATTGGGTTGTTCATAATTTTCATTTTTTCCTGGTTCCTTGGAAGATTGAATTTTTCTAAAAATCTGTCTATTTCTTCCAAGTTATCTATATTATTGCCATATAGTTGTTCATAATAGTCTTATAATCCTTTGTATTTCCGCATTGTCTGTTGTAACCTCTCCTTTTTCATTTCTAATTTTGTCGATTTGATTCTTCTCTCTTTTTTTCTTGATGAATCTAGCTAAAAGTTTGTCAATTTTGTTTATCTTCTCAAAGAACCAGCTTTTAGTTTTATTAATCTTTACTATTGTTTCTTTCATCTCTTCATTTATTTCTGCTCAGATCTTTATAATTTCTTTCCTTCTATTAATTTTGGGGCTTTTTTTGTTCTTTTTTCCAGTTGTTCTAGGTGTAAAGTTAGGTTGTCTATTTGACGTTTTTATTGTTTTTTGAGGTAGGATTGTATTGCTATAAACTTCCCTCTTAGAACTGCTTTTGCTGTTTCCCATAGGTTTTGAGTTGTTGTGTTTTCATTGTTATTTGTTTCTAGAAAATTTTTGATTTCTCTTTTGATTTCTTCAGTAACCTGTTATTTAGAAACAAGTTGTTTAATCTCCATGTGTTTGTGTTTCTTAGTTTTTTTTTCTTGTAATTGATATCTAGTCTCATAGCATTGTGGTCAAGCGATGCTTGATACAATTTCAATTTTCTTAAATTTACTGAAGTGTGATTTGTGACCCAAGATATGGTCTATCCTGGACAACGTTCCATGTGCACTTGAGAAGAAGATGTATTTTTCTGCATTTGGATGGAATGTCCTGAAGATATCAATGAGGTTCATCTCATCTAATGTATCATTTAAGACTTGTGTTTCCTTATTAATTTTCTGTTTTGATGATCTGTCCATTGGTGTGAGTGGGGTGTTAAAGTCTCCTACCATTATTGTGTTACTGTTTATTTCTCCTTTTATGTCTGTTAGTGTTTGTCTTATGTATTGAGGTGCTCCTATGTTGGGTGCAGAGATATTTACAATTGTTATGTCTTCCTCTTGGATTGAGCCCTTGATCATTATGTAGTGTCCTTCCTTAAATCTTGTAATCTTCTTTATTTTAAGGTCTGTTTTGTCTGATATGAGGATTGCTACTCCAGCTTTATTTTGCTTCCCATTTGCATGGATTATATTTTTCCATCCTCTCACTTTCAGTCTATATGTGTCTTTAGGTCTGAAGTGGGTTTCTTGTAGACAGCATATATGTGGGTCTTGTTTTTGTATCCATTCAGCCAGTCTGTGTCTTTTGGTTGGAGCATTTAATCCATTTACATTTAAGGTAATTATTGATATATATGTTCCTATTGCCATTTTCTTAATTGTTTGGGGTTGATTTTTATAGATCTTTTTTCTTCTCTTATATCTCTTGACTATATAAGTCTTTTCTATATAAGCTTCAACATTTGTTGTAAAGCTGGTTTGGTGGTACTGAATTCTCTTAACTTTTGCTTGTCTGAAACGCTTTTGGTTTCTCCATCAATTTTGAATGAGATCCTTGCCAGGTATAGTAATCTTGCTTGTAGATTTTTCCCTTTTAGTACTTTAAATATATCCTGCCATTCCCTTCTGGCCTGCAGATTTTCTGCTATAAAGATCAGCTGTTAAGTGTATGGGGTTTCTCTTGTATGTTACTTGTTGCTTCTCCCTTGCTGCTTTTTAATATTCTTTCTTTGTGTGTTGTCTTTGTTAGTTTCATTAGTATGTGTCTTGGCGTGTTTCTCCTTGGGTTTATCCTTTATGGGAGTCTTTGTGCCTCTTGGACTTGATTGACTATTTCCTTTTCCATGTTGGGGAAATTTTCAACTATAATCTCTTAAAAAATCTTCTCATACCCTTTCTTTTTCTCTTCTTCTTCTGGGGGACCTATAATTTGAATGTTGGTACATTTGATACAGTCCCAGAGGTCTCTGAGACTGTCCTCAGTTCTTTTCATTCTTTTTACTTTATCTGCTCTTCAGAAGCTATTTCCACCATTTTATCTTCCAGCTCACTGATTCGTTCTTCTGCTTCAGATATTCTGCTATTGATTCCTTCTAGAGTATTTTTAATTTCAGTAATTGTGTTGTTTGTCTCTGTATGTTTATTATTTAATTCTTCTATGTCTTTGTTAATTGATTCTTGCATTTTCTCCATTTTGTTTTCAAGGTTTTTTTTTTTTTATCACCTTTACTATCACTATTCTGAATTCTTTTTCAGGTAGTTTGCCTATTTCCTCTTCATTTATTTGGACTGCTGTGTTTCTAGTTTGTTCTTTCATTTGTGTAGTATTTCTCTGGCTTTTCATTATTCATTTTTTAACTTATTGTGTTTGAGGTCTCCTTTTCCCAGGCTTAAAAGAAAATTGAATTCTCTCTTCCTTTTGTTTCTGCACTCCTAAGGTTGGTCCAGTGGTTTGCATAAGCTTCGTATAGGGTGAGATTTGTGCTGTGTTTTTGTTTGTTTGTTTGTTTGTTTTTCCTCTGATGGGCAAGGTTGAGTGATGTGGTAATCCTGTCTGCTGAATATTTGGTTTGTATTTTTGTTTTGTTTGTTGTTTAGATGAGGCATCCTGCACAGGCTGCTACTGGTGGCTGGGTGATGCCAGGTCTTCTATTCAAGTGATTTCCTTTGTGTGAGTTCTCATTATTTGATATTCCCTAGGGTTAGTTTTCTGGTAGTCTAGGGTCTTGAAGTCAGTGGTCCCACTCCAAAGGCTCAGGGCTGGATATCTGGTCAGGAATGAAGGTTCCACAAGTGGTTTGTTATGGCATTAAGTCAGATTAAAACAAATATCCAAAAACAAGAAATCAAAGATGAACCCCAGACAAATGGCAGTTACAAAATCTGTCAAATAACAATTAAAATAATGGAATATACACATATACATACACACCCATGAGCAAAGTCAAAACAGTCCAACAAAAATAAAGTACAGTAGATTGACCTAGCAAACAAAGGAAATAAAAAATTATATTTACCAGTTAAGAACAAAACTAACTAAAGCACAAACTGGAAAACAAAACTAAAACAAGGTGCCAAGTGGGGAATAAAGCAATGAAAATAAAACTATCAAATGTGTTGAGAGGAAAAGAAAGAAAGAAAGAAAGGAATAAATGTAGAAAAAATAATATTATGTTTAAAAAATTAAAAATTAGAATTATAAAAGAGAAAAGAAAAAAACAGAAGAAGAAAGAAAAAAGGAAAACTCCATAGAACTGCAAAAGCCCAACGTAGAGGGAGAAGTTTATAAAAACAGTAAAAAGTGTGACTGAATATACACATATACATATACACCCATAGCAAAATCAAAACAGTCCAACAAAAATTAAGTGCAATAGAGTGACCTGGTGAACAAAGGAAACCAAAAATTATATCTAGCAGAATGAAGCTAGCTAAAGCACAAACTGGAAAACAAAACTAAAGCAAGGTGCAATTGGGGAATAAATCAATGAAAATAAAACTAACAAACACGTTGAGAGGAAAAGAGGGGAAGAAAAAAAGAAAGAATAGATATGCAAAGTTAAATAGAGGTAGATGAAGAAGATTTATGTATGTTAAAGATTAACTGAGAGGGGAAAAGAACAGTAGGAAAAGAAAACAAAAGAATAAATGTATAAATAATAATAATGGGTTTAAAAATTAAAATTATAAAAAAGAGAAAAGAAAAAAGGAAAAAAATGAAAACTCTACAGAATTGCAAAAGCCCAATGTAGAGGCAGAGGTTTATAACAACAATTAAAAATGTGACTGAGGGAAAAAAAGCCTCAAAAGTTTAATTGGATTTCTTAGTGCCAATAAAATCGACAACTAAAACAGTGCCAATAAAATTGTCAACTACAACGGGGGGTGGGAGGAAGGGGGAAAAAAAGAAAAAATATCCAAAAGAATCTACAGAACAAGTCAAAACATAGGAATAATAAATATTTTTCTTGAGTCACTACTGTCATTGTCCTTTTCCTCACTGGGAGTCACCGTCCACCTCACCTCCCCGGGATGCCCTCCAATACTACTGGTCTCTGGACCTGCTGTGGGGGCTGCCCAGATTCTAACCTGGTCCTGCTCCTGTGTGTTCTTGCCTCCAACGCCCACAGCTATCAGAGCTAGTGCGTTTTCTTTTGTGGGAGCTCTCAGTGGCCTTTTATATATTCCATAGACACAGAGTCTGCCTAGTTGATTGTGTGGATTTAATCTGCAGTTTGTACAGCTGCTGGGAAGGTTTTGGGTCTTCTTCCTCAGCCACACTGCCCCTGGGTTTCAACTGTGGCTCTATTTCCCCTCTGCATGTGGGTCATCCACTGGGGTTTGCTCCTGAGGCTGCCCTGGAGGGCTTGGGTTTGCCCCTGTGAGGGCCAGGGGTGGAGGTGGTGCAGCTGTTTGGGTCGCAGGGGTTCTGGCAGCACCAGGTACTCAGGGGCATTGGTGGCTAGGGCAGCAGGAAATATAGTGCTCTAGAAGGTATGGCAGCCAGTGTTGGCTGATACACTCCAGTATTCTTGCCTGCAGAACCCCCTCCCTGACAGAGAAGCCTGGCAGGCCGCAGTCTACAGGGCCGCAAAGAGTTGGACATGACCAAAGCGGCCCTGTGCACATAGATGCAAGATTTTTTTGCCTGTGGCAGCTCTGCCCCAGTGAGAGTTGAGCATGAAGGTGGCGCAGCTGCTTGGCTTGCGGGGACCCTGGTGGTTCCGAGTGTGCAGGGACACAGACTGCCCCCACCGCAGGAGTTATGGCCCTATCAGTCTTTTTTCAAGCCTCTTGTAGCTGGCGATCAGACGCCTCTTTGGCCAGTCTTTCTTCATACCTCTGCCAATTCAGGCACTTGGAGGGCTCCCTTGCCTAGGGTCCTTGTCTGTCGTTCGGGCGTCAGGCACATAGAGGGGCCCCCTGGCTGGGGTCCTGCTCTTCAGATCGGTGCATCAGGCACTTAAAGGGGCAGCCTGGGTGGGTCCTACTCTGTGGTTCAGTAAATCAGGCGTTTGATGGGGCCAGCGTCTCTATTGTTCAGCTGCCTATGCTGGCGTGTTGGGAGAGAGGCTATGGTGATGGCTCCACCCCCTATGCATGACTCAGCAGTATCGCCTCGTTTCCATGGCTGTCTGGCTTTCCTCCACTGGCATTTCCCACCACAGTCTCCTCCCTCACATCCCCTCCATCCATCTCTCCGCAGTCAGCAGCAGCCCTCGCCCTGGGATTGCTCCACAATCCCACAACTCCAGCTTCCAGCCACTGTGCCTTCCAGGAGACCCGTGTTCCTGTAAGGGGTGTATGGCTGTGGCAAGGACTGTCTGATTCTCGTTCCATTTAGGCTGCCACAGATCAGCTGTTTCACTCTCAGCCTTCAGTGTTTCTCTTCTGACTCCGACAACTGCCCTGATGCTGGGATCGGACGCCTGCTTCAGTTCCCCCACCCGCCGAGGGCAGGTCCAGCCCTACTAACACTCCTGTTTTCCCCCCTAGATCCTTTGTCCTACCGAGTTTTGTGTGGTTCTATACTTTTCCACTGGTCAGGCACTCCTGTCCGCTCTCAGTTGGTGTTCTGCGTGCACTTCTGTGTCTGAAGGTGTATTCCTGATGTATCCATGGAGAGAGATGTGCTGCACATCCACCTCCTCTTCCACAATCTTGTTCTCTCCTCACTTTTTCTTTTAACATGTCCATGTATGTTCTCCAAAGAGTAGACAGCCCTGAATGCAGAACCTGGATCTTGCCTGATCAGGTAAGTGTTTGGGATGTGCCGCCTTTCACTAACCACAGTCATGGACACTGCTATTTCTTTCATTTTATTAAAAAAAATAAGATTGGAAGGAGTCCTTCTTGCTTTCTCATATGGCTCTTGTCATCACTGAAAGAGCGCAAGTATGAGAAAATGATTTGAAACTCCAGGGAGATACGCATACCAGCTATTATTTACCTTTCCACATCACACCAAGCCCTGTGTGTGTTTGTATGTCCACGTCCCTTTCCTGCTGCCACCTGCCTCTCAGGGGAGCTTCCTGACCCAGGGATTGGACACAAATCTCTTGCGTCTCCTGCACTGGCAGGCGGATTCTTTACCACTGTGCCACCTGGGAAGTTTCTGCTATTAAACAGGACTAAATCAGACTGTGCAGTTTAAGTGTTGCCTGGAAAGAACAGTTGCAAAGGGCTGTGGCTCCTTAAGCTCCAGGACATAAGACGATTACCAGCTGGGCACAGGGCACCGCTCCTTCTGCCGAGTTGCTCAGATGACGGGGTGCCTGGGAACAGCAGATTTCTGCCATCTGTCAAGGCGTCTGGCTCCCACTCAAGGAAGCGGTTCAGATTCTAAGCCGACAGCACACATCTGACACAGGCGTGAACCTCAGGATCTCTGGCATCCTGAGGATGATGATACAGGATGGTTCTCCTTCCTGTGTGGCCCTGACGCTCACGCATCTTCTATCACCATCCAACCAGCAGGATGTGGGCATTCGGACTCTGCTCACTCTATTTGCCACTACTGCCTAATGGTCGCTTTCATCTACGGCTTTTCTCAACTGGGAAACATGTCGGTTTTCTCGCCTCCCTCTTTGGTCCTCATTTCCTCCTCCCCATTTCCCTCCAGTTAGGATTAGAAATGATACACTGATTTAACTTTATTTCGATGTGTACAGTGCTTGACAGCTCTCTAGCCAAGTTTAGAGGCTCATTCCTTGTTCTTAGCCGGTTCTCTCTGAAGTAACACTCATGTGTATTAGTTGCTCAGTCATGTCTGACTATTTGCGACCCCATGGACCCCTCTGTTCACGGACCCCATGGACCCCACCAGGCTCCTCTACCCACAGAATTCTCCAGGCAGGAACACTGGAGTGGGTTACCATGCCCTTCCCCAGGGGATCTTCCCACCCCAAGGAAATGATTGCGCTTGCTGCCTGAACCGTAGGGCTACAGATCTATTGTATTCACCCACTGCCTACCTGTGTGCCCTCTTTACTTGTTGTGGGTCAATCTTGCCTATTGAGCAGCCTATTAAATTTTTTAAAATTTTGATGGACTTTTTTTTTTTTAAGAGAAGTTTTACATTTGCAGAAAAAAGTGAGAATCAAGTATAGAGTTCTTTAAAGAATTTTTTTTTTAATGTGGAACATTTAAAAAGTCTTTATCAAATTGGTTACAATATTGCTCCTGTTTTATGTTTTGGTTTTTTGGCTACAAGGTGTGTGGGATTTCAGCTTCCTGACCGGGGATCTAACCTGCACCCCCTGCCTTGGAAGGTGAAATGTTAACCACCGATCACCAGGGAAGTCTCCAGAGTTCCTATGTACTCCTCCCCAGGCTGCACCCGGCCCAAACGATTTCCCCTATTGTTTCAATTTTAATTAATTAAGCTGTACTGAGTCTTTGTCGAAGCCTGCCGGCTCTTTGTTGTGGCTCACAGGCTTCTCTAGTTGTGGTACAGGAGCTTAGTTGCCCCAAGGTATGTGGGATCTTAGTTCCCCCAGCAGGGATCAAACCAGCATCCCCTGCATTGGAAGGAGGCTTCTTAACCGCTGGACCACCAGGGAAGTCCCTGCCCTATTATTAATCTCTTGCAGTTGTTGCAATTTGGTGAGCCTATTACCCCCAAACCATAGTATATGTTAGGGTTCAGTCTTTGTACTGTACATTTTATGGGTTTTGCTAAATGCATGGCGACATGTATCCACCATGACAGTGTCATACAATGTAGTTTCACTGCCCTAGAACTCCCCTGTGTGCGAACTATCCATCCGCATCCCCTTCCCCACCCCCTGGCTGCCTGTGGGTTTCTCTGTCCTCACAGGGAGGTGCTAATTACACACACATTCAATATCACAGTAATCCAAGTCTATGCCCTGACCAGTAATACTGAAGAAGCGAATGTTGAACCTACCAGACCTTCTAGAACTAACACCCCAAAAAGATGTCATTTTCAATACAGGGGACTGGAATGCAAAAGTAGGAAGTCAAGAGATTTGGCCTTGGAATACAAAATGAAGCAGGGCAAAAGCTGACAGTATTGCCAAGAGAATGCACTGGTCATAGGAAACACCCTCTTCCAACAACACAAGAGAAGACTACACATGGACATCACCAGATGGTCAATACTGAAATCAGATTGATTACATTCTCTGTAGCCAAAGATGGAGAAGCCCTACACAGTCAACAAAAACAAGACCAGGAGCTGGCTGTGGCTCAGATCATTAACTCCTTATAGCAAAATTCAGACTTAAATTGAAGAAAGTAAGGAAAACCACTAGACCATTCAGGTATGACCTAAATCAAAACCCTTACAACTATACAGTGGAAGGGACAAATAGATTCAAGGGATTAGATCTGATAGACAGAATGCCTGAAGAACTATGGCGGAGGTTAGTGACATTGTACAGGAGGCAGTGATCAAGACCATCCCCAAGAAAAAGAAATGCAAAAAGGCAAAATATTTGTCTGAGGAGGCCTTACAAATAGCTGAGAAAAGAAGAGAAGCGAAAGGCAAAGGAGAAAGGGAAAGATATGCCCATTTGAATGCAGAGTTCCAAAGAATAGCAAGGAGAGATAAGAAAGCCTTCCTCAGTGACTAGTGCAAAGAAATAGAGGAAAACAATAGAATGGAAAAGACTAGAGATCTCTTCAAGAAAATTAGAGATACCAAGGGAACATTTCATGCAAAGATGGGCACAATAAAGGACAGAGATGTTATGGACCTAACAGAAGCAGAAGATATTAAGAAGAGGAGGCAAGAATACACAGAAGAACTATACAAAGAAGAACTTCATGACCCAGATAACCACGATGGTGTGATCACCCACCTAGAGCCAGACATCCTGGAGTATGAAGTCAAGTGGGCCTTAGGAAGCATCACTATGAACAAAGCCAGTGGAAGCAATGGAATTACAGCTGAGTTATTTCAAATCCTAAAAGACGATGCTATGAAAGTGCTGCACTCAATATGCCAGCAAATTTGGAAAACTCAGCAGTAGCCACAGGACTGGAAAAGGTCAGTTTTCATTCCAATCCCAAAGAAAGGCAATGCCAAAGAATGTTCAAACTACTGCACAATTACACCCATCTCACACGCCAGCAAAGTAATGCTCAAAATTCTCCAAGCCAGATTTCAACAGTACATGAACTGTGAACTTCCAGATGTTCAAGCTGGATTTAGGAAAGGCAGAGGAACCAGAGATCAAATTGCCAACATCCGTTGGATCACTGAAAAAGCAAGAGAGTTCCAGAAAAACATCTACTTCTGCTTTACTGACTACACCAAAGCCTTTGTGTGAATCACAACAAACTGGAAAATTTTTCAAGAGATGGGAATACCAGACCACCTGAACTGCCTCCTGAGAAATCTGTATGCAGGTCAAGATGCAACATTTAGAACTGGACATGGAACAACAGGCTAGTTCCAGATAGGGAAAGTAAAAGTGAAAGTGAAGTTGCTCAGTCGTGTCCAACTCTTTGTGATCCCATGGACTGTAGCCTACCAGGCTTCTCTGTCCATGGGATTTTCCAGGCAAGTGTACTGGTGTGGGTTGCCATTTCCTTCTCCAGGGGATCTTCCCATCCCAGGGATCGAACCCAGGTCTCCCGTATTGTAGGCAGACACTTTACCCTCGGAAGCCCAGATAGGAAGCCAGATAGGGAAAGGAGTAGGTCAAGGTTGTATATTGTAACCCTGCTTATTTAAATTATATGCTGAGTGTATCATGTGAAATGCTGGGCTGGATGAAGCATAAGCTGGAATCAAGATTGCTGGTAGAAATATCAAAAACCTCAGATATGCTGATGACATCACCCTTATGACAGAAAGCGAAGAAGAACTAAAGAGCCTCTTGATGAAAGTGAAAGAGTGAAGAAGTTGGCTTAAAATTCAACATTCAAAAAACCAAGATCATGGCATCTGGGCCCATCCCTTCATGGCAAACAGATGGGAAAACAATGGAAACAGTGACAGACTTTATTTTTTTGGGCTCCAAAATCATTGCAGATGGTGACTGCAGCCATGAAATTAAAAGATGCTTGCTCCTTGGAAGAAAAGCTATGGCCAACCTAGACAGCATATTAAAAAGCAGAGACATTGCCAACAAAGGTCTGTCTAATCGAAGCTATGGTTTTTCTAGTAGTCATGTATGGATGTGAGAGTTGGACTATAAAGAAAGCTGAGCACCGAATTGATGCTTTTGAACTGTAGTGTTGGAGAAGATTCTTGAGAGTCCCTTGGACTGCAAGGAGATCCAACCAGTCAATCCTGAAGGAAATCAGTCCTGAATATTCATTGGAAGGACTGATGCTATGATGGAAGCTCCAATACTTTGGCCACCTGATGTGAAGAACTGACTCATTGGAAAAGACCCTAATACTGGGAAAGATTGAAGGCAGGAGGAGAAGGGGACAACAGAAGATGAGATGGTTGGATAGCATCACTGACTCGATGGACATGAGTTTGAGCAAGTTCTGGGAGCTGGTGATGGACAGGGAAGCCAGGCATGCTGCAGTCCATGGGGTTGGAAAGAGTCGGACATGCCTGAGTGCCTGAGCTGGCTGGTTAGCAGCAACAGTAAACCCTGGATTGAGTGTCTGCCTAGCTATCAGGGTACATGACTGTGTGCACAGGCATTGCTTATGGAACCACAGTTTCTAGCAAATCATATCATAGTCTCAGCTTTTTATGAGCAGGAAGGTAGGAAGTCCCTGAGTTAGGATGATATCTTGTTGATGGAAAAAGTGCTTTCATCAGTGTCTCCTGGGAAGGGCTGTGGTCTGAGTGTGGTGTGTTGCATTGTTGTCTAAAGGGCCCACAGAGGAGACCAGCCAGAGAAGCTCTTGGCCTTGGCCCCTGGCCAGAGGAGCAGCTGGACTGTCAGTGAGCTGAACATTGTTCAGCCAGGGATTTGGCAGCTGCCCAACATCCTCGGGTGGCTCCTGGCAGATGCGACAGGAGTGTAGAAAAACCTCTTTTGAAAGCAGCAGTGAAATTCAGCAAGTGTCCTCCCAACACCACTAGCTCATTCCGTGTCGCTTCCCAGAAAGTCAGGTAATGACAATGGCTGATCCTGATTTGGGGGATGACTTCCTTTGAAGAATGAACGCATGGAAATATCTTTCTAATAAGATGGTAAATCTCCTTATAACACGTCATGTGAACTTCTGCTGGACCATCTTCTTTCTCAGCTGGGGTAGTGACATGAGTAACAGCAGAACAGGCGTAGTGAAGGTAGAAACTAGCATTGATCGACCCCTTTCACACATCACCCACTTCAAATACGTTATATCATTAGAGTAGTTCTGTAAACATGTATGAATGGGAGGAATCCTTTACACAGATCGTTTTTCAAAATGTCTACTTGCTGTAGAGTTCATGTTTAGCTGCTTTCATAGAAGGTAGGCAGTGGCAGATTTATCAATTCCACATAAACGAGGGTAGCCATAAAGTTGACTGATGCTACAGCTGAAGCTCCAATATTTTGGCCATCTGATGAGAAGAGCTGATTCATTGAAAAAGATCCTGATGCTGGGAAAGACTGAAGGCAAAAGGAGAAGGAGACGACAGAGGATGGGATGGCTAGATAGTCCCACTGATTCAATGGCCCTGAGTTTGAGCAAACTCTGGAACATAGTGAAGGACAGGGAAGCCTGGTGTGCTGCAGTCCTTGGGGTTGCAAAGAGTTGGACAGGACCTATCGACTGAACAACAATAAAGTTGACTGCCAATCTCTAAACAAACCCCAGTGGGTGGGAGATAGCGGGTGGTCAAGGAACAGGAAAAATCCTTGGTGAAACTATTCCTGAGTGATCACCACCAGGTCTGTAGTCTGCCTCCTCCTTCTGGGAGTCATATCCTCCGCATATTCATGCCAGAGACTTTGAGATGCCAGATTACTGAGAAGCGAGGGTCAGATATCAAAAGTCCTCAAAATCCCACCAAGATGATCAATGCAACAGTTTCTTAGCCACTGCCTCTACACTGCGCAGGCTAGATGAGCCTCACACACCTGAAGAACAGCCTGGAATCCAGGTGGCCCCTCAGGCTCTGTGTTCCATATCGGTGGGCTCCAAACTCTGTTTATCATTTAAAACAAAATCTCCTCAGTGAGTTCATATTTCTTTCAAAATCAGTTTTATACATTATTTTAAATTATGTGTGCATGCTAAGTCTCTTTAGTCATGTCTGACTTTTTGCAATCTCATGGACTGTAGCTCTCCAGGCTCCTCTGTCCATAGGATTCTCTAGACAAGAATAATGGAGTGGGATGCCATGCCCTCCTCCAGGGGATTTTCCTGACCCAGGGAGGGAACCTGCATCTCATGTCTCCTGCATTGGCAGGTGGGTTCTTTACTGCTGAGCCACTGGGGAAGTTCATTTTAACTCATAAAACCCCTAAAAACGGAAATTAGAAAAGAATGAGATACACAGTACTTTAAAATAATTTAAAAACTTAGAGATTTAGATTTGGCTTCTTATAAGAAAAAAGTAAATAGCATAAACAAGATAACAGTTTTTTTTTTTCTATCACATAAAGAAATTCCAAAGAAGGCAACTCAGGTGTGATATGACATTTCCACAAAATTGTCAAGGAGCCAGACTAATTCCTCACCTCTTCTTTACCACCCCTAGGCTGTGGCTTTTGCTTCGAAGGTCCAAAATGGCTTCTAGAGCTCCAGCCATCATATCTATAATTCAGAATGCAGAGTGGATGAAAGAAAGATATCATGTCTGCTTACTTTTTGAGGTTAAAAAGGCTTTTATTTGTGAAATACTAGTGATGGAAGTTAGTGAAAGTTTTTTAAAAGCTAAATTACCTTAAAATGTTAGTAATATTATATATCTGATCATCTTGTTGTTTCTTAAGCTTCTACTGATCATTTGCAGACTGAGAGCATGATTGCCACTCAACTGGTTTCCCTCTTGTTTGCAAACACAGAAACTAGGAAATAAAACGATTTGCCTCTCAAACACACATATTTAATTGGAGAAAGAATCCTCAACTGATTCTTGGATTAAAATTTCATCCTTTTTTTTTTCTTTTCAGAAAATCGTAGGTTCACCACTACACAATCCAGCTTGTGTAGTGGATGGATTGGATGGATTCAAATTTCAGATTGGCTAAATGTGTGAGCCTTTCTTCCCCCAAACAGCTTTATAGAAAAATGTATAGTTGACAGTTGGAGAAGGCAATGGCACCCCACTCCAGTACTCTTGCCTGGAAAATCCCATGGATGGAGGAGCCGGGTAGGCTGCAGTCCAGGGTGTCTTGAAGAGTCGGACACAACTGAGCAGCTTCACTTTCACTTTTCACTTTCATACATTGGAGAAGGAAATGGCAATGCACTCCAGTGTTCTTGCCTGGAGAATCCCAGGGATGGGGAAGCCTGGAGGGCTGCTGTCTATGGGGTCGCACAGAGTCGGACACCACTGAAGCGACTTAGCAGCAGCAGCAGCAGCATAGTTGACAGTGTTTTCCAGAGAAGTTTCAAGAGCACATTTACTGGGGCTTCCCTGGTGGCTCAGTGGTAAAGAATCTGCCTGCCAGGGCAGAGTCACTGGTTTGATCCCTGGTCTGGGAAGATCTCATATGCTGTGGAGCAGCTAAGTGCTTGCACCACAACTCCTGAAGCCTGTGCACCCCAGAGCCCATGCTCTGCACCAAGAGGAGCCACTGCCGTGAGAAGCCCGTGCACCACAATGAAGAGCAGCCCCTGCTTGTCACAACTAGAGAAAAACCTGTGCAGCATCAAGGACCCAGCACGACCCCCCTTCCAAAGAGAACATATTTACTTAACTCTCCATGAAGCGCATGCAGGCAGAGGGCTACCTGGGAAGGCCTCTGTGGGTGGCTACACTACTCAGGCACCAGGTGAATGAGGCAGCCTCTTCACTTTGGACTTGGAACTGCTGGGTGACTTTCTTGAGATTTGCTGAGCTCTGTCCTCTACGAATGCGCTTTGTTGACGGGGGTGTTATAAGCCCCTGTAGGTTGTGGTGTGTATCCGTTTGAGGGGGTTGCTTTTCCTCCATTAGGGAAAGGTGAGCCAGAAATGCTGATCAGACCGTGTGGGAAGTCAGCTGTGAGGGAATAGGCATGATGCTACAGAGCAGGTGGGCAAAGTTCTAATCACTGGCAGGAAGATTACAACCCGGGAAAGAGAAGCCTTGGGGCTGCTGAGCTTTCTAGCAACAGTAAGGCTGTCATGAGCTACTGTGGTGGTTCCTCTTGTCCCTTGTGTGTGAGGGCCGTGACAGCAGTGGGACATGGGGCATGTCTGTCACATGGGACGGTCAGCCCGAAAGAGGCCCGGGCAGGCTGGCAGCTGCTAGGAGGGAGTGGCGGCTGGGAAGGCCAAGCGGCCAGACTAGCAAACTAGCGAGAGACAGTGAGTGGGGGACAGTGTCTCTTTCCTGGAGGAACTTGAAATAGGTGAAGATCCTGAATTTCTTTCTTTCTTTTTTTTTGGGGGGGTTACCAAAGAACATTTTATTTATTTATTTATTTTTATTTGATCAATCTCCATTTATTTATTTTTTCATTTATTTTTATTAGTTGGAGGCTAATTGCTTTACAATATTGTAGTGGTTTTTGCCATACATTGACACGAATCAGCCATGAATTTACATGTGTTCCCCATCCTGAACCCCCCTCCCACCTTCCTCCCCATCCCCTCCCTCTGGGTCATCCCAGCGCACCAGCCCTGAGCACTTGTCTCATGCATCCAACCTGGACTGGCGATCTGTTTCACACTTGATAATATACATGTTTCAATGCTGTTCTCTCAGATCATCCCACCCTCCCCTTCTCCCATAGAGTCCAAAAGTCTGTTCTATACATCTGTGTCTCTTTTTCTGTCTTGCATATAAGGTTATCATTACCATCTTTCTAAATCCCGTATATATGTGTTAGTATGCTGTATTGGTGTTTATCTTTCTGGCTTACTTCACTCTGTATAATGGGCTCTAGTTTCATCCATCTCATTAGAACTGATTCAAATGTATTCTTTTTTTTTTAATTTTTGTTTTTAAATGGAGGATAATTGTTCTACAAAGTTGCGTCAGTTTCTGTCGTACAACAGTGTGAATCAGCCATAAGTGTACATACGTCCCCTCCCTCTTGAGCCTCCCTCCCACCCCCTCCCCCTCTAGGTTGTCACAGAGCATCGGTGTGAGCGCCCTGTATCATGCAGCAAACTCCCACTGTCTATTTTACGTACGGTAAACGATATGTTTCAGCGCTGCTCTCTCAATTGGCCCCTCCCGCTCCTTCCCCCACTGGGCCCACAGGTCTCTTTTCTAGGTCTGCGTCCCTATTCCTGCCTTGCAAACATGTTCCTCAATACCATTTTTCTAGATTCCATGTATATATGTGTGTTAATATACAATATTTGCTTTTCTCTTTCTGACTTAGTTCACTCTGTTTAACAGGTTCTAGATTCATCCCCCTCAAATCAGTTCCCTTTTATGGCTGAGTAACTGAATTTCTAACGGAGAACAAAGTCTATTTATTCAAAGAAGAGAGCGGCCAGAGGAAGGGCATTCAGTGAAGAATTTACTTGTGAATAAATCTCTGAGTGGAGAGATTCTGTTAGTTCTTCCTACATTTCATGTGGGAACCTGAGGCAAGAACAGGTTAAAAACAGTAAGGTCCTACTGGAGAGCACATGGAACTCTGTTCAATGTCATGGGGCAGCCTGGATGGGAGGGGAGTTCCAGGGAGAATGGATACACGTGGGTGTATAGCTGAATCTCTTCTCTGTTTACCTGAAACTATTGCAACATTGCTAATCTGCTATACCCCAACAAAAAATAAAAAGGTTTTTTTTTAAAGAACAGGTTATGATTTATGTCGGAGAGTGTTTTGCCTATGTTCTCCTCTAGGAGTTTTATAGTTTCTGGTCTTACATTTAGATCTTTAATCCATTTTGAGTTTATTTTTGTGTATGGTGTTAGAAAGTGTTCTAGTTTCATTCTTTTGCAAGTGGTTGACCAGTTTTCCCAGCACCACTTGTTAAAGAGGTTGTCTTTTTTCCATTGTATATCCTTGCCTCCTTTGTCAAAGATAAGGTGTCCATAGGTTCGTGGATTTATCTCTGGGCTTTCTATTCTGGTCCATTGGTCTATATTTCTGTCTTTGTGCCAGTACCACACTGTCTTGATGACTGTGGCTTTGTAGTAGAGTCTGAAGTCAGGCAGGTTGATTCCTCCAGTTCCATTCTTCTTTCTCAAGATTGCTTTGGCTATTCGAGGTTTTTTGTATTTCCATACAAATTGTGAAATTCTTTGGTCTAGTTCTGTGAAAAATACCGTTGGTAGCTTGATAGGGATTGCATTGAATCTATAGATTGCTTTGGGTAGAATAGCCATTTTGACAATATTGATTCTTCCAATCCATGAACACGGTATGTTTCTCCATCTGTTTGTGTCCTCTTTGATTTCTTTCATCAGTGTTTTATAGTTTTCTATGTATAGGTCTTTTGTTTCTTTAGGTAGATATACTCCTAAGTATTTTATTCTTTTTGTTGCAATGGTGAATGGTATTGTTTCCTTAATTTCTCTTTCTGTTTTTTCATTGTTAGTATATAGGAATGCAAGGGATTTCTGTGTGTTAATTTTATATCCTGCAACTTTACTATATTCATTGATTAGTTCTAGTAATTTTCTGGTAGAGTCTTTAGGGTTTTCTATGTAGAGGATCATGTCATCTGCAAACAGTGAGAGTTTCACTTCTTCTTTTCCTATCTGGATTCCTTTTACTTCTTTTTCTGCTCTGATTGCTGTGGCCAAAACTTCCAACACTATGTTGAACAGTAGTGGTGAGAGTGGGCACCCTTGTCTTGTTCCTGATTTCAGGGGAAAATGCTTTCAATTTTTCACCATTGAGGGTGATGCTTGCTGTGGGTTTGTCATATATAGCTTTTATTATGTTGAGGTATGTTCCTTCTATTCCTGCTTTTTGGAGAGTTTTAATCATAAATGAGTGTTGAATTTTGTCAAAGGCTTTCTCTGCATCTATTGAGATAATCATATGATTTTTATCTTTCAATTTGTTAATGTGGTGTATTACATTGATTGATTTGTGGATATTGAAGAATCCTTGCATTCCTGGGATAAAGCCCACTTGGTCGTGGTGTATGATTTTTTTAATATGTTGTTGGATTCTGTTTGCTAGAATTTTGTTAAGGATTTTTGCATCTATGTTCATCAGTGATATTGGCCTGTAGTTTTCTTTTTTTGTGGCATCTTTGTCTGGTTTTGGAATTAGGGTGATGGTGGCCTCATAGAATGAGTTTGGAAGTTTACCTTCTTCTGCAATTTTCTGGAAGAGTTTGAGTAAGGTAGGTGTTAGCTCTTCTCTAAATTTTTGGTAGAATTCAGCTGTGAAGCCATCTGGTCCTGGGCTTTTGTTTGCTGGAAGATTTTGATGAACAGTTTCGATTTCCTTGCCTGTGATGGGTCTGTTAAGATCTTCTATTTCTTCCTGGTTCAGTTTTGGAAAGTTATACTTTTCTAAGACATAAATCACAGCAAGATCCTCTATGACCCACCTCCCAGAATATTGGAAATAAAAGCAAAACTAAACAAATGGGATCTAATGAAACTTAAAAGCTTTTGCACTACAAAAGAAACTATAAGTAAGGTGAAAAGACAGCCGTCAGATTGGGAGAAAATAATAGCAAATGAAGAAACAGACAAAGGATTAATCTCAAAAATATACAAGCAACTCCTGCAGCTCAATTCCAGAAAAATAAATGACCCAATCAAAAAATGGGCCAAAGAACTAAACAGACATTTCTCCAAAGAAGACATACAGATGGCTAACAAACACATGAAAAGATGCTCAACATCACTCATTATCAGAGAAATGCAAATCAAAACCACAATGAGGTACCATTACACGCCAGTCAGGATGGCTGCTATCCAAAAGTCTACAAGCAATAAATGCTGGAGAGGGTGTGGAGAAAAGGGAACCCTCTTACACTGTTGGTGGGAATGCAAACTAGTACAGCCACTATGGAAAACAGTGTGGAGATTCCTTAAAAAACTGGAAATAGAACTGCCATATGACCCAGCAATACCACTTCTGGGCATACACACTGAGGAAACCAGATCTGAAAGAGACACATGCACCCCAATGTTCATCGCAGCACTGTTTATAATAGCCAGGACATGGAACAACCTAGATGCCCATCAGCAGATGAATGGATAAGGAAGCTGTGGTACATATACACCATGGAATTTTACTCAGCCGTCAAAAGGAATTCATTTGAACCAGTCCTAATGAGATGGATGAAACTGGAGCCCCTTATACAGAGTGAAGTAAGCCAGAAAGATAAAGAACATTACAGCATACTAACACATATATATGGAATTTAGAAAGATGGTAACGATAACCCTATATGCAAAACAGAAAAAGAGACACAGAAATACAGAACAGACTTTTGAACTCTGTGGGAGAAGGTGAGGGTGGGATGTTTCAAAGAACAGCATGTATACTATCTATGGTGAAACAGATCACCAGCCCAGGTGGGATGCATGAGACAAGTGCTCGGGCCTGGTACACTGGGAAGACCCAGAGGAATCGGGTGGAGAGGGAGGTGGGAGGGGGGATCGGGATGGGGAATAAGTGTAAATCTATGGCTGATTCATATCAATGTATGACAAAACCCACTGAAATGTTGTGAAGTAATTAGCCTCCAACTAAAAAAAAAAAAAAAAAAAAAAAAAAAAAAAAAAAAAGAACAGGTTAAAAAGACTCTGGATGATGGATCTTCATGCAGCCTCTCTGAACATTAGGCAGCCTCTCTGAATGCTGCAGCCATTTGACACACAATCCCACTCTGAATGCCAGCTCTCTAGTGGACACCCATCACTGTCAGATGAAGATGGCCACAGCGAGGGGTCAGGATGGCACGTCTAGAACGAGCGCGCACACGTCCCATGTGTTATCTCACTATTAGAGCTTTCAGACAATGTCCAGTGCGAAAGGAAGGTTATTTATATTCTATAATTAGCCTAAAACTATGATAACATCCTTTGGCATGGCCTTTATCTGATGGTATTTGAAACTGAACCAACTTCCTGCTTCCAGGCATTAACAAATGAGGGACTTCATGTAGTCTAATGTTATTTCCTGACTTGAAGATAGATTTCTTTTCTCCAATTCATTCAAGTTGTTTTTTTTTTGTGTTTTTTTTTTTTTTTAAGAAAAGATCTCCTTTAGACAGTAAAATTTCCCAGAATTGTTTAAGCCTTGTTATTGTTCTCAATGAGAATATTTCCTATTTAACTCCAGCTATGGCACTTGATGGGAATTCTTGTGACTATCCTTCACTGCCATGCTCAGATAATTTGCAGGAGATTGGAGAAATAAATCCACTAGCCTGTCAAGTATCAGAGTCCCAAGTATCAGAAATTTAGATTTCTGATTTAGAAACATTCATTCTAGTTTAGAACATTTAGAACGTTCATTTTAATAAGTCTCTGGCCAGGAGATCCAGTGAAGAACAAGGATAACATCTACCTTCAAAGAGCTTACAATTAAAAGGAGTGATGCAAAGGGACATTATTTATATAGGACATTATCACATCCCAACTTATCTCTGAGTTTCCCTAGTGACTCAGTGGTAAAGAATCTGCCTCCAATGCAGGAGACATGAGTTTGATCCCTGGGTTGGAAAGATCCCTTGGAGAAGGAAATGGCAACCCACTCCAGTATTTTTGCCTGGGAAATCCTCTGGACAGAGGAGCCTGGTGGGCTACAGTCCATGGGGTCACAAAAGAGTCGGATTGAGCAACTAAACAACTTAGCTCCACTGACTTGTTTCCTCTGGGAGTGAAACTAGGGGAAGCGTGGGGTGGGGGGAAACTATGCATGAAAATGCATCAGCCTGAAGACTTATTACCTCAATATAAATCTCACTATATGAAAGGAGAGTGATTGTTTGTTCTGAGGCATCAAATGTCCTTTTTGCTTAGTGAGAGAGTGTGTCGTCATGGTTAGCAAAGTAGACTACTCTGCCAGGTTGCCAGGTTCAAATCCCCCCTCTGCCACTCACTATGCTTGTGACTTTGGGCAAGTTCTAAAGTTTCTGTGCCTCAGTTATCTAGGGTGAAAATGGGTGCGATAATTGGGTTGTTGCAAAGGTGAAATACATTTAACAAGTTTAAATTGTGTAGAAGAGTGTCTGACTGATAGTAAGTGCCCAGTAAATATTAATTATTATTAGCCAACTTCTAAAAGACTCCCATATTTTGAAGTTCACTGTTTTGGCAAAAAAGTCATACGATTTTTCCTCTCTGACATCCTAGTTTTTTTGCTATAAAATTTACTCTTGTGGCTCAGATGGTAAAGAATCTGCTTGCAACGCAGGAGACCCAGGTTCAATCCCTGTATCGGGAAGATCCCCTGGAGAAGGAAATGGCATCCCACTCCAGTATTCTTGCCTGAAGAATCCCATGGACAGAGGAGCCTGGCGGGCTACAGTCCATGGGGTCGCAAAGAGTTGGACACGACTGAAGTGACTAACACTACACCTGTAGTATTTAATGCTTATTGTCTGTGTCAGCGCAATCTGTAGATACGTGTAGTTTCAACAGAACAGAACCTCTGCTGCCTATCTTGGTGGGGCCAGGATCCTGGGCTATCCCTTTAGATTACATTGGCATAGTGATGTCCCTCCATCTCTGCTCTAGTGAAGATTTTGGTAGTATTTATGAGGAAAAATTTTCCAAAAATTTAAATTAAAAAATCTTGCTAGAACAATGATCTCATCATTATTTGCTCTCAGTTATTCTTTCTGTAGGACACTGTATACATATCTCAATACCCAGAACTGAAATCCATGGCAAACATTACTGGGAAATAGCTATGATGGAAATGATATAATAAGCAGAGGGAAACTAAAGGTGTCACCTGTTTACTCATAAGCAGTAGGGTCCTTGGTGCTGAGCATTCTCAGAACATTTAGAGTAGACACATTCTGGGTTGCTGCCCAGCTCACAGTGGCCCCTCCCTTCCCCCTGTGTTCAGAGGTGCTTTGCAGGCACTGTGCTTATCCTGTTCTCGTATGTGACCCCACTTCCTGTCTACACTGGGCAGCAAGAGAGGCTCCTGACCTACTTTGGACATGAGTCAGGATCTCATTCGTAGAGATTTAGAACTGGCTCCATGGGACTTCCCTGGTGGTCCAGGGGTTAAAAATCCGCCTTGCAATGCAGGGGATTCAGGTTGAATCCGTGACCAGGGATTGAACTAAGATCCCACATGCCATGGAGCAACTAAGTCCCTGGACCACAACTGGAGATCGCACACACTGCAACTAAGACCTGCCGCAGCCAAAAATATATATACATATATATATATGTATATATATATATATATTTTAAAGAACTGGCTCCATGAGGGCCAGACTTTCCATGTGGCTGACTTATGAACCTGGAGACTTGGGAGGAATAGTAGATGTGCAGGAAAAAGAAGGGAGGCAGGAAATTGCCAGGGTTCTGCTGGTTTTCCAGAAGCTGGCTCTCATCTCTCTAGAGGACCCAATTCATTATGCCTTTGAATTCTGTGAAACACCCACTGTATCCTCGCGAAATTTCTTTTGACTTAGTTAGGGTTCAGTTGAAGAAGTGGAACTTCCATCAGTGCTCTGAAATAAGGAGTCTATTACAGAAATTAGACCTCACACCATTGTGAGAGTGGCTGGAGAAAGGCTGTTAACCAGCTCTGGCGTGGGTGAAGGAGTTGGGGTGTGCAGGAAACTTGGATATTGTGCAAGTCCGACTGTCAGAACAGGACTGTGGAGGGGTTGATAGAGAAGTGTGTGCGTGTGTGTGTGTGTGTGTGTGTATGTGTGCACGTGCTCCGTCGTGTCCGATTCTTTGTGACCCAGTGGATTGTAGCACGCCAGGCTCCTCTGTCCATGGGATTTCCCAGGCAAGAATACTGGAGTGGGTTGACATTTCCTCCTCCAGGGGATCTTCCTGACTCAGAGTGTCTTCCTGTCTTTTGTGTCTCCTGCATGGGCAGGCAGATTCCTTACCACTGGGCTACAGGAGGTCTATGGGAGGTCAGTGCCTCTTTATGCCTGTGAGAGCACAGAGGAGCATTCGGGGATGTGTGAGCCTGGGGATGTTGTCAGCTGGGACGAGAAAGGACAAGCCAGAATCAGCCAGCACCCCTGTGTCTGTCTCCACCGCCTCTCACCAGCAGTGACCTCTCATATGAGATGGCTGTTGCTTCGCTGCCTCCTCCCAGAAATCACGCTTTTGGCCAGGGTAAGCAGTAACTACCCAGGGAAGGGCATTCTGCAGAGCAGAATTCCTGGAATAATCAAGCTGATGACAGAATAGTCCTGTGTACAAATCTTTGATTGGCTAGGGATATATAATTCTACAAAGTAGCTAAGATATAAGATTAGGAAAAAAAAATTCTAAGTACTGTGAACAAACATATTCGGGACCCACAGCTTTATGGCACCTCCATTTGCTCAGCCTGGTCAACCAAGTTAAAATACGGAGTCACCTTAGCTGCCTTCCTCTCAACTTGCCTCAGAATCCAGTCACAAAGTTTTATATAATTTTGCTTCTTAAAGTATATCTCCTGAACAAGGCCCCCTCCTTTCTGTGCTCATTATAAAAGCTCATGATCTCCTACCTGGACTGCTGTCTCTTCACAACTGGTCTTTCTGCATCTTCCACAGGTCCATCCTACTACCATTACATCAGTGGTCTTAACCCTGACTGCACTTTAGAATCATCTCAGGGGCTTTAAAACACCCAGTGCGTACACCCCACCCTAGGCCATATATCAGACCCTCTCATGACAGCCTGATGTGGTACACACCCCCATTAATTCTGTTTCGCAGATGAGCAAATTGAAGATTCGCAAAGTTAAATAACACCCCAGGGTTCACAGCTAAAAAGTACTGGGGTTAGATATGCACACAGTATCTGAGGGCAGAGCCTGTGCTCCTAACCACAGGTGGGGTGCCTTCCAAACTGTGGTGCTGGGCAGATTAGAGGGATGGCAGGGCCTGCAGGTGAGGTGGGAAACACAGCTGAAAGTGTACGATTGAGGGGGAGTTGAGAACAGCTTTGAACTTCATTGGTTTGAATGGTTCCTTAGACGACCAAGTGGTGATATTCCGGCAGCAGCTGAAAATACAATGAGGGGCATTGGGGATGGGGAGGAATGGATGGATACAAAGGACAGTGCTGACCTAGAAGGGACAGGATTGAGTGAGCGCAAAGGAGGGGGTGCAGGAGTCTGTAGCATGGTCTCCAGGGTTTCCATCCTGAGGGGAGGAATCAAGGGGAGAGGGCTCTACCTTTAGAACAAAGCTGATGCTGGGAAAGCAGCAGTTTGGGGAATGGGAAGGAGAGGGCAGTGAGAGTCCTTTTGGAGATACTTCAGTTGAGATACCAGCAGAGCCTCTAGGTTGGAAATATGAATTGAGTTTGGGAGAGAGGTTGCTGTGAAAGATACCAACTGAAGTTATATCAGGGTGGTTGAAACCTTAAAAGCAGATGAGATAGTCAGATGCAGAGTGAAGGATGCTCAAGAGGAAAGGAAGGCTGAGGATGCAATTCTGGGGAAGACAAATGAATGGGGAGAAAGCAGAAGCCAAAGGAGGAGATCCAAAGGGAGGAGCAGGCAGGGGAGGAGGACAGGGATGTATGGATGGATAGATATAGATGGAAAGATAGATAATAGAAGAGAGATTTATTTTAAGGAACTGGTGAATGCATTTGTTAGCTCTGGCAATTCTGAAATCTGTAGGGCAGGTCACAGACTGGAAACAGGATTTGAGGCTTTAGTCTTGAGGGAGAGTTTTTCTCCTTCTGAAAGCCTCACTTTTTTATCCTTCAGGACGTCAACGGATTGGATGAGGCATACCCATGTTATCAAGGTTCATCCCCTTTACTTACAGCCTTCCCTTGTAGCACAGTCGGTAAAGAATCTGCCTAAAAAAAAAAAAAAAGAGAATCTGCCTGCAGTGCAGGAGACCCGGGTTCGATCCCTGGGAAGATCTCCTGGAGAAGGAAATGGCAAGCCACTCCAGTATCCTTGCCTGGAAAATCTCATGAACAGAGAAGCCTAGTGGGCTATTGTCCATGGGGTTGCAAAGAGTCAGGCACCACTGAGCGACTAACACTTACTTACACTTACCCCGTTACTTAAAGTCAGCTGACTGTAGATATAACCACATTTACAAAAGTGCATCTACAGAAACACTTAGACTAAAGTTGGATTAAACAGCTGGGTGCCCTAGCCTGGCCCAGCTGACATATAAGACCAACAGCACAGTCCACCCCTTGCTGGCTTGGCATCCATACACATCTCCTTAAGACGTTCTTTTTCTAAAAAGATTATTTACTTCATTTTTTAGCTGTGGTGGGTCTTCATTGTGGTCGCAGGCTTCTCATTGCGGTGGATTCTGTCATCTTGGAGAATAGGCTCTGCATGAATGGGCTTCAGTAATTGCAGCTTGTGGCTTCAGTAGGTGTGGTACATGGGCTTAGTTGCTCCCAGGCATGTGGGATCATCCTGGACCAAGATCAAACAAGTGCCCCCTTGCATTGCAAACAGATGCTTAACCACCAGACCACCAGGGAAGTCATCCTTAAGCCATTCATAGTCTCCAAATAAAGATAATAACAAGTACTTCCACTTAACATGATACAGCTGCCCCAGGTGTAACTGTAAATGCACTAACCTTCTCCCCAGAAGAAGATGTATAGTCCTTTGGTGATGTTTACTCTTTTCCTTCATGCCTAGGACCTAAATCCTGTGTTGTAAATTTAATTGTTATTAATACATCCTATGTTATATATAAGTGGATAAGGAAGAGAAGAAAACAAAAGTAAATTATAAAATAATATATCAAATATCTTTGTTTTTTTCCCTTTCTTATCCATGTATATACATAGTCATAACAGAATGAAGAGATGTTCATAACAAAGTTCTTAGTTGTATTAGCTGGTTGGAGCTGCTATTTGTAACTACCTTCTTCAACTGATCATTCTCTTTACCTTTGGGAAGCACCTCAGTTGGTCCTGGTTATTTACCTGCTTGGGTGACCCAAACCTTCACTCCTAAATGGTTTGGGCCATTAGTAGTCCGCCCTGAACTAGGTTATTATAGTTTTCCATGGACTTTAGTCAGAGGGCATGGGAACACTAGAGGTTCCCTGAGGGATCTCCTATATTCCAGACGTATATGCTTCCTTACCTCTACTGCGGAAAGGCAGTCCAATGTCCCCTTGGTAGTCAGCATCAACCATGCCAGCCAACACCCTAACTCCCTTCTTTGGCTGTTGATTCAGAGACACAAGCCACCCAAAGTTGCCAGGTGAAAATCTTAACTTCCAGTTAAATGCAATCATTGTTGTGTTTCTTCATGAAAACATTCCTCCCTTTGGAACTAACACCACTAGGTCAGCTGAGCATAAGGTCGTGGGAACAGAAGGCAAACCTTTTGCTAGGGGATCACTAGGGCTAATGGTGAGAGATGGCACTCCCATTTCCATCCCTTGATTCTTGGACCCATGAATCTGGTCATGGGAGAAACAGCAGCATATATTGGATACTGATTCAGAGCCTTCACAGAGAGTTTCCTGGAGAACCTTGCCCAACTCTGCAAGATACTGCTATCTAGCTGATGCTGTAACTGAGTCTTCAAAAGGCTATTGCATTTCTCTATCCAGCTAGCTGCTTCAGGATGACAGGGAACATGGTAAGACTAGTGAATTCTGTGAGTGTGAGTCCACTGCCACATTCCAATTGTGAAATAAGTTCCTTGATTAGAGGCAATGGTAGTGGATAAGGCATGCTATGAGTCTCTGGATGGTAGTTTTGGCAGAAGCACTGTGTGCAGGAAAGGGAAGTCTGTACTCAGTGTAATTATCAATTCCAGTAAGAACAGAATGCTGTCCCTGCCATGATGGGAGTGGTTTAGCATAATCAACCTGTCACCAAATAGCAAACTGGTTGATCACATTAAAAAAAACTAAGATCATGGCATCTGGGCCCATCACTTCATGGCAAATAGATGAGAAAACAATGGAAATAGTGACAGACTTTATTTTCTTGGGCTCCAAAATCACTGCAGATGGTTAGTGAAACCATGAAAGTGAAAGATGCTTGCTCCTTGGAAGAAAAGCTGTGACCAACCTAGACAGCATACTAAAAAGCAGAGACATCACTTTGCCAACAAAGGTCCATCTAGTCAAAGCTGTGGTTTTTCCAGTAATCATGTATGGATGTGAGAGTTGGGCCATAAAGAAAGCTGAGTGCTGAAGAATTGATGCTTTTGAACTGTGGTGTTGGAGAAGACTCTTGAGAGTCCCTTGGACTGCAAGGAGATCCAAAGGAAATCAGTCCTGAATATTCAATGGAAGGGCTAATGCTGAAGCTGAAACTCTAATACTTTGGCCACTTGATGCAAAGAACTGAGTCCTTAGAAAACCTGATGCTGGGAAAGATTGAAGGCAGAAAGAGAAGGGTATGACAGAGGATGAGATGGTTGGATGGCATCACCGACTCGATGGACATGAGTTTGAGCAAACTCCAAAAGATGGTGAAGGACAGGGAAGCCTGGTGTGCTGCAGTCCATGAGGTCACAAAGAGTCAGACATGACTGAGCAACTGAACTGAACTGATGATCACTTTGGGGAATGCTGCCATATCGTTGGTCTTGCTGCTGGCAGATTGGACCCCCATTGGTGGCCATGGTCAGGCTGGCCTTGGTGAGTGGAAGTCTGTAATACAGCCTCTGGATAACTTCCAGCCCTGCCACCATGGCTGATTTGTTCATCAGCCTATTGGGCAATGTCAAGTGTAGCTGGAGAAGGAGGCTGACTGGTACCCAAAGAACAATGTCCTAGCCACTTGAGGATTACAAGCCTTTTTCTGTTGAGATCAGACCATTCACCTGGGACACAGTCTCTTGGAGTTTTCTGACTGTTCAGAGAGGTCTATCCACCTACCTCTTCCTCAGATTGCCTTGTCACCAATTTTCCAGTCATGTTCTGTTTAAATCCCTGACCATCCAGCCAAACCGTTGGTCACAGTCCATAAGCGGGCGTATACTTGTGCTTCTGGCCAATTCTCTTTTGAAGCAGACTGAACAACAAGGTTGACTGCTCAAAGTTCAGCAAACTGGGCAGACTTGCATTCACCGCTGTCCTTCAGGGATGTTCCAGAAGGGGCTGTAGTACAGCTGCTGTCAACCTTCAGGTGATGCCTGAGCATTAGGCAGGCCTAAGTCTCCTCTTCCTCGATCAGCTGATCATAGGGAGCTGGCCCTGAGACCTCAGGTGCAGGCCGGGAGGGTGAGTGTGGTGGGGGCCTTGGGCACTTCCTCATGTAACTTACACATGTCCTCTAGGTCTGCTTGAGCTGAGTCTCATATGTATCAGTTCCATTTGATGATGGAGCGCTTCTGCCCACACCTGGACTCATGCCTGTGGTTCTGGCAGCACCCAGTTCATGGCAAGCAGCTCAGCTTGCATGGTGATGTGGTGGCCCATGGTTAAACGGTCAGTTACTACTAGTAACTGATTTAGTAACTAGTTACTGCTAGTAACTAGCCCAGTAGTAAGTAAAAAGCTGTTTCTCAAAATCCTCAGAGGGTGGCAGGGCTTTGCTCTGTAACCTCAAGGGTCTGTGAGGTGACTCCCTGCGGGGGTCTGACCCAGCCTCCGTCAGCATCTACCACTGACTGTTGGATCTGCTGGATCACGCGCTCAGCCGGCAGAGAGCAGCTCACAGTGCCACCTGGATGAGGCGCAGAGTCTTCTCTTGTTCTTGGTCCCACTCAAAATCAGCAGCTCTTTGGGTCACTTGGTAAATGGACTTGAGTAGCACTCCCAAATGAGGGACATGTTGTGTCCCAAACCCAGCGAAGACCGTGAGGTGTTGTGTCTCTTTTTTGGTTATGAAAGTATTAGTCGCTCAGTCGTGTCTGACTCTTTGCGACCCCATGGACTGTAGCTTGTCAGGCTCCTCTGTCCGAGGAATTCTCCAGGCAAGAATACTGGAGTAGGTAGTCATTCCCTTCTCCAGCGGAATCTTCCTGACCCAGGGACTAAACCCAGGTCTCCTGCATTGCAGGCAGATTCTTTACTGTCTGAGCCACCAAGGTCATATAAAGGGCTAAATACAACAACTTACCCTTCACCTTATTTATTTATTTAAAGATATTTATTCATTTGAAACAAAAATTTGGGATTTTTGTTGCAGCGCAGGGGCTCCTCTCTAGCTGTGATGCTCAGACTCAGTAGTTGTGGCATGTGGGCTTAGTTGCCCTGTGGTGTGTGGGATCTTAGTTCCTCAGCCAGGAATCAAACCCATATCCTCTGCATTGGAAGGCTGATTCTTAACCACTGGACCACTAGGGAAGTCCTTATCCTTCACCTTAGAATGGATACCCTATACTACCAGACCTCCTGAAAACCCAGTGAGAAGGAAATCTCTAGAATTTTTGTCAGATTTGCTTTCCACCCCATGACATACAAATGTCTCACCAATAAGCCTAGAAGAGCTACTCTTTCCTGCACACTAGGTCCAATCAGCATAACATCATCAGTGCCATGGACCAGTGTGAGGTCTAATAGAACAGAAAGACACTAGAGTCCCTGCTTGACCAAATTAGGATGTAGGGCTGGAGAACTGACCTATCCTCGAGGGAGGGCAGTCTTCACTGTACTGGTGCTTTTGCCAGCTGAAAGAAGGCTGCCCTGTGGTTGGTCTTTACTAACAGGTATGCAGAAGAAACATTTTGCCAGACCAATACTGCAGAGCAGATACTAGGGGATGTGTTAATTTGCTTAAACAGTGAAGCTACATCTGGTACAGCAGCTGCAATTGGAATCACCATCTGGTTTAGTTTATGATGATCCACTGTCATTCTTCAGGCTCCATCTGTCTTCTTCACAGGCCACATGGGCATGTTGAATGGGGAGGTGGTAGAAATCACCACCCCTGCATCTTTCAAGTCCTTGATGGTGGCATTACTCTCTGCAGTCTCTTTAAGAAGGCAGTATTGCCTTTGGTTAACTGGGGAATGCTGCTACATAGTTGGTCCTGCTGTTGGCAGACTGGACCCTCAGTGGTGGCCATGGTCAGACTGGCTTTGGTGAGTGGAAGTCTGTATTGCTGAGCCTCTAGATAACTTCCAGGACTGCCACCACAACCACTTTGCTCATCCAAGGCAGAGGCAGCTGTAGAGGCTTCCACTTGGCTCTTTCTACCAAAATAACCCCCATATCACAGATCATGGAACCAATGTAGGGATTCTGCCAGTTGCTGAGTATTATTCTAATTATTCTAACAGTGCATTCCAAAACTGGAGCAATAATCCCAGTATGGGTTCAGAGACCACTATGAGATGGACCTGAGCTAAAACTCCACTGATCACCTGACCTCTACAAGCCCTTGCTTGGACTAGTACCGCAGTGATGTTCTGGATGTCCTGGATTCAGTGTCAGTTCAGAGCCAGTGTCCAGTAATTCCTGAAAAGTCTGATTATTTCCTTTTCCCCAATGCACAGTCACCCTAGTAAAAGGCCACATGTCCCTTTGGGGAAGGCTGGAAGAAAGAGTAATAGTATATATTTTTGACAACGTTGCAGAATCTTGGAGGAGACAAACATCTGCTTTGTTCAAGGTGTTTTGGGTCTGCAAATTGACTCAGGTCTGGGAATCAATGGAGTCTCTCTGTTTTGGTAATTTAAGTTAGGCTTTTGTTTGCTTGACCAAGAACTTTCCTGTTCATACAGACCACATAAGAATTCAGTAGCATCTCATCCTGGATTGCCATGACTAACTGGTCAATGCCATAGATTTGTGAGGGTCAGATTATTCTGGTTGCTGCTTTGCCTTTGCTGTCCATTACAGAAACCATGCCCACCCTGCCTTGGGTGATTCATTGCCACCATTTGGCTCCAATGGATCACTCTGGGATCCAACTATTCTCACTGCATGTAAGGACCCACACTTCAGTGGTGCAGTTTCTACTGTAATTTCTGATCTACAGGGAAGAGTTGACCAGGCATGCTGGGTCACAAAGTTATTTCTCCGAGGCACAGTGAATGCTGTGTTCTCTGAACCCCCTTGGAGTCAGTAAGTGGGTCTTACGTGATAAATCTATTCTAATATTTCAATCTCCGTAAGCCTTTAGGAAATTCCGTTGCGGTGTACCAAAGCAGTTCTGGCATTTCCGCATCATTTAGTGCGGGTCACCTCTTGACTCTCATTTCTGTCAACTAGCTAAACAGAGCTTTTTCTAATCTCTCAAACTGCAGTGAATTCAGATCCCTGCTTGGTGGTGTCCGACATTACTTCAGCCTCATCCAACGGTTCCCCACATTCTTCAAATTCACGCTCACATTCATTCTGTCCCACAATAGTCCGACTTCTAAGCATACATAGGTGTTTTCACTCACACGGTTCTGATCTTTTGAACGACCTTGACTCTCCTCCAGGTCTAGGACGATCCTTCCCCTTCCTCCAGGGAGCCTTTCTGACCCTTCTTCACAACACTCCCTCTTACCGCCTCTCCCCCCACTTCTGCAGTGTTTCGCGACAGACCTCTGGCTCTTGGCATGTTCTGCTGTACGTCGTTATTTAGTTTTACAAGCGCATGTTTATCTTCCCCGATGGGGGGACGGGGAAGCTCCTTAAGGGCGAGAACCACTTCTGGCAGGTGCGTCCTCAGGGATGCTCCAGGAGCCTCCTTGAATGAACACAAGAGGAGGCGAGTGGGCTGGCTTAGGAGCTCAGCACGGATCGCAGTTGTGTCCTGGGCTGGCTGCCCAACGTGGGGAGGCGGATCTGGGGCCAGCCCAGTGCTGCCAGAAGATTCAAACAGTTGGATCCTCATTTCATGTAGAACTACTGGCCCCGCGCTCTTTCTCAGGGTGAGCTGCAGTCTCCCCTCATTCTCCCCCCGCCCCCTGCCCCTTGCGAAACGAGTCCCTCTCACTCCCTCCAAATCTTCCATCAACCCTGTGGTCACTTCCCTAATTAACGTCCGGGAGGCACCCTCGTAGATCACTCCCCCAAGGAGGGCCTCCTCGTCTCTCCCTCCCCGAACACCCGTCGTCTCCACCGCACTTCCCGTCTCATTTTCGTCCAACACTGAGGGAGAGTGAAAAAGCAGCTTACCGAGGTCTGTGACCCAGGCTGTGGGCTTGCGCGCCCCGCCCGCTCCAGCCGTCAGCTTGTGTGTGTGTGTGTGTGCGCGCGCGCGCGTGCCTGGGCCGAGGCTGGAGAGGAAACAGCCGGTCCAGCCCGGGAGGAGGAAGGAGCCTCCCCTTCCTCGCCAGCCCCCTCCCCACTTCCCGTCCGGCTCGGCCGTTAGCTTCCCCGGACGCGGGCCTCGGTGCACAGAGCCCTCCGGCCGCAGCGGAGCTGGAGAAGGCGGAGGCGGAGCGGGAGGAGCCGGCGGGGCGCATGCTGGGCGGGGGGCCCCCGGGCGCCCCGGCCGGTGGCGGCAGGGGCCACCGCGCAGGTAGGGTGCTGTCACGGCCGCCCGGCGGGTCGGGGCGAGGGTTCCGCGGCGAGGGTGAGCTCTGTCCTCTGGAAGTCGTTTAGGTCCGGGGTGCGCCTCGGTTGACATCTAGGGTTTCTGCACTCTTGCGGGGTGAGGGAAACTGAGGCAGGGCGCGTGGCGTGCCGAGTTGAAGTCTTCGTCGGGCCTGGGGCTGCCAGCCCGCGCCGAGCCGGGCCGGGTCCTCCCGGAAGACTGTGCTGAGATCCCGGGAGCCGCAGTTCCCGCCCCGGTGGCCGAGGAAGGCGGTTTGAGCGCGCTCGGGTTTCGCTGCGCCCGGGGACTGAGCCAGCCGAGGCTCGGGTCTCCGCGCGCCCTCCCCTGCGCACTCGCGGGACAGGGGACGCCCCGTCCTCGAGGACCTGGAGCGAGGAGGTTGGGGTGGCGTGGGGACGCGGTGCTGGCACCGTCCCAAGGGGCTGCTCTGCGAGCAGTCTCACCTCCCACTTCCTCGGAGCCGGAGCCGGAGCCGGGGAGCCCCGGTCAAGCTGTCAGCGCTGTCAGCGCTCAGGGTTGACAAGAAGGCCGTGAAGTGCACAGTTGCTTTTCAGGAATGACAGGATGTCTCCTGCCATCTTGCTTTCAAAATACACGTGCAAAGGAATTTGAGACTTTGGGACGAGAATGAGATTTGGAGTGAGGGAGTTATGTGTCCTTGCTGGACCGGAAGAAGGCCGGGTAACTTTGACAGCTCCTCTAAGAGCGCTGAGTCTCGATTTCATCACATATACAAAAGAACACTGGTAACCTCCCCCCTCCCCATCCCATCCGGACATCTGCTGTGTGTGAAAGCACTTTGCAAAATGTATGGTCAGTTGGGCAGGCAAATGCGATTTGGATAATACCAGAGTCTTAAGAGCTGGAGTTTGAGACAGTTAGCTTGCATTTCAATCCTGCACTTAGTTGTGAAATTTATGAAATGGGGACAATGACAGTGCTACCTCATAGAGTCGCTGTGGGTTGAACTGTGGCCATGGATGTGAACACCCAACCTGGTGCTGAGATAATAGTAAGCTCTAAATAAGAGCCCCGGATGCTCTTTTCACTAAGCAAAACCCAATTAATTTGGAGTGGTGTTAAAAAAAAAAACAGTTTGATTTGATTATAGTATGAATGTGTGTGTGTGTGTGTTCAGTCGTGTCTGACTCTGCAACCCCATGGACTAGCCCACCAGGCTCCTGTCCATAGGATTTTCCAGGCAAAAATACTGGAGTTGGTTGCCGTTTCCTTCTCCAGGGGACCTTCCCCACCCAGAGATCGAACCCTCAGTTCCAGCATCTGCAGACAGATTCTTTACCACTGTGCCATCTGGAAAAACCACATCTCTTGTAAAGTATGAATCAGCTCAGTTCAGTTGCTCAGTTGTGTCCAACTTTTTGCAACCCCATGAACTGCAGCACACTAGGCTTCCCTGTCCATCACCAACTCCCAGAGCTTGCTGAAACTCATGTTCACTGAGTTGGTGATGCCATCCAACCATCTCATCCTCTGTAGTCCCCTTCTCCCCCTGCCTTCAATCTTTCCCAGCATCAGGGTCTTTTCCAGTGAGTCAGTTCTTCACATCAGGTGGCCAAAGGATTGGAGTTTCAGCTTCAGCATCAGTCCTTCCAATGAATATTCAGGACTGATTTCCTTTAGTATTGACTGATTGGATCTCTCAAGAGTCTTCTCCAACACCACAGTTCAAAAGCATCAATTCTTCAGCGCTCAGCTTTCTTTTTTTTTCTCAGCTTTCTTTATAGTCCAACTCTCACATCTATACATGACTACTGGAAAAACCATAGAATTGACTAGATGGACCTTTGTTGGCAAAGTAATTTCTGCTTTTTAGTATGCTGTCTAGGTTGGTCATAGCTTTTCTTCCAAGGAGCAAGCGTCTTTTAGTTACATGGCTGCAGTTACCATCTGCAGTGATTTTGGAGCACAAGAAAAGAAAGTCTGTCACAGTTTCCATTGTTTCCCCATCTATTTGCCATGAAGAGATGGGACCAGATGCCATGATCTTAGTTTTCTGAATGTTGAGTTTTAAGCCAACTTTTTCACTTTCCTCTTTCACTTTCATGAAGAGGCTCTTAAGTTCCTCTTCACTTTCTGCCATAAGGGTGGTGTCATCTGCATATCTGAGGTTATTGATATTTATACTAGCAATCTTGATTCCAGCTTGTGCTTCATCCAGCCCAATGTTTCTCATGATGTACTCTGCATATAAGTTAAATAAGCAGGATGACAATATACAGCCTTAACGTACTTCTTTCCCAGTTTGGAACTAGTCTGTTGTTCCATGTTCAGTTCTAACTGTTGCTTCTTGACCTGCATACAGATTTCTCAGGAGGCAGTTCAGGTGGTCTGGTATTCCCATCTCTTGAAAAATTTTCCACAGATTATTGTGATCCAGACAGTCAAAGGCTTTGGTGTAGTCAGTAAAGCAGAAATAGATGTTTTTCTGGAACTCTCTTGCTTTTTCGTTGATCAAACGGGATGTTGGCAATTTGATCTCTGGTTCCTCTGCCTTTTCTAAATCCAGCTTGAACATCTGGAAGTTCACGGTTCATATACTGTTGAAATCTGGAGCATTACTGTGCTGGCTTGTGAGATGAGCACAATTGTGCAGTAGTTTGAACATTCTTTGGCATTGCCTTTCTTTGGGATTGGAATGAAAACTGACTTTTTCCAGTCCTGTGGCCATTGGTGAGTTTTCCAAATTTGCTGGCATATTGAGTGCAGCACTTTCATAGCATTGTCTTTTAGGATTTGAAATAACTCAGCTGGAATTCCATCACCTTCACTAGCTTTGTTCATAATGATGCTTCCTGAGGCCCACCTGACTTTGTACTCCAGGATGTCTGGCTTTAGGTGAGTGATCACACCATCGTGGTTATCTGGGTCATGAAGTTCTTCTTTGTATAGTTCTTCTGTGTATTCTTGCCTCCTCTTAATATCTTCTGCTTCTGTTCAGTCCATACCATTTCTGTCCCTTATCGAGCCCATCTTTGCATGAAATGTTCCCTTGGTATCTCTAATTTTCTTGACGAGATCTCTAGTCTTTCCCATTCTATTGTTTTCCTCTGTTTCTTTGCACTGATCACTGAGGAAGGCTTTCTTATCTCTCCTTGCTATTCTTTGGAACTCTGCATTCAAATGGGCATATCTTTCCCTTTCTCCTTTGCCTTTCTCTTCTCTTCTTTTCTCAGCTATTTGTAAGGCCTCCTCAGACAACCATTTTGCCTTTTTGCATTTCTTTTTCTTGGGGATGGTCTTGATCACTGCCTCCTGTACAACATCACGAACCTCCATCCATAGTTCTTCAGGCACTCTGTCTATCAGATCTAATCCCTTGAATCTATTTGTCCCTTCCACTGTATAGTTGTAAGCGTTTTGATTTAGGTCATACCTGAATGGTCTAGTGGTTTTCCTTACTTTCTTCAATTTAAGTCTGAATTTGGTGATAAGGAGTTCATGATCTGAGCCACAGTCAGCTCCCTGTCCTGTTTTTGCTGACTGTGTTTAGTAGAGTATTTAAAAAGAAATTTAATCTTATTAAGTTCACAGGTGGCACATGAAATCTTTTGAGGGAATCTTCCCACCCAGGGATCAAACCCAGGTCTCCCACATTGCAGGCAGATTCTTTACCATCTGAGCCACTGAGAAGTCCAGTTGAGAATCTGGCACAGAGCAAAAAGAGGCCTGGAGCTTCTTTCTAAGCTGTGTGTCCTCCATCCTCAGTTTCCTCATCTGTTTACAGAAAAGATAAAATGGGGGCAGTAACTTTTGGGACAGAGCTGCCTGAGGATCCAGTGAGGTAAATGGTGTGAGTACCTTGGAGCATATGACTGACTGTGCAAATAGAAGATATCAGCGCTGCCAGGACGGCATAAGAAAGTCTGCAGTGTTTTTAGGGCTTGCAGTATGCCAGGCGGTCTATCAGGAATTGCTGTGATGAAATCTGCCCCACACCATTGTAAGGTAGCTACTTACAATCTTCATTTTCCCCATTCAAATCTGAGATGCAGATTCACCCCTCTTCTGTCCAAGTCACATAGCCATTGAAGGTAGAACCAGGGTTAGAAGTGTGGGTTGGTGCCTCTCGAAATTGTATTCTCAACCACTGGCTGAACTAAAGTTATGGACACAAGCTGAAGTTCAGAGCAGACCTCTGTTAGATCACTGGTAACTATATACCCTACGTATTTATAGACTCTAAAACATGGGTGAGTTGTTGACTCTGGAAGAAGAGACTTTGAAATAATCTTGTTTTCATCCCTATGTAAAAAATTGCCATTTTAAGCTATCTTCTTTCCAAAATAAACAACAGAAATTTGCAGAGAAGAAAAGTATTAAAATCTCATATAAAGACATATCACAAAAAATCATCAGAAATCTCCTTTTAAAAAATAATTGCTCAGAGAAAAAGAAAAAAAAAAAGAGAGAACTCATCAGAAATCTCGAAACTAAATGGAATTTGCATGAATGCTTTATTTTAACACACATATTTGCCAGGACCATTAAGATGGCACAAGAAGGGTAAACTGGGCTTGAGGCTTTTGGGGTTATGATTATGGCAAGGCTAGGACCCAGGACATTGCTGCAGGGACCTCACTGCTCATGTGAGATGCCCCAGAAATGGGCTTTCAGGCAAAGTCTGTGTACCTGAGGGAGAGTGAATGCTAGGTTTCTGTGCTGCAGAACCAATTCCCTGTTCAATTGTTTCTCTTATTCTTTTTTCTTTTTCCAGAAGTAACTTGTGCTCTTAGGAAACTACAAATGAGAAAAGGAACATTGAAAACCACCGTAATTCCACCAATGCAGACCAATGGTGTCTCTGTTCTTGTAATCCATTTCTGTGCCACGTTCATTAATTTATGTTTCCAAAACACTGCATGCAAACTATTACTGCTTAGTTAGATGACAAAAATAATACTTGCTCATTGTGCAAACATTAAGGTATTAGTTTAGAAAAAAGAGAAGTCCAAATATATTATGTTCATTAAAACATTTCCTTTTTAAAAAAAATTCTTGAAATTTTGACTGAAGAAGGATTAGAGATTATGTCATTAATGTCTGAATTTTATTGTGATTTTGGTCAAAGTTTGATGAAAGATCTTCAGAATGAAGACAGTGATGATCTTTGTGCATCCCAAGTTGCTTTAGTAGTTTCTGACGCTTTGTAACCCTATGGACTACAGTCAGGCTCCTCTGTCCATGGGGACTCTCCAGGCAAGAATACTAGAGTGGGCTGCCATGTCCTCCTCCAGGGGATCTTCCTGACCCAGGGATTGAACCTGCGTCTCTTATGTCTCCTGCCTTGGCAGGTGGGTTCTTTACCACTGGAGCCACCTGGGAAGCCCCTGAAGGAGCACAGTCATTTACAAACCTGCTCATCACCTGAGGTCTTGTTTTGGCTGTGGTACGTGTGATCATAGTTCGCGACCAGGGATCGAACCTGCATGCCTTATGTCTTACCACTAGCGCCACCTGGGAAGTCTGGTGATGTTTAAATAATAAGATCTGAAGCGTGGCACAGGACAGTTTCTGAGCATAGAATTTTTAGATTAGCATCATTAGACCAGAATTAGAATAATTTCTTTTGCTGTGATGATAGTAATTCAGCTTATATGCCAGGTTCTCATACAAAGCCAGCAGAGAATACTGCCTCCAGAGATGCCCTGGGCAGTCACCCTGGGGCTGGGGAGGGTCCCATCTGGGCACTGCTGGGGCTGCCCTTGGCCATGCACTTTCCAGACAGCACCATCTAGACACATAAGCTTTTTTAGCCCTTGGGAGTCTTCTGTTGCTGTTCTCAACTTGAACGCCTGTGGTAAAAATTCCTTAGCAAATATCTTTCATGCAACAGTCATGCACTTTTAAAAATACCTGCCACAGATACTTTGACCATTCTCTTCCATTTTCTCTTTTGAAATCAGTTTACTAGCTGCTTCTTTGAGCACAGACTTCACCATCAGCTTCCCATTTTTCATACCAAGTGGAAGTGGGAAAGGAGAACTGTGGCTGACCAGTGAGTGATGTGATATTTCTACTTGGCTTTGGAAGGCAATGGGGGCCCACGTGGCATGCTCAGTTGCTGGCATGACCGTCCATTTTCTGTCTGCTTCCTTTTACTTGGTGCTCCTTCCTTTTGGCCACCTGCCTCCCGTCATGGCTCAGAAATGGATGACAGAGACGTGGAGCTTCCTGAGATCACTCAGGTCGATTGGCGTTTATAACAGAATCACAGAACTTATTGCTAGATGAAGCTTCAAATGATCAAGTGGTCAGACCTCTTGAGTTCTGGCCGGTGAGGCATGGACAAGTGTATTTATCAAGCGCAGGGCTGAGAAATATATATTTGGTCCTTATAATGGTAAACACGAGTGTAGAAGGCCTGGTCTCACATTAGGTAATTGAAATAAATAGCCCTAGGTTCTCATTCCCAATCAACTTCAGGTTAGTTTCCCAACCATGTTGCCTTGTGCTCATCCTGAAAACAGGTGGATATAATTCTACCTGTTCAACTCCTGTATTTGCCTGCCATGGTAGGACCACTTTTTTTTTTTTTTTAAATTCATTTATTTGGCTGTGCCAGGTCTTAGTTACGGCCCATGGGATCTTTGGTCACAGTATATGGGATCTTAGTTCTCTAACCAGCGATTGAACATGAATCTCTTGCATTGGCAATGCAGAGTCTTAGCCACTGGACCACGAGTGAAGTCCCCTTAGTAGGACTTTTACCCTTTATTTGCAGATGGGTTTGAACTCTCAGAGAAATGCAGTTAAGGCAGGAAATTCCTGGAGGTTTGACACCACACTCTTTGGGGATAAGTCACAGAGTCCTGACGGTCTTAAGTGATGGTGGAGATCTCAGGATCTGGCCGGCTTAGTTGACAGGTGTGGAATGTGGGTGAGAGCAGCAGAGTGAGTGTTAGGACCTGAGTCTTCTCCCCTTACTTAGAACTGTTTCTGTTACATATGCTTCATTCCATAGTGCTACATAATCCCCCTCTGCTTAAGTAATGTTAAGTGAATCAAATCAAATCTTTATTTATATGTTTTTGAGCCATCATGGCTCTTAAAAGCTTAAATTTGTGAGTGATTCCTTTTTCCAATATTGTCATTGATCTGTAAGGCCCCATCTGTTCACTAATCATTCGTCATTCATTTGGCATTTAGAGTGCCTTTTTGGCCCAGAGTTATAAATAGAGCCACACATGAATAGGGTGTCAATTTTGAACTTCATTTCAGTTGCTCAATCATGTCTGACTCTTTGCGACCCCATGGACTGCAGCACGTCAGGCCTCCCTGTCCATCACCAACTCCCGGAGTCCACCCAAACCCATGTCCATCGAGTCGGTGATGCCATCCAACCATCTCATCCTCTGTCGTCCCCTTCTCCTCCTGCCCTCAATCTTTCCCAGCATCAGGATCTTTTCAAATGAGTCAGCTCTTTGCATCAGGTGGCCAAAGTATTGGAGTTTCAGCTTCAACATCAATCCTTCCAATGAACATCCAGGACTGATTTCCTTGACCTTAACCTAGAGAAAAACTTGCTAAAAAGTTGTCCGTCAGTGGAAGAGGCCGTCTTGAAAAGTGGTTAGCTTTTTGCCCCAGAAGCACTTAAGTTAGTGTTGTCTGATTCTGGGGTGACTGTACGGGGGAGTCTGCATGTGGGGCAGGTGGGGGCTGCAGTGGACGATGTGTGGGGACCCTTCCAGCTCTCGGATTCAGCGACTTTTGTCCTGGAGGACTGGGATTGTCTGGGACTTGGGGGACTATGTGAATTTCCTAGTCCCTGCTCTGTAGGGTCTCACACTTTGCCTCCTCCCCCACCCACAAGGTTCCATTTCAAGAGGCTCAGACAGCTCCCTGCAGTTAGCTGCCTGAATGCAGTTGGTACTTGACCTTCCCAGGGTTACCTGTATCTAGGATTGATACTAATCGTTAACATAATCATGTGCTCTCAGGCAAACACAGCGGCCAGGAATAGAAGCATACATTTGACAGGTGACCCTGCGTGGAGACTAAACAGCTTCACAGGTTGAGGGGAAAATCCCTAAATTTAATGAGTGAACTGTGTTTTGAATGTAGAATCTGGCTTTAAATTTGGTTTTGAGATGTGCACACCAACCTAAATTTTCTTCTTCATACCTGTGGTTTCTTAATTTGCAAGTAGATTGATAAGGTGATTTGGCATAATTATTAGGCTTTATTTTTGACACAGGTGAAGGTGTTTTGCATTTATAAATGAAAGCATGTCTTATCTCAGTAAAATACTGATAGCCAAAGGAGGACTGTTTCACAGTGGTCAAAAATAGATCAATGGGGGTTGTGTTTCTAATACACTGGAAACATAGATTTGTGAATGCTGCCTTGTGATTACAAATCTTCAAATGAGAAAATTTTGCACATCTCAGTACAATTCTTTTTTTTAAAAATTGAGATATATTTGACACGAACAAGATTAGACTAGGTGTACAATGTGGTGATTTGCTATTTGTGTACATTGTGAAATGATCATCACAGTAAGTCTAGTTACATTTGCTAGCTTACATTGTTACAAAGTCTTTTTCTTGTGATGAGAACTTTTAATGTTTACTCTCTTATCGACTCTGTACAATTATTAATATTTCCCTGGTGTTTTTCATTATAGACATGGGCCAGGCATAGTGAAATGTGAGACAGCTGACCTTGGGCATAGATATTCTGCATTCAATTCAAATAATAGATTTGGGGCCTCAAATTACCTTGACTCTGATCAGTTCTTTTGTTTTCCTTTCTCTGGTTATAGAATTCTCTTCTAAAGACACTAACTTATCCATTTATTCATTACATTGTATTTATTCATCTGTTCAGGAACATTTATTGGGCACATACTGTCTGCATGGCACTGTGGTGTATGTAGCAGTGTGTTTAAAGATGTATCAGATTGTCCGCAAGGACCATCCAGTCTAAAGGGAAGATCTAACGAAGGCTGGTATTCTTTCCAGGTGATTTAAGGCAACCCTCAGAGCTTCACAGTCATTCTTAGGGTGATTCTTCCAATGGCATCTTTGTCTTCCAAAGCCCTTCCTGTGTCTTCACAGTCCTGACACTTGGTTGTGTCAGTATTTCTCTGCTCTGTACCTCCTGCCAGTCATGCCTGGATGCTACTGCCAGAATAATCTTTCCAAAGCAGAGATCTGATTGGGTCACTCTTCCTTGTGCAAATACTCATTACTGTCCTGCAGGCAAATTCTTAGCATTCCTTCCAGGCCTTCCATAAACAGTCCACCAAATCCCTAAACTGGATGCTCTTGCTTGCTTGATTCTGCTCACCAAGAACATGATGGCATCTGCCCTCTTTGTCCCAAGTCTCCGCACCTCATTTTACTGTATCTGAAAATGGGGTCTGGCAGCTCACTGCTCAAAAGCCAATAAAGAGGCAAGATTGGTGGAAGGGAAAGTTTGCTTTATTTTGGATGCCAGCAACTGGTAGGGAAGATGGGGAGGGCAGACTCCTGTCCAAATCAATCCCCCTTCTCCCCACTGACAATCAGGGGGCAAGACTTTTACAGACAGAGGTAGGGGGCTACATGCAGAAACAGCAGAATCAGCTCTTGAAATTGGTCATCGGTGGTGTGACCAGCATCATCTTGATTGTTTTAAGTATAGTTAATCTTCAGTTTTAGGGTCAGTTTGTTCCCATTTCCTTGAGACCAATTCTCGACTTATGTCATGGTTACAGCCTGGTCATCACATGGTTAACTTCTTCTTCCTGGTGGGGGTTTCAGTATCTATAAGACCGCTCATAGTACATGGTTCAGAATATTAGCTATATCCCCTGAGGAGGAATTATAGGTCATCTCCCACTTTGTAGGCAGATGCTTTACTGTCTGAGCCACCAGAGAAGCCCATGCTTAATGACTAAACTTATTATTTAGTGTTGTTGGACCATTTTCCTTCTGCATTTTCTCACTTCTTTGGTCAAACTTATTCTTTGGCTAAAGTTTTTCTACAGACAAAAGGCAGGCTGAGGACAAGGTGGGGGCAGGGGAGAGGAGGGTAAGTACCATAGTGTCTTGCGCTATTTCAATACTTCCCAGCCTTTCCTGATCTTCTGGAATCATCTATTCTTTGTCACTTGTGTTCTGTTGCAGGTATTTTTGTTTCTTAACTTGCTTTCTGCCTCCAGTGTAAACCCCTTCAGCTCAAGGAAGCTCTCCGGTAATCTCCTTGTCTCTCATGTATGTAGTACATCATAGTTTACTACACTCTGAGTTGAATTAAATGCTTTATTGTATTTTAGATTGAGCAATCCAGTGGGTGGATTAACCAAGTCTGTTAGTTTTTACATCTTTTGAAACCAGAATTCCAGAAGTTCATTTCAGTTCAGAAGTTTATTGTAATGCACAAATCACTTTGCTGAATACCATGATGGCCTTTAGATTAAAAAGAAAATTGTGTAGATTGTTGTTCATACCCCTGACAAGTTACAGTGCAGTGGAGAAAGGAGAATTAATTTTTTGACGTTTCTGGATGCTGTTTCATCAGAATGATTGGCCATTGGGGCACACCAAAATTATCAAGAAGTGACCAGCAGCTAGTAGGTGCCCAGTGAATATTTTATAGGATGGATGGATGGATAGCTGGGTAGGTGAGTGGAAAAAGAAAGAAGGAATTTGTTAATTTAGAATTTATCAACTGCAGTGTTTATTGCTATGTATAATAATTGTTTTGAATATTATAGTGTTTTTTATTATTTAAAAAATTTTTTTACAGTGTTGTGTTGGTTTCTTCCATACAACGATCTGAGTCAGCCATAATTATACATTTATATTCCCTTCCTGTTGAGCTCCCTCCTTTCCCCCACATCCCACCCCTCTAGGTCATCACCGAGCACCAGACTGGGTACCCCGTGTTTATATAGCAACATGTCGCCATCTATCCATTTTGCACATGATAGTGTATATATGTTGATGCTAAATTTTCTCCATTAGACCCACTCATTTCCTCCCCTACTGTAATTTTGGAGACAGTTTACTTAGGTACTGATTTCCACATGTGTATATAACATGGGCTGCTCTTTATCTAGGAAGAGAGATATTAGTCCTCCATCTGTAGAAACTCTGTGTTAATTTCCTGGCCGTGGTGTTACATTTGCTCAGTTTCACAGATATGCTCTTCTCAGGAGGCTCTCTGATGCCTGTTGCATACCTTTCCCAGGCTAGGGGAGGCCCTCGGCTGTCTGGGGTGACAGGAAGGGGAGTGTCTCAAGCTGACCCCACACTGATGATCTCATCCTCCTGCCCAGCTGCCTTATTGGCCTTGGGGACTGCATGATGAGTTCTGAACTATTTCCCAACAGTGCAGCTTTTGTGCGTCTTCCTCGACTTGACTCATACAGTCATTTGAACAGAAAAATGCACAGATTCTGTCATTTTAATCCAACTGTTTTATTTTCTTGACTTTATGATTTGGGATTATTTAAGTACATTCATTCTAATATTTATTCTATCAAAATGTTTTTTGAAACTTTTCTGAAAAGCATAAGGTGATATATAAGGAGAGTTAATGATATTACTCTTGTTTTTCCCATTTTGCTGAGGTGGAATAGGGCTCAGTGAAAATAATATGAAATATCCCAAGGGGGTTACTGACCTCCAGCTGAAGCTGATCATGGGATACATTTAATATGGACCCTGCTTTTATTTATTTATTTTTAAAATTTTTATTTATTTATTAAAATTAATTTATTTATTTTAATTGGAGGCTAGTTACTTTACAGTATTGTAGTGGGTTTTGCCATACATTGACATGAATCTGCCATGGGTGTACATGTGTTCCCCATCCTCAACCCCCCTCCCACCTCCCTCCCCATTCCATCCCTCAGGGTCATCCCAGTGGACCAGCCCTGAGCACCCTGTCTCATGCATTGAACCTGGACTGGCGATCTGTTTCACATATGATAATACACATGTTTTAATGCTATTCTCTCAAATCATCCCATCCTCGCCTTCTCCCACCAAAACAGTCCAAAAGACTGTTCTTTGCATCTGTGTCTTTTTTGCTGTCTCACATATGGGGTCATTGTTACCATCTTTCTAAATTCCATATATATGCGTTAGTATACTGTATTGGTGTTTTTCTTTCTGACTTACTTCACTCTGTATAATAGGCTCCAGTTTCATCCATTTCATTGGAACTGATTCAAATGCATTCTTTTTAATGGCCAAGTAATATTCCATTGTGTATATGTACCATGGCTGTCTTATCCATTCGTCTGCCGATGGACATCTAGGTTGCTTCCATGTCCTGGCTATTGTAAACAGTGCTGCGATGAACATCGGGGTACACGTGTCTCTTTCAATTCTGGTTTCCTTGGTATGTATGCCCAGCAGTGGGATTGCTGGGTCATATGGCAGCTGGTCTATTTCCAGTTTTTTAAGGAATCTCCACACTGTTCTCCATAGTGGCTGTACTAGTTTGCATTCCCACCAACAATTTAAGAGAGTTCCCTTTTCTCCATACCCTCTCCAGCATTTATTGTTTGTAGACTTTTTGATAGCAGCCGTTCTGACTGGTGTGAGTTGGTACCTCATTGTGATTTTGATTTGCATTTCCCTGGTAATGAGTGATTTTGAGCATCTTTTTATGTGTTTGTTAGCCATCTGTATGTCTTCTTTGGAGAAATGTCTGTTTAGTTCTTTGGCCCATTTTTTGATTGGGTCATTTATTTTTCTGGAATTGAGCTGCAGGAGCTGCTTGTATATTTTTGAGATTAATTCTTTGTCCATTGCTTTGTTTGCTATTATTTTTTCTCATTCTGAAGGCTGTCTTTTTACCTTGCTTATAGTTTCCTTTGTTGTGCCAAAGCTTTTAAGTTTAATTAGGTCCCATTTGTTTATTTTTGCTTTTATTTCCATTACTCTGGGAGATGGATCATAGAGGATCCTGCTGTGATTTATGTCAGAGAGTGTTTTGCCTATGTTTTCCTTTAGGAGTTTTATAGTTCTGGTCTTAGGTTTAGATCTTCAATCCACTTTATTTCTGTGTATGGTGTTAGAAAGTGTTCTAGTTTCATTCTTTTACAAGTGGTTGACCAGTTTTCCCAGCACCACTTGTTAAAGAGGTTGTCTTTTTTTCCATTGTATATCCTTGCCTCCTTTGTCAAAGATAAGGTGTCCATAGGTGCATGGATTTATCTCTGGGCTTTCTATTTTGTTCCACTGATCTATATTTCTGTCTTTGTGTCAGTACCATACTGTCTTGATGACTGTGGCTTTGCAGTATAGTCTGAAGTCAGGCAGGTTGATTCCTCCAGTTCCATTCTTCTTTCTCAAGATTGCTTTGGCTATTCAAGGTTTTTTGTATTTCCATACAAATTGTGAAATTATTTGTTCTAGTTTTGTGAAAAATACCGTTGGTAGCTTGATAGGGATTGCATTGAATCTGTAGATTGCTTTGGGTAGTATACTCATTTTCACTATATTCTTCCTATTCATGAACATGGTATATTTCTCCATCTATTTGTGTCATCTTTGATTTCTTTCATCAGTGTTTTATAGTTTGCTATATATAGGCCTTTTGTTTCTTTAGGTAGATATATTCCTAAGTATTTTATTCTTTTTGTTGCAATGGTGAATGGAATTGTTTCCTTAATTTCTGTTTCTGTTTTCTCATTGTTAGTGTATAGGAATGCAAGGGATTTCTCTGTGTTAATTTTATATCCTGCAACTTTACTATATTCGTTGATTAGCTCTAGTAATTTTCTGGTGGAGTCTATAGGGTTTTCTATGTAGAGGATCATGTCATCTGCAAACAGTGAGAGTTTTACTTCTTCTTTTCTAATCTGGATTCTTTTTATTTCTTTTTCTTCCCTGATTGCTGTGGCTAAAACTTCCAAAACCATGTTGAATAGTAGCAGTGAGAGTGGGCACTCTTGTCTTGTTCCTGACTTTAGGGGAAATGCTTTCAATTTTTCACCGTTGAGGATGTGTACTATGGGTTTATCACATATGGCTTTTATTATGTTGAGGTATGTTCCTTTTATGCCTGCTTTCTGGAGGCATTATCCATTATCATAAATGGATGTTGAAATTTGTGAAAGGCTTTCTCTGCATCTATTGAGATAATCATACAGTTTTAATCTTCAATTTGTTAATGTGGTGTATCACATCGATTGATTTGTGGATATTAAAGGATCCTTGCATCCTGGGATAAAGCCCATGATGTATGATGTCATGTATTGGTCATGATGTATGATCTTTTTAATATGTTGTTGGATTCTGTTTGCTAGAATTTTGTTAAGGAGTTTTGCATCTATGTTCATCAGTGATATTGGCCTGCAGTTTTCTTTTTTTGTGGCATCTTTGTCTGGTTTTGGTATTCTATGATGGTGGCCTCATAGAATGAGTTTGTAAGTTTACATTCCTATGCATTTTCTGGAAGAGTTTGAGTAGGATAGGTGTTAGCTATTCTCTAAATTTTTGGTAGAATTCAGCTATGAAGCCGTCTGGTTCTGGGCTTTTGTTTGCTGGACGATTTCTGGTTACAGTTTTGATTTCTGTGCTTGTGATGGGTCTGTTAAGATTTTCTATTTCTTCATGGTTCAGTTTTGCAAAGTTATACTTTTCTAAGAATTTGTCCATTTCTTCCAAGTTGTCCATTTTATTGACATATAGTTGCTTATAGTAGTCTCTTATGATCCTTTGTATTTCTGTGTTGTCTGTTGTGATCTCTCCATGTTGACTTCTAATTCTGTTGATTCGATTTTTCTCTCTTTGTTTCTTGATAAGTCTGGCTAGTGGTTTGTCAATTTTATTTATCTTCTCAAAGAACCAGCTTTTGGCTTTGTTGATTTTGTTTCTTCTGCATTTATTTCTGCTTTAATTTTTAAGATTTCTTTCCTTCTACTAACCCTGGGGGTCTTCATTTCTTCCTTTTCTAGTTGCTTTAGGTATAGAGTTAGGTTATTTATTTGATTTTTCTCTTGTTTCTTGAGGTAAGCTTGTATTGCTATGAACCTTCCCATTAGCACTGCTTTTACTGAGTCCCATAGGTTTTGGGTTGTTGTGTTTTCATTTTCATTCATTTCTGTGCATATTTTGGTTTCTTTTTTGATTTCTTCTTTGATTTGTTGGTTATGCAGTGTTGTTTAGCCTCCATTTGTTTGTACTTTTAATAGTTTTTTTTTTTTCTTTTGTAGTTGACATCTAATCTTACTGCACTGTGATCAGAAAAGACGCTTGGAATTATTTCAATTTTCTTGAATTTACCAAGGCTAGATTTATGGCCCAGGATGTGATCTATTCTGGAGAATGTTCCATGTGCACTTGAGAAAAAGGTGAAATTCATTGTTTTGGGGTGAAATGTCCTATAGATATCAATTAGGTTTAAGTGGTCCATTGTATCATTTAAAGTTTGTGTTTCCTTGTTAATTTTATGTTTAGTTCATCTATCCATAGGTGTGAGTGGGGTATTAAAGTCTCTCACTATTATTGTGTTATTGTTAATTTCCCCTTTCATACTTGTTAATGTTTGTCTTACATATTGTGGTGCCCCTATGTTTTGGTGCATATATATTTATAATTGTTGTATCTTCTTCTTGGATTGATCCTTTGATCATTATGTAGTGTCCTTCTTTGTCTCTTTTCACAGCCTTTATTTCAAAGTCTATTTTATCTGATATGAGTATTGCGACTCCTGCTTTCTTTTAGTCTCCATTTGCATGAAATATCTTTTTCCAGTCCTTCATTTCCAGTCTGTATGTGTCCCTTGTTTTGAGGTGGGTCTCTTGTAGACAGCATATATAGGGGTCTTGTTTTTGTACCCATTCAGCCAGTCTTTGTCTTTTGGTTGGGGCATTCAACTCATTTACATTTAAGCTAATTGTTGATAAGTATGATCCTGTTGCCATTTACTTTGTTGTTTTGGGTTCGAGTATATGAACCTTTCTGTGTTTCCTGTCTAGAGAAGATCCTTTAGCATTTGTTGGAGAGCTGGTTTGGTGGTGCTGAATTCTCTCAGCTTTTGCTTGTCTGTAAAACTTTTGATTTCTCCTTCGTATCTAAATGAGATCCTTGCTGGGTACAGTAATCTGGGCTGTAGGTTATTTTCTTTCATCACTTTAAGTATGTCCTGCCATTCCCTTCTGGCCTGAAGAGTTTCTATGGCTAGATCAGCTGTTTTCCTTATGGGAATCACCTTGTGTGTTATTTGTTGTTTTTCCATTGCTGCTTTTAATATTTATTCTTTGTATATGATCTTTGTTAATTTGATTAATATGTGTCTTGGGCTGTTTTGCCTTGGGTTTATCCTGTTTGGGACTCTCTGGGTTTCTTGGACTTGGGTGGCTATTTCCTTCCCCATTTTAGGGAAGCTTTCAACTATTATCTCCTCAAGTATTTTCTCATGGCCTTTCTTTTTGTCTTCTTCTTCTGGGACTCCTATGATTTGAATGTTGGGGCATTTGACATTGTCTCAGAGGTCTCTGAGGTTGTCCTCATTTCTTTTAATATTTTAAAATTTTTTTCTCTCTACTTCATTTATTTCCACCATTCTATCTTCCACCTCACTTATTCTATCTTCTGCCTCAGTTATTCTACTGTTAGTTCCCTCCAGAGTGCTTTTGATCTCAGTTGTTGCATTATATATTATTGATTGACTCTTTTTTATTTCTTCTAGGCCATTGTTAAACATTTCTTGCATCTTCTCAATCCTTGTCTCCAGACTATTTATCTGTAACTCCATTTTGTTTTCAAGATTTTGGATCAGTTTTACTATCATTATTCTGAATTTTTTTTCAGATAGACTCCCTATCTCCTCCTCTTTTGTTTGGTTTGGAGGGCATTTATCATGTTCCTTTACCTGCTGAATATTTTCTGCCTTTTCATTTTGTTTAGATTGCTGTGTTTGGGGTGACCCTTCTGTATGCTGGAAGTTTGTGGTTCTTCTTTATTGTGGAGGTTCCTCACTGTGGGTGGGGTTGGACGAGTGGCTTGTCAAGGTTTCCTGGTTAGGGAAGCTTGCGTTGGTGTTCTGGTGGGTGGACCTGGATCTCTTTTCTCTGGAGTGCAATGAAGTGTCCAGTAGTGAGTTTTGAGGTGTTTATGGGTTTGGTGTCACTTTGGGCAGCCTGTATATTAATGCTCAGGGTTATGTTCCTGCATTGCTAGAGAATTAGTGTGGTATGTCTTGCTCTGGAACTTGTTGGCCCTTGGGTGGAGCTTGGTGTTATTGTAAGTATGGACGCTTTTGGATGAGCTCTTGTCAATTAATGTTCCCTGGAGTCAGAAGTTTTCTGGTATTCTCAAGTTTTGGATTTAAGCCTTCTGTCTCTGGTTTTCAGTCTTATTCTTACAGTAGCCTCACACTTCTCCATCCATACCACATTGATGATAAAACATCTAGATTAATGGTGAAAAGATTCTCCACAGTGAGGGACACCCAGAGAGATCCACAGAGTTACATGGAGAAGAGAATAGGGAGGAAGGAGATAGAGGTGACCAGGAGAAGAAGAGGGGAAGTCAAAAGGAGAGAGACAGATCTAGCCAGTAATCAGTTCTGTAAGTGTTCTCCACAGCCCAGAACACCCAAAGAGATTCAGAGTTGGGTAGAGAAGAGAAGGGGGAGGGAGGAGACAGAGGTGACCCGGGGGAGAGAAAGAAGAGTAAAAAGGGGGAGAGAGCAATCAAGCCAGTAATCACACTTCTAAGTAAAAATGGGTTCTGAACATTGGATTGTTAAAGGTACAAAATTGATAACAAATACCAAAAAGCAAAAATTAAAAATCTAGAGTAGAGGTTAGACTCTCAAAAATACAATATTAAAAACAAACCAAAACAAAATGACAAAAATTATAAAAAATATATATGAAATTTGCTTTAAAAATAGGGTCCTTTTTAAGGCAAGGTAATAGTAGGTTATAAAAATGAAAATTAAAGGAGCAATAAAGGACTTAAAAAATTTAAAAATGATAATTCTAAAATATATCTAGGAATTTCTCTGGAGCTGTTGCGGGCCATGTGGGGTCAGTTCAGTTTCAGATAGTTCCTTGTTCCAGCTTACACTTCTTCTCAAGGTCTATAGGCCCCTTCCAGTGTAGTCGGTGCTAACTGAAGGGTTTTAATCTGTTGCACCTGTCACTTCCAAAGTGGTTCCCTCTGTTTATTTTGGCTTCTTCTGTTTGCTGGTCTCTTCAGTGTCTAGTTTCTGCCCTGACACAAGGGGCGAAGGTGGTCACTTTTTTAGGCTCGCTTGTTCAGTCTTGCTGTGGGGAGGGAGGGAGGGACTCTGCAAACAAATCTCACTGGCATGTGTGGGGAGCGCTCGCAGTGTCTCAGCCACACTGGGTTTGTCGCTGCTTATGGCGTGTGTGCTTTCCCCGTCTACACTGCTCAGGCTCCAGGTTGCTCTGCAGGAGTACTGTCTAAGGTGGGCCCTGGGTTCCATGCACTTCCCAGGCCTAAGCCACTCGGTTCAGGTTCTCGGGTACTCCACAAGGCGCAGACTCAGTTGGGCCTGCGTTTTGTGCCCTTCCCAGGTCCGAGCAGCAGAGGCGACCAGGTGCTTGGTGAGTGCACTCTCCCCGAGTGGGGAGTGCGTCTTATCGCCTCCCTGTCCCAGCCACTCGGGAATGCCGCCTCAGGTGTGCCGTGTGTCTCCTCTGGGGAGCTGATCTCTGGCTGCGACCCTCCTGCTGGATGTCAACCGTCCAGGATCCCAGGAAGACTTGGTTAGCAACTGGGAGCCTGCTTGCAGTTTGGTAGAGGATGCTGTCTCTGGGACTGAGATTGCCCCTTGCCTTCTGGCTCTGGCTGTCACCCGCCTGCCTCTCTGCCTCTGGCAGGGGATGGGCCAGTCTGCAGCCTGCTAGCTCTCCTCTGGTATTCGCTCAGTTCTTTTTTCTGTGAGTGGGCCTGGCAGTGCCTTAGGTTAGATCTTTTCATGGGAAAGTTCTCTCTCTGTCTCTCTGTGGCTATCCCACAGTTTGGGTTGCTGTCTCACATTAGCTCCCTCAGATTGTCCTCAGGGCATGCAGGCCTGGTCCTTACCCTTAGCAATGCACCCCGCACCACCCTGTTCAGCCCCTGCTTGCTAGTGGTGGACGCGAGTATCTGGGCTACTTCTCTGCTTGGAGTTGCGGTTAGGCGCATAATCTGTGGGTTTTATTTATTTATTTTTTCCTCCCGGTTATGTTGCTCTCTGAGATTCCAAAACTCCCCACAGACCCACCAGTGAGAGGGTTCACTGGTATTTGGAAGCTTCTCCTCTTTCACGACTCCCTCCCCGGGATGGGTCTCCATCCCTAACTCTTTTGTCTCTCTTTTTATCTTTTATATTTTCTTCTAACTCTTTTCAAAGTCAGAGTCAATGGGCTCCCTTTCTGGGTGCCTGGTGTCCTCCGCCAGCGTTCAGAAGTTGTTTTGTGGAATTTGCTCAGCATTCAAATGATCTTTGGATGAATTTGTGGGGGAGAAAGTGGTCTCCCTGTCCTATTCCTCCGCCATCTTAGGACTGGCCCTGGACTCTGTTTTTAAAATTGTATTCTGCTTTTTAAGGCGCATAAGATCCTTAAAGGAAAAACAAAACAAAACAAAACAACAAACAATTGTTGTTGTCGTTAAGTCGCTCACTTGTGTCTGGCTCTTTGTCACCTGATAGGTTGTAGCCCACCAGGCTTCTGTAGCCCTCCTGTCCATGGGATTTCCCAGGCAGGAATGCTGGAGTGGGTTGTCATTTCCTTCTCCAGGGCATCTTCCCAACCCAGGGATCGAACCATCATCTCCTGCATTGGCAGGTGGGTTCTTTACTGCTGAGCCACCTGGGAAAAAAACAATATCATAACCAAATTAGGAGACTGCCTTTCCCAATAAAATGATTAATTATTCACCGTTACAGAGCCAGAAAGGGGTGAGTCAAGCAGAAATTTAGTGGAAGGAGAGAAACATTAGTCTGGGCTGAATATCTTTGTCTTATTTATCTTCTTATCATTTGTGTTAGATATGTAGTAGGAGTAAAGACTTACTGAATTGCATTGGTTTAAGCTAACATGCATAATTTGGCCACTGTGGCATGCAGGAGAGTTGCTTTCCAACCAGTGGTGGGTCCAGAAATGTGGCCTGGGGAGGCTTAGGCAGCATCTGGGTTAGAAAAGGCAGGATGTAGCATGTGTCTTAAAAAGTTACTTCTACATGCAAACACACTATATAGACAACATGTTCATTTTTTTTTTTTTTTTGCCACAGTATGCAACATGTAGGATCTTAGCTCCCTGACTAGGAATTGAACCCATGCCCTGTGCCTTGGAAACACAGAGTCTTGACCACTGGACCCCCACAGAAGGCCTTCAGTTCAGTTGCTCAATCGTGTCCAGCTCTTTGCAACCCCATGGACTGTAGCATGCCAGACTTCCCTGTCCATCACTAACTCTCAGAACTTGCTCAAACTCATGTCCATCAAGTTGGTGATGCCATCCAACCATCTCATCCTCTGCTGTCCCCTTCTCTCTCCTGCCTTCAATCTTGCCCAGCAGCAGGGTCTTTTCCAGTGAGTCAGTTCTTCACATCAGGTGGCCAAAGGATTGGAGTTTCAGCTTCAGCATCAGCCCTTCCAGTGAATATTCAGGACTGATCTCCTTTAGGATTGACTGGTTGGATCTCCTTGAAGTCCAAGGGACTCTCAAGAGTCTTCTCCAACACCACGGTTCAAAGGCATCAATTCTTTGGCACTCAGCTTTCTTTATAGTCCAACTCTAACCTCCATACATGACTACTGGAAAAACCATAGCTTTGACTAAATGGACTTTTGTTGGTAAAGTAATGGCTTTGCTTTTAGTATGCTGTCCAGGTTGATCATAGCTTTTCTTCTAAGGAGCAAGTGTCTTTTAATTTCATGACTGTAGTCACCATCTGCAGTGATTTTGCAGCCCAAGAAAATAAAGTCTGTCACTGTTTCCATTGTTTTCCCATCTATTTGCTGTGAAGAGATGGGCCCAGATGCCATGATCTTAGTTTTTTGAATGTTAAGTTTTAAGCCAACTTTTTCACTTTCCTCTTTCACTTTCATGAAGAGGCTCTTTAGTTCTTCTTCACTTTCTCCCATAAGGGTGGTGTCATCTGCATATCTGAGGTTATTGATATTTACACCAGCAATCTTGATTCCAGCTTGTGCTTCATTCAGTCTGGCATTTCACATGATGTAGTATGCAGAGAAGTTAAATAAGCAGGGTGACAATATATAACCTTGTTGTACTCCTTTCCCAATTTGGAACCAGTCCATTGTTCCATGTCTGGTTCTAACTGTTGCTTCTTAACCTGCATGCAGATTTATCAGGAGGCAGTCCAGGTGGTCTGGTATTCTGATCTCTTCAAGAATTTTCCACAGTTTGTGTGATCCACATAGTCAAAGGGTTTGGTGTAGTCAATAAAGCAGAAGTAGATGTTTTTCTGGATTTCTCTTGCTTTTTTGATGATCTTTGGTTTGATCATTTGATCAAATTTGATCTCTGGGTCCTCTGCCTTTTCTAAATCCAGCTTGAACATCTGGAAGTTCTCTATTCATGTACTGTTGAAGCCTAGCTTGGAGAGTTTTGAGCATTACTTTGCTATTGTATGAGATGAGTGCAATTGTGCAGTAGTTTAAACATTCTTTGGTATTGCCTTTCTTTGGGATTGGAATGAAAACTGACCTTTTCCAGTCCTGTGGCCACTGCTGAGTTTTCCAAATTTGCTGGCATATTGAGTGCAGCACTTTCACAGCATCATCTTTTAGGAGTTGAAATAGCTCAGCTGGAATTCCATCACCTCCACTAGCTTTGTTCATAGTGATGCTTCCTAAGGCCCACTTGACTTCGCATTCCAGGATGTCTGGCTCTAGTTGAGTGATTAACACCATCGTGGTTATCTGGGTCATGAAGATTTTTCTTGTATAGTTTTTCTGTGTATTCTTGTCACCTCTTCTTGATATCTTCTGCTTTTGTTAGGTCCATGCCATTTCTGTCCTTTATTGTTCCCATCTTTGCATGAAATGTTCCCTTGGTATCCCTAATTTTCTTGAAAAGATCTCTCATCTTTCCCATTCTATTGTTTTCCTCTATTTCTTTGCATTGATCACTAAGGAAAGCTTTCTTGTCTCTCCTTGCTATTCTTTGGAACTCTGCATTCAGATGGATATGTTTTTCCTTTTTTCCTTTGCCTTTAGCTTCTCTTTTTTTCTCAGCTATTTGTAAGGCTTCCTTGGACAACCATTTTGCCTTTTTGCGTTTCTTTTTCTTAGGGATGGTTTTGATCACTGCCTCCTGTCTAAGGGAAGTCCTTAGACTGCATGTTTAAGATCAATACAAGTGACAAAAATTTCTAAAGGCTCTGGAATTCACATATTTCACAAGGTAAAAATGTCAGCTGCCCATGTTGAAGCACGTCATCATGATTTTAGTTGGAGTGCCTTTTTTGGAGGGCTGAGGAAGCATGTGGGGGCTGAGGACCCCAGGCTGACTTTTGACACTGCTCCTTTCCCCCTCCTCCCACATCCTGTCACCCAGGATGTTCATCACTTATCAAGATATATTGTGAATTTCTGAAACATTGACCAATGGATCTTTTAATTGAAGTGCAGATACATGGAAGTACATGGCAAGTTTCATTTAAATTGTCATCAATTGCTTGTCCTTGTTCTGGGTAAACCATGGTTAAGCATGGCTGACTTTGTGGCTGGATGGATTGGGGGTAAGGACCCTGGGCAAATCCTTTAACATCTTTGGATCTAGTGTCCTTCCTTGTGGAATTGGGGATAAATTTATCAGCCCTCAATGTAGAATTGTGGTAAAGGTCTAATAGAATATTTATACGAGTGCATCATAAACTGTAGTATTTGTGTGTAAAGCATTGTCTTGATTGTAAACTTGCTGACATTGTCTCTAACAGCAATCCTATCTGTGATCTCACTTTGCCTTAGAGCTTGTCCCTTGTACCCTAATCCAGGTCCCAGATCCCTTATCTGAATCTCATTAGTATTTCTGCAGCAAAATCAATGCTTATGCCCTTAACTCAGAGGGATAAATAAGCTGTCCATCACTTTACACCTGTGCATGTGAGGATGCATGGACTCCTGCAGGTTGTTTGAAGGGAAGCCTGTGGTTCTTGACAGGGACTTCCGAGTTTGGAATTTTAGATGCTTAATTAGGAGCTTGTATTTCATAGTTGTTATTCTTGTTCTGCTTCTTCTCCCCTTCCCCTCGTTTCCTCCCTCTCATTTCCAATTCTTAGCCTTAGTTGCAGTTGTATCATCTCTCTTGTTTCTGAGATGGGCCCTTGATAGTCTGCCTTTGTTGAGACACACAAGCCAGCTTTCATCTGGGGTGAGCAGAGGGACCAGGGGAGATGGGAGCAGGACCCCGTGGAGGGTGGTATTGTTCTGTTGAGCTTCAGCAGGTTTCCAGAACAGGAAAGCAGTCTGACTCCTCTACAAGGCAACACTGGCAGGCAGTCTGCTCTGGGGGGTCGGGGACTCTCAAGCTCAGCTTCCAAGATGGTGTGCTCACCAGGCCTCTCCAGGTTTTGGTCCTTGGCCTGACACCTGGATTCTCTGCCTTTGCCTGGCCCTTTGGGAGGGCTGGGTTGTGGAGACTGTCTTGCACTGGCTTTGACTCTTCTCTGGATGCTGCTGCCTCTTGGATTCATCCTTTGGGGTCACATTTTGCAGCCTGAGGGCAAAGGATACCCTACCTTCAACTCTTCCTGGGCTCTGGAGCCCCTGCTTGTCTTGGAGGGAGTCTGGGACAGCTTCTGTCATTGATAAGCTGGAAGGAAAAGGGGTTGGAGCTGTCATGGTGCTTCCTTAAATGCCCACCACCACCGACAGTCAACGTGGGCAATTCCTTTGGTTCTTATATTGCTGTCTTGGGCTGTGAGTGCTCGTGGGCTGCTTGTGGTAGGGAGGCTTCATGTGACTGATTGACACCAAATGATCTTAGGCAGTGAAGGTGTAACAACACACATGGGTTGACTCTGGGGAGGAAATTCTGGAACTCTGGTTCTAGAGCCAGTCAATCTTCCTGTTTTCAAGGTGTCATTTTTTAAATTTTAAAACTGTATGTACGTATATATATTTAGGTTCATTTTTAATTGGAGGATAATTGCTTTACAGTGTTGTCTTGGTTCTTGCCATACAACGTGAATCAGCCAAGTATACATACATCCAGGAGGAGGAAATGGCAACCCACTCCAGTATTCTTGCCTGGAAAATCTCATGGATGGAGGAGCCTGGTGGGCTACACTCCACGGGGTTGCAAAGAGTCAGACACGACTTAGCAAATGAGCATGCATACATATATCCGCTTCCTCTTGAACTCCTTCCCAACTCCCCCATTCCACCCCTCTAGGTTCAAGGTGTAATTTAATTGGTGTTTGTCCTTATAAAATTTTCACCCATATGAAATATACACTCTGTAATTCACCGTTTGGCTTTTGGTTTCTCAGTATCCCCTCGGATAGCTTGCCTTTCCTGTTGCAGAAAATTCTCCGCTCTTGCTGGTATCATTTCACACCCAAAGAGGGCATTCTAACCTTAGAAGAGGTTCAGCTTAGCAGTGCACCTGCCCTTTCTCTCTAAGCACGGAGTCTGGCCTCTCTCTTGGCTTCCCAGGTGTTTTGGCTGTAGGGAGGAAATCGTCATAGCCCACACTTATTTAATAAGACTGTGATGGAAATGAACCCAGCCTGAGTGCAGGAGGGGACAGAGGGGGGCCTGGCTGCTTGCTCTGCCACCAAACCTCATGGGCTCCCTGTGAATTCTGGAGCTGCTCCTTGTGGACTATTTTCACTGAGGGAGAATTGTGACTATTTTCTGTGAGGCTGGGGACTTGGCAAGTCAATTGGCTAATCCTTTGGGTGTTCTTTCAGCGTTGTGTGCAGTGAGTGTGGGAGTCAAAGACCCTTCAGTGCAAAGATAATGCCAGCTTGTTCCCTGGAAACCCACGGGAGCCAGAGTCAAAGGGACTTTTTGTTTTACCAGGAGAAAAACCTACAGGACATCTCAGCTTGAGCTATTCCTCCGCAGTCTCGTTGTCCCATCAGAGCTGGCTGTGCTTTGGCCTCCTTTGTGGGAGGCAGTAACTTGAACAGAAAGTAAAGAAACGAAAGGATGCTGTTTGCAGTGGCCGGAGTGGAGCACACCTGCTGGGCCCACTGATACGCAGGTGGGGGCTTCCCCTTGGGCCTCCCAGCACCCTCACTTCATGCTGTTCTGAGAACCAACTGTGGTCCTAAGGGTAAGGTTATGAGCCCAGCCTCTGCCCTGTCATAGACCATCTATGTTATTATTGAGGGGCTAATGTTAGATTTCAAATTTCTGCCAGCAGTTCTGTTTCTTACTAGGTATATGACTGGGAACAAGTCACTTATTAATAATTTCTCTTCCGCTGTAAACTGAGCAACAATAATGCTTATTTCATAGACCTGTTGTGGGGATTTTATGAGACACATGCAAAGGGCTTAGAAAGTAGTAGCTTATTAAAATAGGTGAGCTGTTCCTCTAGCTGTGCTGGCCGGGTCCCTCCAAGAGTACAGGTGGAGCCCAGGGGAGAGTGGGGCCGAACCCCAGCCTGGGCTATGGTGCTAAGGAAGGCATGCCTGCTTCCAGTTCATCATCTCAGAGGGGTCACCTTTTTCTAGTTTATCCGCCCAGAGGGAACATGTTTTTATAGTTCATCACCCCAGAGGGGGTAACTTTTAAAAATTTTGCATACAGGCACCATATCTGCTAGCTGCAGCCCTGTTGACAAAAGAAATATGCTGTTATTAGTGTAGCGGACAGACCCTCCTGGAGAGAGGGCATGCGAAGCATGCTTTTCCTGGCTCCAGTCGGCTCATTTCACTTTAATTTCAAAGATACGATTACCACAGGCAGAGGAGCAATTTTGCTATTTCCTCAGTTCTAAATTTTTTCTAGAAATTTTCCTTGAGGCCAAGGACAATAATCTGCCTCCTAAGGCCCCCTCCTTGCCACTGCCTTGCCCCTGTCCTCTGGAATGCACACCGGTTAACAGGCTGGAAAGAATGAGTGAGAGCAGAAGGCGGGTGCTGGTTACTGACTCGTGATCCCCCACCCAGCCTTCTGTGCTTTGCTGCTTTCTTTTGGGGCCAGGAGTCAGACATGTTTCTGGCTCTCTTGCCAGTGACCTTCCTGTTAAATTCTGCCAACAGGAGGCAGTGATAGGGAGACCAGAGTCCGGAGAAAGAGAAAACTTCCTGATTCTAGCTTGATGCTGGGGAAGGTGCAGGCAAGGACTAGTAGTCCTGATGGGTAAGCCCTTTCCCCAGACTCTAGAACCAATGGGCATAACCTCTTCAACAGTGCAGCAGACTGAGCAGGCTAGGGATGCAGCCCAGAGCATCAGTGTCTGACCTCTAGCTGCTCTCCTTTTCATCTCTCCTTCTTTCTCCTCCAGTTCTTCCCATACCTTTGTGACTAACTCCCTGTATTAAATGTCCTCTGTTTGGCATACCTGGAGTGGGCCTAGTTTTCCTGCACTCTCTGTGTAGTCTCTGTGGATCTGTTGGGTGCTTAGGGGCTGGGCCCATTCCCCAGGATCTCTTCTTTTCTGTTTCCATCTCCATCATGCCTGTCGGCATCATTGCCATAGCCTTTACAATAGGTTTTCAGTTAGCCTCTTCCTAATCATGGTGTCATTATAGTCAGATTAATTTTCCTAAAACTTTAGTTCACCTGGCTCACACATCTCAAAACCATAACTTTCCAGCCATTTGGTAAAGGTATAGTCATCTGTTACCTAAACCACAGTGGTGAGAATCATAATTATGGACACCACCTCTGCAATCCTAACAACAGATCTGTATAGTCAGAGCATAGTTATTTGGCCCTGGCTGGAGGCAGGGTGTTAGTCCAGTGGCAGACACACCAGCAGTGGGTGTGAGGAAGCGTGCAGACCCTGGCCCCAACTCCTGTTGCACCTCCTTCCCACCTCCCCCTCTGCCCAGACCGGGGCCTTGAGGACAGGGCCCTGGGCTGCACTGGCATCTCCTCCTCTCCTGGAAGACAGCGTCAGTGCACTAAGTCTGTCCGAAGTCCTGGGATTAGGGAGGACAGAGACTGGGAAGTTTAAACCATGACACTTCTTATAAACTGATGGAAATAGATGTACTGTCAAAAGCACAGATGAGCTATGAGCCCAGATAAGAAGTTATTGTCTTGGGAGGGGGGGAGCCTGTGTTTCTCACCCCCACAGATTTTCTCACTTCTTTTAAGTCATGTTTTTAGGAAATTCCAGAGTGAAGGGATTGGCAAGAATTTCTTAAGGGAAATAAAAGGGACGTTATAGGGTTAACTGGAGGAAAAATAATACAGTTAATGTTCAAACATAGCTTTATTGTTTTCATATAAAAACAAAACATAGGCATTATAACAAGTCAAGCAAACCTGAAAAATACACTGTGGAAGAAGTGATCACTGAAGCCCCACCTTCTTCACTGAATTCTTTAGTGCTCATCCTTCTGAAGGATTCTCAGGCCTGTGTTATACACACATGCAATTTTACAGAAGTGGGATTATGTTACCTTGTTTTATTTTTTAAAAAAATTTGTTTATTGGCTGCGCTGGGTCTTCACTGCAGCAAGTGGGGGCTACTCTCTAGTTGCGGTGCTTGAGCTTCTTCTTGCTGTGGCTTCTCATGCTGTGGAGCATGGGCTCCAGGTGCATGGGTTCGTCAGTTGTGGTTCATGGGCACTAGAGCACCATCTCAGTAGTTGTGGTACATGGGCTTAGTTGCCCTGCGCCTTGTGGGATCTTCCCGGACCAGGAATCAAGCCCATGTCCCCTTCATTGGCAGGCGAATTCTTCACCACTGAACCACCAAGGATATGACCATGCCTTGTGGCATGTGGAATCTTAGTTCCCTGGGCAGGGATCCAACCCATGCCTCCTGCATTGGGGGCCTGGAGTCTTAACCCCTGGACTGCCAACGAAGTCCCTATGTCACCTTGTTTTCTAATCTAATTCTTCCCACTTATTAGTATAGCAGAAAAACATTTTCATGTCAACAAATACTGCTTTACTTCATTATTTATAATGACTGCACAGTATCCCGTGTTTGCACCATAAATTACTCACCCAGCCACACTAAGCTGGAGTGTTTACAGCTGTCTCCCTTTAGAGCGTGCTAGCTTGTATTAAGTTCCTGTGCTTTCGGTGATGCTAAGGCTCTAAGAGGAATTCTGAGGTATCAGTGCTTAGAATGTCAGAAGGGTGTTTCTTTTCTGGGTGAAGTTTACTGCTCCCTCCTTTTACTCGTGGTTACCCTGAAGCACTGCTCGGATGAACGGGATGTTCTGCCTTCTGTGGCCATCCAGGGACTCAGGCTGACAAAGGCCCTGCCACCTTTAGCATGTGGCTTCCAAGGTTGTCCTGTCCTTTGCTATCCAGCCAGCAGTTAGTAGAAAAGAGAGAGCAGAAGATTTCATGGGGGGCTTTATAAGCACCAGAACCGGAAGTGGCAGACTCCACTACTGCGCACATTGCGATGGTCAGGTGAGTCACATGGCCACACAGAGCTGCAAGGGAGGCTGGGAAATTCACTTAGCTGGATAGGAAGGAGGAAAAGACCTAGGTTTGGCCAACAGAGCTCCTTCTAGTGCTCACCAAATCCTGGCTCTTGTGGCGCTAGTAGTAAAGAACCCGCCTGCCAATGCAGGAGACATAAGAGATGTGGGTTCAATCCCTGGGTCGGGAAGATTCCCTGCAGCGGAGCATGACAACCCACTCCAGTTTTCTTGCCTGGAGAGTCCCACGGACAGAGGAGCCTGGCGGGCTACAGTCCCTAGGGTTGCAAAGAGTTGGACACTATTGAAGCGACTTAGACTGCACCCCGCCCAGGAGGAGACACCTTGAGGCCTATGCAGTCATTACAGATGACTTTTCTCCTATCTGAGGACCCTGGTTTAATGATCCTCAGTAAATGAGGTTCCGTGGTTTATGAACTAAAAGGGAAAACATTTTATTTACCTCATCCTTAGCCCCTCCCAGTTTTTAGTGGTGGAGCAGAGACAGAATGACACAACAATAAAAATTCTCCTTTGAACTGGGTAAAACAAGAGGTTCACCATAGTCACATGCATCTCCAAGTTCAAAGCAAATCCTAGAAGCCAGTGGGTAGCCAAGGTGAAGGCTCTCAGCCAGGAGGTGGGAGAACTTTCTCCACTGGCCCTTGATTCTGTCCTGAGAGGACGTCTCTTATTGATTGTCTCCGTGGCCCCTGGTCTGTCCTGCCAGGTTCATCCTTGGCCTTTCGTTTCCATGGCAACATCTGAAGTGGTTGCTGGGGAGCCTGCCATCTTTTTTTTAATTAAAGAAATTTTATGTATTTGTTTATTGATGGTTGCGCGGCGTCTTCACTGCTGTGCTTGGGTTTTCTCTAGTTGCGGTGAGCGGGGCTCCTCCCCAGTCACGCTGCACGGGCTTTCATTGTGCTGGCTTCTCTTGTTGCAGTAGCTCGGGCTCTAGGCTCCTGGGTCTCAGTAGCCATGGTGTGCAGGCTTAGTTGCTCCGCAGCACGTGGAATCTTCCTAGACCAGGGATCAAACCTGTCTCCACTGCGTTGGCAGGCGGACTCTTAACCACTGGACCACTGGGAAGTCCCATGAAGCTTGATTTATTGCATGACTTTATCACCCCATGCCCTTCCCTCTCAGCTAAACGGAGCTTACCCTGAGGTCCTCAGACTTACACAGGAAGGTGTCACTCTTACTCAGTTTTTTGCCACAGGGCTGAGTCTTTGGGCCTTTGTCACTCATAAGCTTTTTCAATCTTGTTTCTTACTGTTTGAGGCTTAGAAGCAGACAGTTTTTACAACCCTTTAAGCACACAAATTTCTGAATTCTATCCTCTTTCATTTATGCCTGCAAAGCAACATATTCTTCACTGATTTTTTTTTCTTCTTCAATATTACTTTAATATTATTTTAGTATTGCTTTTTATTTTATTAATAATTTTCTACTTTTCAGATTCCCCCCTGGAGCTGCAAGCTTGGTAGGCCCTAGGTCTGCTTTCTTAGTTATTGCAGATGATGATTTGACCAAACATTTTGCCATTGCACTACTTGGATCTCCATTTTTCCAGGCTCTGATATCAGTTTGCTTGCTCTTCACTTCTTGGTTATTAAGTCAGTACCACTTATTTTATTGGTGTCTACTTTAAGGCACCAATTTTTGCAGTAGTTAACCCCTGCTGTTGTAATATAAAACCTAAATTCTCAGTAGCATATCACTTTCAAAATTTGTTTCTTGCTGATATAAGTTGCATTTTGAGGCAAGGTTGGTGGTGGTGGTCTTTTTGGGGGACAGAATCTACTCTGTGCAGTCATTTAGGGAGTCAGGTGAGCCAGTAAACCTCCGTTTTCAACATATGGCTTCCAAAGTCTCCCAGAACATCAATACCTAATTGATAGACAGTGGAAAAAGGGCTGTGGAATGATCACAAAGAAGGTTTTTACTATCCAGGCCTGAAAAGTGGTGGTCGTCATTTCTGTCCACAATTTCATTGTCCAGGATTCAGTCACCTGGCTACATATAATTTCAAGGGAACCTGGAAATGTAGTTTACCTGTGTGTCCCACAGAAAAGGGAAATGTGCTGGTGAGTAATTATCAGTTTCTGACTGAATGCCTATGTAGTAGAGACTCTTCTAAAAACCTCACATGTATGAACTCTTTTTATTCTGTGAGAGAGAAACTGTTGATAACCTCATTTAACAGATGGGAACTTGAGGCACTGAGAGGTCACCCAGCTAATCAGTGCTGGAGAAAGGATTTTAATCCAGACTACCTTGTCTGGTCTGCGACCTTATTCACTATCTATATTGATGACATAGAATACAGTTAACAGTAAAATATAAAAAAGGATAAAAGGGAAGACCACAGACTCAAAGATTTAAACGTGATAATTAGAAGTGATAAATTTTAAAACTACATAAAATAAAGAGAAATAACTAGAATTGATAAGCAAAGAATACAAGCTTAAAAGAATGATACATAACATTCAATGTAATATGAGGGTAAAATATGATACATAAAACAAAATGGCTAAATATGAAAGAACCTGGAAATTAGGGAAAAAATACTTATAAGTACCTGTCAACTGAAAGAAAGCACAAAGATGAAGTGAAAAAATAGTGAAATATCATAAAAGAATAAAAGTATTAAATAAGTGAAAGAACAAATTGAATAAATGAAGATCAAAGTATTAAAGAAAGGCAAACTCAGGACTCAATATTCGGTGAGGCACAATATAGCTAAGGTTCAGAACAAGTAAAATAGAAATTTCCTGTATGCAAAAATAAGAAAAAAGTTAAACTAAACCCACAAAATGATAAATGAAACTAAAACAATAGAAAATTACAAACTCTTAGAAGATAGAGGAATTTTAAAAGGAATTCACAGAAACAGGTAAAATCAGTTATCGACATAAATCATGTCCTCAGATTGCTCCAGTCTGAGTCAGGGCCTGTGATTTGGGGTCCCCAGGAGACATCCTCAGGGCTGAGAGCTGGGGGGTAGGGAGGGCGTCGGGGGCCTCCCCTTCTTCATAGGCCCTACAGCACCTGAATGTAACGATGTCAGCAACTTGGGGGGGGGGAGGTAGAAAGCATCAGGTCCTTGTTCCTCCCTGAAAATTTGAAAACAAGCAACGAATAACAATTAGAGACCAGAGCAAGCAACTTTACAGGAGCTTTGGAAAATAGTCCGAGGTCTATAGCGACTAAGTGAATGCCCAATTCAGAAAGAGCCACATTCAAAATGGTAACTGAAAATGTCAGTCACTCAGTTGTGTCCACCTCTTTGTGACCCCATGGACTGTAGCCCACTAGGCTTCTCTGTCCATTGGATTTCCCAGGCAAGAACACTGAAGTGGGTAGCCATTCCCTTCTCCAGGGGATCTTCCTGACCTGGGGATCAAACCTGGGTCTCCTGCATTACAGGCAGATTCTTTACCATCTGAGCCATCAGGGAAGTCCTCAAAATGGTAGGTTCTACAAAATTTAAGTGTTAAATGCAGACTTGTTGTTGTTCAGTTGCCCAGTCGTGTCTGACTCTTTGCGATCCCATGGACTGCAGCTCGCATAAGGATAAATACATAAGGAATTATTATAAATCTATGTGGATGATGTAATTGTAGAGGTGTAATTTATAACATCAGTAATGCAAGGCGATTGGGATGGAGCCGTGGGAAGTGGAGTTTTGTTCCCTATTGAAGCTGTTGGTATTAATTCAAATTAGATTATTATCACTTAAGATGTTATATGTAATCCTCATGATAGCCACAAAGAAAACATCTATAGAATATACACAAAAGGAAATGAGAAAGGAGTCAAAATGTCCCACAAGACACAGAAGAAAGCAATAAAGGAAGACATGAAGGACAAAAACTCCACCAGACAAGCAGAAGACAAATAGCAGAATGGCCAAAGTAGGTCCTTCCTGATCAGTAATTACCTTAAATATTAAAAGCTCTCTAATCAAAAGGCATAGATTAGCAGATGGATAAAAACATGATCCAATTACATGCTGTCTATAAGAGACTTCCTTTAGGTCTGAGGACACACAGAGAGTGAAATTGAAGAGGTGGAGAAAGAAATTCCCTGCAAAATTGTAACCAAAAGAGAGCTGGGATGTCGATATTAATATCAAAGTAGACTTTAGGTAAAAAACTGTTACAAGCAACAAAGAAGGCCATTATATATATATATATATATATGAAATATATTTTGGAGTATAGTTGCTTTTTGGGGTTCCTTGGTGGCTCAGTGGTCAAGAAGCCATCTGCCAATGCAGGAGACATCGGTTCAATCCCTGGGTCAGGAAGATCCCCTGGAGAAGGAAATGATAACTCACTCAAGTATTCTTGTCTGTGAAATCCTGTGGATAGAGGAGCCTGGCGGGCTACAGTCCATCGGGTCGCAGAGAGTTGGATGCCACTTAGTGACTAGACCACCACAGTAGCTGCTTTACAATGTTTTGTTAGTTTCTGCTCTGGAGTAAAGTGAATCAGCGATACAGGCTTCCCTGGTGGCTCAGCGGTAAAGAATCTGCCTGCAGTGCAGGAGACCCAAATTTGATCCCTGGATCAGGAAGATCCCCTGGAGAAGGGAATGGCAAATGCATTCCAGTATTCTTGGCTGGAGAATTACGGGGACAGAGGAGCCTGGCAGGCTACAATCCATGGGGTTGCAAAAAGGTGACCATGACTGTGACTAACACTGTTTTTTGGATTTCCTTCCTATTTAGGTCACTGCAGAGCATTGAGTTCTGTGTGGTATGCAGTAGGTTCTCATTAGTTATTTATCTTAACATAGTAGCAATAGTGTATATAAGACATTGTATACTGATGAAAGTCTCAATTCACCAAGAAGATATGATAATTATAAACATGTATGCACCAAGTATCAGAGCTCCAAAATATATGACACCAACATTGAGAGATGTTGCAGTCTATGGGGTTGCAAAGAATTGGACACGACAGGACTGAGCTGAACTGACTGAACACTGAGAGGACTGAGGGGAGAAATAGCTCTAGGATCCCATGCCTGGGCAGTGCGTGGGCAGGCCAGCCCCCCACACTGTCCCTGCACCGCTGGAGGTGGGCCCCTGCGTCTCCGGTGGCGCCCTGCTGCCTACTGGCCTTTGAGTCCCTGTCTGGCACGTGAATTCTGACTTTGGCTATGATCCGCATCCCCACCTTGGTTGTGTCACCTCTGACCCTCCTCCCTGAAAAGCCTCTCTTTCCTCCACACTCCATCTCCTCTAGGGAGGTTTTTATGAGCCCAGGTTAATGACTCTCATCCAAGTGCACCCCGACCTGGTGCACAGATTGTCTGTTCCCTCATTTAGCACATCATGTTTAGTGTTATTCTTTTCATTGTTGATGTTGTTGATCATGCTGCAGTATGTGGGCTCTTAGTTCCCTGCCCAGGGGTTGAACCCAGACCCCCTGCACTGGAAGTGTGGAGTCTTGGACCGCTGGACATGAGTCCCAGACGCATGTATTTCTTTCTTTTTTTTTTTTTTAAGTATTTATTTATTTTTAGTTGGAGGACAATTGCTTTACAATATTGTGTTGATTTCTGCCATACATCAACATGAATCAGCCGTAGGTATACGTATGTCCCCTCCCTCTTGAACTTCCCTCCCACCTCCCTCCTCATCCTGCCCCTCTAGGTTGTCACAGAGCACTGAGTCATGCAGCAAATTCTCACTGTCTGTTTGACATATGGTAATATAAATGTCTCCATGCTACTCTCTCAGTTCATCCCACCCTCTCCTTCCCCCACTGTGCCAACACATGTATTTCTATTTTGTCTATTTGTTTGATAGAACTTGAGTTTCTTGGGATCTAAAGCTTCTTTAAGTCACTGGCATTCAGCTTTGTAACCTGAATGTAGAATTTTAATTTTTTAAAATTGAATCAGTAGATGTTTTTCAAAAGAAAGAAAGAAAGAAAGTGAAGTCACTCAGTTGTGTCCAACTCTTTGTGACCCCATGGATTATAGCCTACCAGGCTCCTCTGTCCATAAAATTTTCCAGGCAAGAGTACTGGAGTGGATTGCCATTTCCTTCTGCAGGGGATCTTCCCAAACCAGGAATCAAACCTGGGTCTCTCACATTGCAGCCAAACGCTTTATCATCTGTGCCACCAGGGAAAACTTAGTCCCAAACACTGGTCTTAATCCTAATGATTACCTAATGGAAGCATCTCAGATATGAAGGTGGACAGATAAAACTAAGCTGCTTAAATTTGTGAACCTCAGGTTCCTTACTTTTGAATCTGGGGGTCCACATTTTACCTCTACCATGCGCTCTTACTTGAGCATTATAACAGCCTAAGAAGTGGGGTGCCATTCTCATCCCCATTTTTCTGATGAGAGAACTGAGCCCAGTGATGTTAAATAACTTGCCAAAGTTACTCACCTCATAAATGGAAGAGCTGTAATTTGAACCGAATCCCCCAACTCCTTTGCTTGTTTTTATTTTCAGGTCCCACAAAGACTCACTGTCTCAATTCTTTAACTTCTTCATCTTGCTTGTGATCTAAGTTCAAGCCCTCCTTTATATCTCCCCTTCTCCCAATGGTAGCTGTGGTGGGCAGTATGATGCTCCTTCAAAGATGTAGTCATCGGAGTCCTTGGAACCTGTGAATATGTTGTGTTACATTCACGCTGTGGATGTGAATAAGTTAAGACTTGAGATGAGTAGGTGACCTTGGATTATTATGGTATGCCTGATGTGCTCACAGGGTCCTTTGAGGTGGAAGGGGGAGGCAGGAGTCAAAGTCAGAGAGAGATTAGACGATGCTCTGCTGCTGGTTTTGAAGATGGAGGGAGGGGCCCCAAACCGAGGAATTCAGGCAACTTCCAAAAGCTGGAAAAGTCAAGAAAACAGGTTTTCCCCTCGAGTCTCCGCAAGGAAAGTAACCCTGCTGCACTTTGGTTCTAGCCCGGTGATAACGACTTTGGAGTTCTGACCTCCAGAACTCTAGGGTGATAAATGCGTGCTCCTTTAAGCTATGAAATTTGCAGCAATTTGTCATGGCAGCAGTAGGAAACCAATACTGTTGTGTTTCTGCTTTCTTTGCTCTTTTTTTTTCTGTCACATCTCTTTCCTTTGTCCCCATTCTAAGTGGTGTTCCAGGGCTCTTCTTCACCAACTGGATTATCACTTTCTGTGGGCGTGGAAACGTTCTCCCTTCTGCTAAAGGCCACACCATGGTAATTATCTTCCTGGCTGTTTTTCTCTTAAAAGGTGGTGCCAAGAAAGGAGACGAATGGCCCATATGTGGTCTTAGAAGAACAGGGAATAGTACATCCTTTAATCTGAGTGCTGAGTCTCTCCAGTAGGCTCAGATGGTAAAGAATCTGTCTGCAATGCAGGAGACCTGGTTCGATCCCTGGAAGATCCTCTGGAGAAGGGAATGGCTCTCATTCCAGTGTTCTTGCCTGGAGAATTTCATGGAGAGAGGAACCTGGTAGGCTATTGTCCATGGGGTCACAAGGAGTCGGACATGACTGAGAGACTTTCACTTTCACTTTTGAGTGTCTCCAGTGCATGCCATGGAGAAGACAGTGACACCCCACTCCAGTACTCTTGCCTGGAAAATCCCATGGATGGAGGAACCTGGTAGGCTACAGTCCATGGGGTCGCTAAGAGTCAGACATGACTGAGCGACTTTGCTTTCACTTTTCACTTTCATGCGTTGGAGAAGGAAATGGCAATCCACTCCAGTGTTCTTACCTGGAGAATCCCAGGGACGGGGGAGCCTGGTGGGCTGCCGTCTATGGGATCACACGGAGTCGGACTTGACTGAAATGACTTAGCAGCAGCAGCAGCAGCAATCCCTAAGCTTTTCAGATCATGTGAAAGCCAGAGACATTATGAATTGTTTTGTATCTTGTAGAATGTCTGCCATCTCGAGTCATGTAGCTTTTGGATCAAAGAGGGAAAAAATGTGCTGATTTAATCTCTCCAGGGAAAGATTTAAAGACCAGGCTAGTAAGGAAGATAGATGGAATTCTGAGAAAAAGATAGCAAATTCTAGAGCTAATCGAATTAAAGGGCTATGAGAACTTATCATTGGTGCATAAATAAGATATAACAATCAGTGTCAGCTAAGAAACCCTCAGCAAATATCTAATCTCATTATTTTTTTCAGCCTTACGTAGAAAGGTTGTTTTAAACAAATAGTGGTATGATACAAAAGAAGCTGAGAAAAGCATAGAGACATGGGGTATCTGCTTACCCGCCCTCTATACGGCCCCCACCACACCCCACTCTTCAGAGGGCATGAGCTCTCCCAACCATTTCAATCTGTGACATACCTGTGACACCACCAGCTTGAAGAGTAGGGTAGAATGCTTTCAGGGAAAAGGATTTCATCCTTGCCTGGCCATTACAGACTCTGAGGATGAATGGAAACCTGAGAATCCAGAGAGGAGAGTTCAGGGCTGGCTTCAGAGCAGGAAGATGCCGAGGTTATTGAGAATTCTCAGAGATGGAATAGTTCTTTCCTTGAAAATTCAAAATGGCTGTACCCTGAACCCTCTGGGCTTCCTAGAATTTTGTGTTTAAATGTTTATGCATTTCCCAGGAAAACGTTTTAAACAACGCAGCTAAGGTGCTATACCTCCAAAACAGGTAAAGTAGTTGGCTCTCCATCTGGGGTTGCCTTGCACAACCTGGCAGAGAGAAGGCAGGTCAGGAACCCATGTCCTGAAGGAAATTCTTACAGAACAAGTAGGAGATAGCGCCCCTAGAAGAAAGAGAAAAGCAGCTGGTGAGATTGTTCCCATTAACTGTAAGGGATCCAAGAGGACCACAAAAGTCTGTTTTGGGTAAATCTGGGGCAGTCCAAAGGTTGTCAAGGGATATGGAAAGAAAATTTTACTTTGCACACTTGAACTTTGCAGTCTATCTGACCCCTTTGGAGGTTACTTCTAAAGTGGCAGAAGCAGGGCTTCAATGCCTCCTCATCTTTGGTGACCTTTCCTCAGCTCTCCATCCTGATGGCTATAGGGAAGTTATTCTGCCTGTGTGATCTGTGTTGTGTTAACACACACAGAGAGATTGCCATTTTAATGTCCCCTGGATGTGCTTCACCCTCGCTGAGTTAAGATTGAATTGCTTTCTACTTCAGTAAATCCAATCCAGATTTCTAACTGATCATAGGTTAAAGTTTTAATTTAAAATTCCTTTTCTTTTAAAAATTGGCCATTCAAATTGCAAGGTTTGTAAGGCATCTCAGATCCTGAGATTGTTGGTGTTGGAAGGGGCCTTAGCTGTCATCTATTGTAAGGGATGCTTTGTGGAGTTTTTTGGGGGACAGAATGAAAAAGTGAAAGTGTTAAGTTGCTCAGTTGTGTCTGACTCTTTGCAACCCCATGGACTCGTCCCCTAGGCTCCTCCGTCCATGGAATTCTCTAGGAAAGAATACTGGAGTGGGTTGCCATTTCCTTCTCCAGGGGATCTTCTCAACCCAGGGATCAAACCCAGGTCTCCTGTACTGCAGGCAGATTCTTTACCGTCTGAGCCACCAGAGACGGAATAGTCATTACTTTAACTAGATCACATGTAATGATGTAAGTGAAAATGCTTTGTAAATTTTAGAAGACTTAACAGATATTAACTATTTTTTTAAACTGAAGTATAGTTGATCAACAACTATTGATTATTAGCATTTGTAAAGACACTTTTCCATTGTTGCCAGCTTTATTTATTGTAACATGCATTTTCATCTTGAATTCCTATTCTGCTTTTTGTGAATCAGAGTAAATAACTTTAAAATTACTTAATAACATCTCCCCCCTCACACACTCATTCTTATGCTTCAGTAATTATGGTGCACACGTTTAGTTGCTCCGTAGCATGTGGAGTCTTCCTGGACAAGGGTTTGAACCCATGTCTCCTGCATTGATGGGCAGATTCTTATCCACTATACAGGTGAGCAATGCATCCCCAGTGGTACACGAGCTGGTTTTCAGAGCCACGGGATGTGCCATGGAATGCCATTGGCTCACCTTCTGTTCTCTTGCTGTCAAGGAGAAAGTCTCCATTTGCTGCTAGTGTGTCCTTGGTGTGTGTGCTCACCTTCTTTAACGCTAATTTCCCCTTATAATAAAGTCAGAGCTGAGCAGGCTTCTGTCCCTCCTCCAAAAGGCTAGTTTGTTTTCATTGTCTTTATTTATTTGTTGTTGTTCAGTTGCCAAAACGTGTCCAACTCTTTGTGACTGCAGCATGCAGCCCCGTGGACTGCAGCATGCCAGGCTTCCTTATCTCTCATCATCTCACGGAGTTTGTCCAAGTTCATGTCCATTGATTCAGTCATGCCATCCAACCATTTCATCCTCTGTCACCCCCTTTTCCTTCTGACCTCAATCTTTCCCAGCATCAGAGTCTTTTCCAGTGAGTCGACTCTTCGCGTTGGGTGGCCAAGTAATTGGAGCTTCAGCTTCAGCAGCCATCCTTCCAATGAATATTCAGGGTTGATTTCCTTTAGGATTGACTGGTTTGATCTCCTTGCTCACAGGGATGACATAGAAAGAAAAATCACAGTGGGGAGGATACCTGAGGATTGTCAGGAGGAACAACTGGGTACAGATTCAGGAGTGACACTTATGTCCTCAAATGTCTTTATATCGATGCACAAAATAGAGGCTGTAAGCAAAATGAAATTGAAATATTTCCGTCAGGCAAAAAACGTGCAAACTCTTTAGGATTTGGGTTGGAAAGTCTGTGAGAATATCTTTGCGGCTTGCCTCTCTGAGCTCTATTAAAGATTTCTCATCGCTAAAATTGTTTCACTGATTAAATGAGGGGGTTGCACGGGAAATGCTTTGATTAGTTGGGGTATGCTATGCATATGTGTGCATGCATGTTCAGTCATGTCCTACTGTTTGTGACCTATGGCCTGTAGACTACCAGGCTCCTCTGTCCATGGGCTTCTCCAAGAAAGCATACCACAGTGGATTATCATGACCTCCTTCAAGGGCTCTTCTCAACCCAGGGATCGAATTGGTATCTCCTGCATCTCCTGCATTGCAGATGGATTATTTACCAACTGAGCCACCTGGGATCCCTGGGGTATGCCATATAAACGTCAAAATGATTGTTCTTTCATGAGTTGTATTGTTACTTTACATTGTCTGCATTATGACGTTTGCATTCTATTCTGTATCAGTACTTTTCATCATTGTCTAGCCTCAGTGCTTTATTTAAAAGGACCTGGTGCTTGCTGGTAGTCCTTCATAAAAGGATCCTGCCACTCCTGAGTCCTGTACTGTGATTTATTGCTTGGTTGTCTGAATTTCTCCATCCAGAGATTTTGATCAAGAAGATCCACGACTGTTACAGTGTCCAGCATTAATGCATATTGAATAATGACTTTTTGTTGTTTTTATAGTGTTTGACAACTTGGCTGGGTATAAAATTCTTGAGTGTCCCCCCACCAACGCCAAAACTATATAGACAATGTCACTTGGCATTGAATGTTACTTTGAAAGCCCTTTATATGTGTAACTTGAGTTTTCTCCAAGGTTTACACAGGATTCACACTTTTTCTTTGGAGTTAGGTGATTTTACCATATATGTAGGTGTTGGTCATAATATTTCCTGGATGCTGTGTATACTTTTTATCTACAGATTTAGATTTTTATTCCATAAATGTTTTCTTCTTTTATATCTTTGGTTCCCTCTGTCTTTTTTCTTCTTGAGGGACACTAATCATTCATATATTTGTTGCTCTGTATATATATCATCTTCTCTATAATGATTTTCTCCTTACCTTTTCTCATGCATTTTGTTATTATTTTTAGCTGGTATTCCAAGTTGTTGACTCTCTTTGCAGCCGAAACTATACTTCTTGCTGCTTCTGAGATTGTTCTTGGAGAGACAGCAGTGAGCAGTCTTGAAGCCGGGTCTTATTTCCCTGACCAGGAATTAGACCTGGGTATTCCAGATGAAAACCAGGAGTCCTAGCTCCTGGTCCATCAAGGGATAGAGGGTAAAAGCAAAGTTGCCCTGACTCTTTCCCCGTTTGAAAGCATGAATGTTTCAAGGAGGCAAAAACTGTAGAAACAGGTACAGATTTTATTATTAGAGACATAGCGCATCGTGTGGGAGAGCACACAGAGACGCTGTTTATTTAAGACAGAAGCAAGGCAGAGATACACCCCCAGAGAGAGGGTGTGGGCATCCCTAATGAGGAGAAGTGCAGTAAAGAAGCAGTTAAATCACTTATATAGGGCAGTTCTTCCCAGTCTTTGTTTACCTTTGGCCAATCATCTTGCTTCTTTTTGCACATCTGATCTGCCCTAGGAACCTAGCCAATATGCATTTACACCTTTTTGCCAAAATGGATTCCAGTGCAGAGGCCTGTGGGAGTTTTGACAACATCAGTTATGGAGTGGCACCCCCTCCTTTTTGACCCCTGAGGAGCATGCTTGTGCATGTGCAGTCAGGGAGATTTCCTTGACCTCAGGAGTGATAGATGTGGTCGTCTTATCTCTTTGCTCCAGCAGAGCTCAGCTGCTGCCATAAACTTGGTCCTTGGAGTTTCTGGGGAAAGCAAAGCTTCAGTTTACTCTGCTTGACAAACTCCAGCTACTCACCCCAAGGGTCCATCTGTTGCAGCAAAACCAGAAATAAATGAATGGCCTTTGGCACATACCAGGCAAACAGTTCTGAAAGAGTTAAGCAATCTTGGTTATTCCTTAGCTGTTACTACAAATAAACACTTGTAGCTAGTCTTGTCCTTCACAAAGCCAAACAAAGCTGACTTCATATGAGTTGTAACCTGTACTTGGCATTTCTTCTCCCCTTACACTCTCTTGTAGCATTCTGCGTTTCACAAAGGTCATGGGCCGATAACTTCAGGGACATCAGACCAGATTGCTGAGTTGTCTGATGCTAGCTGTGGCCATTTTGAAACTTTGCAGAAGAAAAAATGTGTAGGACCTTCATGAAGATAGAAAACCTCTCCCTATTCCTGATAGAAGGGGGGCACAGTTCTTGAGGCACTAGCCTACTGTGTTTCCCTTTTGCCTGGCAAGAAGAGTAAAGCTAGTCTTTTTTCTATTTCCTCCAAACTCTGTCTCCATATTTCTATTTGGCATTGGTAGACAGGGAAGCAAGATTTTAGCAACGTGTCTACCTCCTACCTCAAGATGGCTTCATTTTATAACTGAACTGAACAGAACACCCAGGCAGGCATCCACTGGCCTAGTGTAAATCCTAGGTATTGTTTTCTAAAAATTGTAATGTTACTATTGTTTCTCAAATTAGCAATTGGCCGCCAGCTGTCTTCTTCCCATCTCATGCCTGCCCTCTTCGTTCTTCTGAGTGCAGAAGCTCAGGAAAAACACTTCTTTCCTTCTCAAGAACTGAAGAGGGAAGTATTGATTTGGATGTCTGCTATTAATTTCATCCATATTTCACAGTGTTTGGAGAATATTCCTCAGAGCTCTGAGAAGCAGCATTGCTCTGGAGCACTCTGCTTGTGTTTTAATTTCTACTTTGCAAGTCACCAGCTTTGTGAGGCTGGGCAAATGACTTAGTTTTCCTCATCTGTGAAAAGAGGCTAGAATAGGGCTGTTATAAGAATGAAATGAATTAATGTTTGTAAAATGTAGATAACAATGCCTGGCATAAATAACAAACAGGCACCTTATAAGGCCCTATCCAATAGATATGGCATATGATCATGCATTGCCAATAAAGTTTCCTCCACAACTTCTCACTGTTTGTCTATTTCAGTGGACTTCACAGAGGTTCAGTTAACTTGCTTTTATTTCATTCTCTTGCTGGATTTGTTTGCTCATAAATGTTTGTTTAAGCATTCATTTAGAATTGTATCTAGGGTATATATCTGGCTGACCAACCTATAACTTTTTACTTTTTAAATTTAAAATCTATTTTTAATTGAAGTATAATTGCTTTACAATATTGTGTTCAACCTATACCTCTTAGATTCTTTTTCCTTCTTTAAACCAGAACACTTGCCAATCTTGGTCCATGGCAGGTGTGTTCATATGTGTTCAGTCATTCAGTCATGTCCAACTCTTTGTGATACCTTGGACTACAGCATGCCAGGCTTCCCTGTCCTTCACTGTCTCTTGGTGTTTGCTCAGATTCATGTCCATTGAGTTGGTGTTACTATCTAAGTATCTCATCCTCTTCCACCCCCTTCTCCGTTTGCCTTCAATCTTTCCCAGCATCAGGCTTTTTTTCCAATGAGTTGGCTCTTTGTGTTAGGTGGCCAAAGTGTTGGAAATTCAACTTCAGCATCAGTCCTCCCAATAAGTATTCAGAATTGATTTGCTTTAGGATTGAATTCCTTTAGTGTGGATAATAGTTTATCTGACCTCATTTGAGGATATGAACTCATTTGAAGTGGCTGGGTGTTCTCTGTCATTTTGCCTCTCTTGAGCTTCAGTTCCTCCTAAATTATGCTACCACCATTCTTTCCAGCCTGAAGATCACTTTTAGTAGAAATGAGGTTGAAACTTGGAGCTGTGTGATTCTGTCTTGTCTTCTTTCTTATCTGTTTCCCTTGCGCCATAACCAGTCGCCTTGTCCCTGGTAGCATAACATTCTTATCCTGGTTTGTTTGTTGGCTGGTTGATTTGAATCACACTTTTCCCCTCTGTTTTTAGCATATTTACAGAAGGAGTAACTCCTAGCCTTTTCGTCTTTTGACATTTTTCTTATTGCTTCATGACCCCTTTGTACTTTTCATGTTATTTCCCATCTGTTTGTTTTTCCCTTTGAAAATTTCTACCTCGTGGAAAGCCTCCCTTCAGTCTCCGAAGTCCTTGTTGATGCTGCGTTGGGGTTATTGTGCTAATTAAGTGATTGGGCACTTGTGAAAAGCACATATTCCTAGATTTCCTGCTTTAGGTATTCTAGTTGGTGAGGACTAGGGAAAGCCCCCCGTCCCCCAAACATTTCCTGCATTTGCACAGGGCTTCTGGGTGACTAGTAGTCCATGGACCACACTCAACTCTAGCTGCTTTGGAGTAAAAGTGCTTGTTCTCTTTCCTCCTTCAAGCCATGAGTGAGGGTGACTCATGAGTGAGATTCTCTGGGGGGCTGACCCCAGGATCAGGTACCTGCTTCTGGCTTGACAACTTTAATTCCATCCCTTCCATTCCCATTCAAGAAAGATAACAGAATATGAGAGGGAGTAACATGGACTTGAGTATATTCCAACTATAGCAAATTAAATAACTCACAGCCTTAGTGCTTCACTGTCCCTACCCATCTCTGAGCCTCCTTTTGGGCAGTTTCTAACTCTAGCTTGACCTGGGCACCCTCTCCAGAGGTTCCCTTCGCTTTTGTGTAACTGATACTTTTTGGGTGGCTGTCAGATGACTCCTGATGTTCCCTGGGGAGGACCTTTCCTTGACAGCCTCTGCTTGAAGCTGAACTGACTCTGGCATATTTTCAGCTTGGAAACTTTTGTATAAAGGACTTTATAAATCCTTCAGGGTAGTTACATTTGGACATTATTGCTTGGTGCTATTTTTCTTAGAGCTATTGTTGTTCAGTCACTAAGTCGTGTCTGACTCTTTGCAACCCCGTGGACTGTAGCATGCCAGTTTTGCCTGTCCTTCATTACCTCCCAGAGTTTGATCAAATTCATGTCTGTTGAGTTGGTGATGCTGTCTAACCCAGATCACCCTCTGTTGCCCTCTTTCCTTTTTGCCTTCAATCTTTCCCAGCTTCAGGGTCTTTTCCAATGAGTCATCTCTTCGCATCAGGTGGCCAAGTATTGGAGCTTCAGCATCAGCCTTCCAATGAACACCCAGGACTGATCTCCTTTAGGATGGACTGGTTGGATCTCCTTGCAGTCCAAGGGACTCTCAAGAGTCTTCTCCAACACCACAGTTCAAAAGCATCAATTCTTTGGCACTCAGCCTTCATTATGGTCCAACTTAGTGATGTTTGCAATCTCCTTGTTCTGGAATATTTTACATGTAATCAGTAAGTATCACTGAGCACTTCTGCTTTGGGAATTGCATGAGTGTTAGCAAATGTCATACAGGCCTTACATACTCCTTGAGGTCCAGTCTCAGCTCTAAGAGATCTGTTTGTACCCCAGACTCTCATTCCAGCGTCATGGTCTGTTACCTGCAGGACAGGGTTGAGGTTGAGTGGAGGCCAGGCTTCCCACTCCTGACTCCAGCATTAAGTAGTGGTGTGACTTTGGACAAATTTCTTCTCTTCCATAAGCCTCAGTAATCTTATTTTTGAAATGGGGTGATGATAATCCTGACCTTATTGAGGTTTTGGTGAGGATAAAGTGACATAAACATGCAGAGGTTAGAATGTGCTTGGCTCTTGGCTCAGTGAATGTTGAAGGAGTAAGTGCACATATAATGATGTCAAGTTCATCAAGCTTTTTTTGTTTTTTGTAAAAGGTCTAAGTTTATTAATCCTCTCATGAATAATCTGCACAATCACCACAAATACAGTCACTGCAGAATCTTTGCTCCTTCTTTTTGCCAGCACCAACAATGACCTTTGCAGTCCCCCTGACCTTCTTCATTCTGTTTTTGCATCCCTTTCACTGTTTCCTTGAGGTCTTTTTCTCCTCATACAGTTCGTGTCTTGCAAGCCTGTGTTTGGGCTCATTCTTTTTTGCGTGATCATAAAGGAATTCGTAAATCATGCCAAAGCCAGTTGCCTTGCCCCCACCAAAATGGGTTCTGAATCCAAATACAAAGATACATCTGGTGTTATCTTGTACATTTTGGCTAGTTTTTCCCAAATTTCTGTCTTAAGTACTGTTGCCTTCCCAGGGTGAAGGACGCTGATGACTATTTGTTTCTGCTGAAGTAGTTGACTGGTCGTAAACTTCCTGGTCCTGGTAGTTACTATCATTCATCACGGCTGCTGATCTTCAAGTAACCGGGGAGGGGCATGGGGGAATCAAGCTGGTTTTTGGTGTTATTTTCATGTCTTGCATTCTGAGTTATTTTCGAGATCACATCTGTTGGGTGTACCATAACGCTTGATGATATGGAGGGGAAGGTGGTCATGGGGATGCAGTATCATGGGAAGTAACCAGACTGTTGCGATAACAGTGTTTAATTCATAAGCTACTGGGATAAAACTGGGCTATCAATCTTAGAAAATAGCATTAGGAAAACTTTTCATTTCTATAACACATTTCAGCTTAAATGTGTTTTCTCATGTCCTATCTCATTTAAAGGCTTCCCAGGCAGCACTAGTGGTAAAGTACCCACCTGCCAGTGCAGAAGATATGAGAGGCTTGATTTGATCCCTGGGTGGGGAAGATCCCCTGGAGTAGGAAATGGCAACCCACTCCAGTATTCTTGCCTGGAGAATCCCATGGACAGAGGAGCCTGGTGGGCTCTCATTTAAACAGAAACTTAAGTGCATGGGCAAATGGTTTTTCTTTATGTTCCATCATCAGGCTGGCTCTGACCCAGGTATGCAGTTTCAGACCTGGGACACTGTCAGAATCACTCTTTGCGGCTTATTGGAGCCCTTGGGTACATAAAGCACCCAGTGCTATACTGAGCACAGAAGGATGTTATGAAAAAAATAGCTTTTATACTTTTGTGGCCACATGTATGTGGTTCTGCTTAAGAATATATTTAAATAAACTTACAGCCAATATAAGGCTTCCCCAGTGGCTCAGTGGTATAGAATCTGCCTGTAATGCAGGAGATGCTGGTTCGATCCTTGAGTTGAGAAGATCCCCTGGAGGAGGGCAAGGCAACCCACTCCAGTATTCTTGCCTGGAAAATCCCATGCACAGAAGTAGCCTGGTGGCCTACCATCCATAGGATCTCAAAGACTCAGACACTACTGAAGCGACTGAGCATGCACGCATAGCCAATGTAATGACAAAGCCTGACAAAAATAACCTTGAAATTCACCTCCTACACGGAGTGGGGTTTGTGTGGTGTTCCTGATGACCCTTTGTTTCCACCCCACTCCCATCCAGACTCACCCCTGATTTTGATCCTGTCTGGTCCTCTCCCAGGATTAGTTGTATAATTGAAAATGTGCCCACAAACATAATCTCTGGATTGGTGGATTTAAACCAAAGCTGATTAGAGAGTTCCAATTGTAAGTATATGCAAAGAACATCTCTCTTTGAAATATATGATTGATAATGAAAAGCAGAGGACCTCAATACTCTGCATGCAGCTTGTGTGGCCTTTGCATGGTTTCACACACATCCTTTGTGTGTCCTGCTCTCAAGCTAGGCTCCTCCTAACCGCACAGTGTCACACTATGTTGGTGTTTTGAAAAAACAGCACATCTGTTTTCCCTTGGGCTGAGCACTGGGCCCTGGGGTTCCGCTTGCTGCCTGTGCCCCCAACCCTATCCTAGCACACTTCTCAGAGTTGCCTTGCTCTGGGGCCTCTCTGGTTGTGAGTGTGCATTCTGAGATAGGAATCTAGGCATGAAGGAAGATTTCTTGTGGAAACAGTGGTAGGTTGATATTTGACTCCAAGAAAATGGTTTGTTTTATAATTATATATATGAGTATATGTGTATGCATGCATGCGTGCTTAGTCACTTTAGTCCTGTCTGACTCTTTGTGACCTTATGGACTTATAGCCAGCCAGGCTCCTCTGTCCATGGGATTCTTCAAGCAAGAATACTGGAGTAGGTTGCCATGCCCTTCTCCAGGGGATCTTCCCTATGTACGTCTATATAATTCTGTAAACTTTTCCTTCATACACACGTTTTCTGTCAAAGTTTCCTTGGCTCGCAGGTCTCTCGGGGAGGCTGAGCGTTCCTAGAAGCACCTGGTGGCATTGCCTGCATCCTCATGGATACTGCCATGATGGAGAATGTCAGAGGCCCATGCGCACCATTGGTGTGCACCCTTCAGAGGCTTTCTGGTGGAGGGCTTGCCCTGTCCTTGTCTTGTCTTCCAACCCTAAGGGTCCTTCTTTGTTCCATTGCCGCCCTGGGTGACATCTTTTCCCCTTAAGCTGGATTTCCCTTGTCCTGGTGTCACTGAACCAAACTTGGGTTTACTCACTGGCACTCTGTAAAGCCGATCTACTGACACTGGGTTGTGGTGAAGGAAAGTAGTGTTTATTGTAAGGCGCCAACACAAGGAGGATGGGTGGCTTGTGCTCGAAAGTCCTGAACTCCCCAAAGCATTTTTAAGTGCCAGGTGAGAGAGGGGTGTTTCAGGGTATGTGATCAACTGCTGTTCAATTATCTGGTTGGTTGATGGTGGTCAGTCATTTGGTGCCAGAAGGTCTGGGGGCTATGTGCTCATGATCATCAAGCAGCAATTTCTTCCATTTGGTGGTGGTTTTAGTATCTAAAAAACTCAGAAAGTATGCTTGAGATACTGTTATCTGGGTACTACAAAGAGAAACTACAGCAGAGGATAAACGGTGTGGGGCGGGAGGGGTGTCTGTCCCTGGGAGTACTCCATAGGGTCCTTCTTGGTTACACTGGTAGTTTGAGTGTATGGCAGGTATATTATAGTCCTCTCCCTTCTCCTCCCATTGTTTAGTTGAATTATTTTTCTTTGTCATAGCATATAGTAGTTATATGAGTCTCCTCCGTTTTGAAACCTTTTCCGGTCTTAATTAACTCTAATCCATCATGTTGGAGAGCATAGGGCAAAGGAAAGAGTCCCGCATCAGGGAGCTGGGACCCTCTAGCCAGCCGTCCATCCAAGACTCGGGGCCCTTTTGCCCAGACCTGTCACTCACCAGCTATGAACCCACTTGCCTCTCCTACCTGTCCTACTTCCAGCCTTCACCTGCAAACAGGGAAATTAGGGGAGTCTTTTTCAGATCTTCTGGGTGAAATCCAGAAATCTATGTCTACCACCTTTCCCCTGATTTACTGGACTTGACTTATTGTTCTTCAGTCACTCAGTCGTGTCTGACTCTTTGCAACCTCGTGGACTGCAGCACGCCAGGCTTCCCTGTCCTTCACCATCTTCTGGAGCCTGCTCAAACTCATGTCCATTGAGTTGGTGAGGCCATCCAACCATCTCATCCTCTGTTGTCCCCTTCTCCTCTTGCCTTCAGTCTTTCCCAGCATCAGGGTCTTTTCCAATGAGTCAGTTCTTCACATCAGGTGGCCAGAGTATTGGAGTTTCAGCGTCAGCATCAGTCCTTCCAGTGAACACCCAGGACTGATCTCCTTTAGGATGGACTGGTTGGATCTACTTGCAGTCCAAGGGACTCTCAAGAGTCTTCTCCAACACCACAGTTCAAAAGCTTCAGTTCTTCACTGCTCAACTTTCTTTATAGTCCAACTCTCACATCCATACATGACTACTGGCAAAAACATAACTTTGACTATACAGACATTCCATTTAAAGTTATTATAAATGATTAGTTGTATTCCCTGTGTTGTAAATATCTTTGTAGCTTATTTATTTTATACATAGTAGTTTATACCTCTTAATCCCTTACCCCATCTTGCCTCTACCTCCTCCCTCTCCCCACTGGTAACCACTAGTTTGGACCCTCCAAGTCCAAATGGCATTGTAATTATTGTAAATGGCATTATTTCATTCTTTTTTTTTATGGCTGAAAAGGATTCTGTTGTATATATGTACCACTTCTTTATTCATTAACCTGTTGATGGACACTTAGGTTGCTTTCACATCTTGGAAATTTGCAAACAATGCTATGAGCATTGGGGTGCTCTATGTTTTAAATTAGCGCTTTTGTTTTTTTTCAGATAGATACCCAATAGGGGAATTCCTGAATCATATGGTAGTTCTATTTTTAGCTTTTTGAGGAATCTCTAAACTGTTTTTCATAGTGGCTGCACCAATTTACATTGCCACCAACAGTGTTTGAGAGTTCCTTTTTCTACATATCCTCACCAACATTTGTTATTTGTGTTCATTTTGATGATAGCCATTCTAATAGGTGTAAGGTGACACCTCATTGTGGTTTTAATTAGCATTTCTCTGATGATTAACAATTCTGAGCATCTTTCCATGTGCTGTTGACCATCTGTATGTCTTCTTTGGAAAAAAAAGTCTATTCAGACCTTATGCCCATTTTTTATATTTGGTTGTTTATTTTTTTTGATGTTGAGTTACATGAGCTATTTATATATTGTGGATATTAACTTCTTACCAGTCATATCATTTGCAAATATCTTCTCCCATTCAGTAGTTGTGTTTTCATATCATTGATGGTTTCCTTTGCTGTGCAAAAGCTTTTAAATTTAATTAGGTCCCATTTGTTTATTTTTGCTTTTATTTCTTTTGCTTTAGGGGACAGATCCCCCAAAATATTGCTACGATTTATGCCAAAGAGTGTTCTGCCTATGTTTTCTTCTAGGAGTTTTATGGTTTTGGTCTTACATGTAGGTCTTTAATCCATTTTGAGTTTATTTTTATATACGGTGTTAGAGAGTGTTCTCATTTCATTCTTTAACATAATATCTCTTAATTTCAAATTCTTTTTCATAACCTTGAGTTTGTACTCTCCTCCCATCACAATTACTGTTTTTAATATCATGTTTTACATCAAATTGTTTTTTGTGTCCCTTAACTGCTTATTGTGGATATGGTGACTTTAATATTTTTGTCTTTTAACCTTCCTACTAGCTTTGTGTATGGATAGTTTTGTATCTTTACTATATGTTTGCCTTTACTGATGAGGCTTCTCTTTTGTAATGTCCGTGTTTCTAGTTTTAGCTTTTTCTTTTTAACTTTAAAGAGGTTCCTTTATCATTTTTTGTAAAACTGGTTTGGTGGTGCTGAACTCTTTTAGCTTTTGTTTGTCTGTAAAGATTTTGATTTCTCCATCAAGTCTGAATCGGAACCTTGTGAGTAGAATATTCTTGGTTATAGATTTTCCCCTTTTGTTACTTTAAATATATCATGCCATTCCCTTTTGGTCTGGAGAGATTCTGCTGAAAAATAAGCTAATAGCTTTATGGGAGTTTTCTTGTATATTATTTGTTGCTTTTCCATTGCAGCTTTTTAATATTCTCTCTTTAATTTTTGCCATTTAAATTACAGTGTGTTTTGGTATGTTTTTCTTTGACCCCATCCTGAATAGAAGTCTCTATGCTTTCTGGACTTGGGTGACTTTTTCCTTTCCCATGTTAGGGAGTATTTCAGCTATAATGTCTTCAAATATTTTCTCAGGTCCTCTCTCTCTCTCCTCCTTCTGGGACTTCTGTAATGTGAATGTTGGTATGCTTGATGTTGTCCCAGAGGTCTCTTAAACTGTCTTTTCTTTCTTTTTTCTGTTCAGCTTCAGTAATTTCCACTGGTCTGGTCTTCCAGACCACTGATCCATTTTCCTATATCTTTTAGTGTACTGTTAATTCTTTCTAGTTTACTTTTCATTTCTGCTATTGTATTCTTCATTTCTGTTTAGTTGTTCTTTATATTTTCTGACTCTGTTAAAAACTTCTAACTTCTTGTTCTGTGCATCCATTCTTCTCCCAAGTTCTTTGATCATCTTTATGGTTATTCTTGGAAGAGGCATGGCAACCCACTCCAGTACTGTTGCCTGGAAGGTATGGACAGAGGAGCCTGGAAGGCCTCAGTCCAGAGGGTTGCACAGAGTTGCACACGAGGGAAGTGACTTAGCATGCACTCAGGATCATTCCCTTGAACCCTTTACTGGGTAGACTGCCTAGCTCCACTTCACTTCATTCTTCTTCTGGGCTTCTCTTCTTTATGGAACATGGTCCTCTTTCGCCTTTCCCCCTAGCTTGCTGTTTTGATTTTTATGTATCTGGTGGTTGTGTTTCCCAGCCTTGGAGAAGTGGCCTGCGGTAGGAGATGTTCTGTGTCCCAGCAGTGCATTGCCCTCTTGTTGCCCAAGCAGTATGCTCTAGGGCTTCCTTCTATGAGGGCATCTTGGGTCCTTCTATTGTGGGGGGCTGACTCTGTGGGTAGTCTGGTAGGCTTGGTTGGCTCCCAGTTTGATTGGTTGCCAGGATCTGCCTTGTATGAAGGCTGCAGGCCACTTGTTGGCAGAGGCCAGGTTGTGGGGTGACTGACTGCCAAACCCAGGAGGGCCCCAGGGCCACTGCTGGCCCACTGAGGGGTGGGGTCATGGTTTGGAGACTCTGGGACAATTGCCACTTCGTTGGTGGGTAAAGCCAGGACCTGGGGTTAGTGCTGGGTCTGCTGGTGGGCAGAGCTTGTCTTGAGTCTGGTTGTAGGGCCCGGGACTCACTGAAGTGGCGTTGGACTGTTGGTGTGTGGGGGTCAGTTACTAGACATAGTTGGGTACAGGATCAGGGGTGTCCTGCTAGTGGGTGGGGCCAGAGTCCAGTCGGCCCCAGTGGGCAGGTTGGTTCCACGGGCCCTGAGACTGTGGTTTTCTTGTGTCTGGTGTCTGTCCCCTGGTGGGTTAGGCTGGTCTGGAGGCTGGAGCAGGCTCCTTGGAGGGCTAGGCTGGCGTCCAGGGACTGGTGCCTGCCCACTGGTAGGTGGTTCTGGGTCCTGGGCCCTCCAGGGGACAGGCTGTGTCCAGAAGTATCTGTGGCTCAAGGAGTCTTAAGGCAGCTTGTTCGCTGGTGAGTGAGGCTATGTCTCTGCCCAGTTAGTTGCTTGGCTTGAGGCATCTCAGCTCTGGTGCCTGTAGGCTGTTGGCCCAGCGCAGGGCTGGGTCCTGGGGCTAGTGAGCTAGAGGGAGGATTCTACAGTGGCTGGTGCTGGCACCAGTGCCCAGACGGTAGAAGAAAGAGCTCACCCCAAACACCTGCCACCACTGTCTGTGTTCCCAGGGTGAGCTGCAATTGTCTCCTGCCTCTTTAGGAGACTCTCTGAGAATCAGCAGGTAGGTCTGACCCAGGCTCCCTTGAAATCACTGCTTCTGCCCCGGGACCCAGAACACGTGAGATTTTGTGTGAACCCTTTAAAAGCAGAGTCTCTACTACCCCAGCTCTCTGAGATGCCCTGCTGGCCTTTCAAAGCCAAATGCTCTGGGGGCTCATCTTCCCAGGCAGGGCCCTCGGACTAGGGAGCCTGATTTGGGGCTCAGACCCCTCACTCCTTTGGGAAAACCTCTGCAGTTGTGATCACAACCTTCTCCAGCTTGTGTGTTACCCACCCAGGATGGGAGGAGGGACTTGACTATGTCAAGAGTCCATCCCTCCCTAGCTGTCTTGTGGTATTTCGTTCTTTATGTCTTCTAGCTGTGGGAGGTATTTTTCATTGCTGATTGTCCCATAAATATAGTTGTGATTTTGGTGTGCCCATGAAGGGAGGTGAGCTCAGGGTCCTTCTGCTCTGCCATCTTGACTGATCTCTCTCTACTGTCTTTTTCCTTTTATTAGTTCTTGCTTAAATAAAGTTAGTTGGACATGATTCACCTTTTTAATAAAGCATTTGTTTATTTGGCTGCATCGAGTCTTAGTTGTGGCATGTGGGATCTCTAGCAGACTCTCTAGCTATAAATCATGGGCTTAGTTGTTCCCCTGCATGTGGGATCTTCGTTCCCTGACCAGGGCTGGAACCCATATCCCCTGCATTGCAAGCTGGATTCTTACCCACGGGACCACCAGGGAAGTTCCAGACACGATTTACTTTGAATAAGCCGTGTAGGCTCCCTCCATTTGTAAGTGTTCATATAACATCCCTGTGATTAACCTTTGGCAGCTCATCTGGTGTGTGTGTCCTGCACATTGATTTGCAGTTGCTAGGCTTCAATTTGCAGGAAGGATCTATTTCCTTTTTTAGAACCCGGGAGGGTGCTTTTGTGTTTCCAGTCTGTTGGAGTATCTCCTGTTCTCCCAGATTTCTTAAAGAACACCTCAGCAATTGTCTGATCTCATTTTCACGTTCCTTCAGTTAATAAGTGAATTAAAGCCAATTTATTATCCAAGATTGCCTCATTTGTTTCAAAATAGCCTGTGTACAGAGGAAGCTCTATTCCCTTAGTGAGAGTTAACTCAAGGTTTAAAACCCATTCTAGAGAAAAACAGACTCATCTAGTTTGTTTTTGCTATTAAACACGTTTTTAAAAAAGGAATCGGCCTTTGGTATTGATGGAAGTTGAGAAAAATAGCTCAAAGACTGAAAAGGTAAATGAAGAGAGAGAGGGGCAAAACCCTTGATTCTGAGTGTTCAGAAAAAAGTGTGAAATGTCATTCTTTCCCTTAATAGTTCCCTTAAGGAACATGAGAAAGTTTTCAAAGCAGTGGCTGGTTGAGGCATGCACATGGCAAGGATTTCTGTACCTCTAGGGGAAAATATAGATCAGTTAAAATCTTCAGGAGTTTCTTATATTTGTCGGAAATTGCTTACAGACGTGTGATATCTTTCTGATAATTTGGGAATTTCCATGAACTTCTGTGCTTTCATAGTCACCCATTTATTTTCTCTCTGCTGCCTTCTACCCTAGTAGGAAGATAACAAGAGAAAAAACAACAACAACAACACAAAACTAAGTCTGAAGCAGCGGACTGTTGGAAACACTGAGTAACATGAATAACACTGTTCAGGAAAATTGTAAGATGCTATTAGAATAAAACGATGTCTTCCGGTGCCCAAGAACTTGAGGAAAGAAGCAAATTTTTTGAGCCTGTGTCACCACTAATCACAAACTCTGATGGGCTTTTGAAAATACACGTCAGTGATTTTATCATATCTTCAGAACCGTCCGTCAAGGTATGGGGATTATGCCCTTTATTTCTTTATTTTCGGCTGTTCTGGGTCTCTTGCTCCCCGCGGGCCACTTTCTAGGTGTGGTGCACAGGCTTCTCATTGCAGTGGCTTCTCTTGTTGAGGGGCATGCACTGGAGTGTGCGTGGACTTAGTAACTGTGTCTCGTGGGTTTACTTGCCCTGAAGCATGTGGGATCTTCCCAGATCAGGGGTCACACCCATGTCCCCTGCATTGGCAGGTGTATTCTTAAGCACAGGGCCACCAGGGAAGTCCCTTGGCTGTTTTATACACAAACAAACTGAAGCATAAGTGGGCTGAGTCACTTTCTCACGTCACCCAGATGGGAGCTGACAGAATCCAGCTCTTGTCTGTGCAGCCAGATCCTTTCTGTGAGTCTTGAACTGGGAACCTCATACCTGACAGACGAGGTTAGTCATCCTTGGAGGAAACAGGGCTTGTCTGTAGACGTCGTGGCTCCAAGGTGACATGGCTGCAATGTCCAGAAGGCAGGACTGGAATGTGCTCATAAATACAAAACTGACATCTTACGCACCGTGTGGGTCTAATCTGGAGAAAGATGCTAACACAGAGGTGCTCCCCCGCTGGGGAGTGGGGAACACTGACCAGGAGCACAGAGGACGAAAGCACTGTTTTCACCCTCCTGGGCCGGGGGAGAGGGTGGGGACCGGTGGGAACCTTCCTGTCTGCAGGGCAGACAGGCAGCTCCGCATCGTGGTCCATGTGAGGCCAGATGTGGCTCAGAGCAAAGCTCTCGAGGGCCTCTCTGTTGTGAGGAGATTGTTAACAGCCTCCAGCTGAGAAAACCAAGTTCAAAGAAGGTTTACTTTGACAAGCCAAGGAGCTCTGAGGGGCAGAGGTAGGTTCAGACTCTCTTTTTTAAAAAAGTATTTATTTAATTTATTTTTGGCTGCGCTCAGTCTTTGTTGCTGCACGTGGGCTTTCTCCAGTGTCCGGGAGCGGGCCGACTCTGGAGTTGTGGCGCTGGAGCGTCTCATGGCAGAGGCTCCTTCTGTCAGAGAGCATGGCCTCCAGAGTGCAGGGCCTCAGAGGCTGCAGCACGCGGTCTCAGGAGCTGCAGCTCCCCGGCTCTAGAGCACTGACTCAGTAGTTGTGGCCCATGGGCTTCGTTGCCCTACAGCATGTGGGATCTTCTAAGACCAGGGATTGCACCCACGTCCCCTGCATTGCCAGGCAGATTCTCATCCACTGTACCACCAGGGACGTCCCAGACTCTCTTGAGAATGTCATTCTTCCTCTTGCAATTCTTGTTATTCCTGGGATGCTGAGCCTCATGAATGATTGACTGTGGGGCCTGGTCCCGTGGGTGGCTTGAACTCCTGTGTGTGCCTGCTGGGCCAGCGCATCCCTTGATGCACACGCAGCTCTCTGGGAAGCCTGGACTGCAGGAATGATTCCCCGGGCGACCTGGCTCTGTGCTGGCCTGGCCTGACTGTGATATCTGGGGGTGTCATCACCATGCTCTGAATGCCAGCCTCCAGGGGAGCAGCCAGCATCTCTGGCTCTTTGCCCCCCTTGGCAGATGGTCCTGATCTGAGAGTTTTCTGTGATACCCCCCTTGATAGTAGTGACTGGTGGAGACACTAGAATCTCATCTTTATAAAAAAAAATCACAAAATATATCTCATTTTGAGAACAAAAGCTTTCAAAAGGAGTTGAGTGAAGATGTTTAGTTGCTTTCCACAGTATGGAAACATATTGATATAACCAAAGCACACTTGAGATATTTAAGCATCAAAGCATCCATGGAGACTTATGCTTAAGAGTAAAATGTATTGCTTTGTTCGAATTGATTCCAGAGTGAAGAGGCACTCCAAAGGCAAGAAGACACAAGGATTCTGTATAATTAGTTTGTGCTGTGTGAATGTAAATGGGTACTTGAAAACAGTTTGCTCTCTTAAACATCCTAAGTATTCCCCACTTCTGTCTTCCAGAAAGTAGGACTGTTTAAACAAACCCCTTCTGTGTAGGGGGTGCAGAGGTTAACTCCAGTCCAGCCCCTGCCTAGTTTTCATCCACTCCAAATGCTAATGGCGTTTGAATCAATCGGAAAGATTTGAGCTTCCTGGATGGAGAGATGGCCTCTTAAAACTTGGATGCTATATATAGTATCTCAATATGAAGTGAGACTAGAAAAGTTTTATGAGAGAAGAATCCTCAGGTGCAGATGAAAGACAATCATATTCTGCTGTAAAATATTTCCTTACATCTAAGACCCAGTTAAGTGACAGGTCACCCTCAGCACCCTCCCCCATGCTCACAGTGGCTTAGAGCATCTTTATAACATAGGGATCATTTAATTTCTTCACACCAGGGCATCAAGTATTTCCACTGGAGTGTGGAAAAAAATACCAAATTTCCTCTCGTTTTCTAGTAGGAAACCATAGAGCAGACATTTGCTGCTTATATCATTTTTAAGGACAGGCATTTAAAGTGGCACAAACCTTTGATATGGGCTTAAATTCTGAGTATTATAAAAATTTAGTGCGAAGTAGAGACTTCCTAGAAGGACAGGCTACTACTTATGTGTGAAGGGCTGACAACTTAAGAGCATTTTTTAATAAACACATCTCAAATTTGGCATGCAAGACGGGGCATTTAGAAAGCCATGAAAATAAGCCGGTGCATAAAATACAGCATTAAAAAGGTAACTGTGAACTTTACAGATGGACAAGTCTGAGCAAAGCTCTCTTTTGTTAGGGTGGATGTGAGAGCTTACGGTTCTTTGCTGCAAAAATAAGAACAGAAACTTGCTTTGAAGTAACAGCTACAGAGAGGGCTCCTTCTGGTTCATCCATATTTTATTAGGGTGGCAGTTAAAAAATTCATTAGCGACACCCATCTGGAGCTAACAGCACTCTTGAGAGGGTTCAGATGGTGATCGGATTTTTGAGTCGCACTTTGCATGGAAAGAAAAAGACAATCGTTTATGAGAATTAATAGTGCTGTGGAGAGAGGCTGCGCAGTGATTTCAGAGCAAACCCTTTCACAGGCTTTATGAGTCTCTAGTTGCTAAATTCCTCTACTACTTGCTTCTTCTGGAGGAAGGAGATCCAGGGGTAAAAAGGAAAGAAAAGAGAACTCAGGACATTGGATCAGAGAGTTGGGCAGGTATTGGCCAACGAGAGTGGGTGGGTTAAGTGTCTAGGGATACCATGCTAGATGCCGTGTGTATTGGCCTCCAAGAACCTCCTCCTGCTCTGGTTTATCTTTACCTTAAGTTCTGTCTACAGGGCTTCCCTGGTGGCTCAGATGGTAAAGAATTTGCCTGTAGTGCAGGAGACCTGGGTTCAATCCCTGAGTCGGGAAGATCCCTTGGAAAAGGGAATTGGTTGCCCACTCCAGTATTCTTGCCTGGAAAATTCCATGGACAGAGGAGTCTGGCAGGCTGCAGTCCATGGGTTGAAAAGAGACACGACTAAGCGACTAACACTTTCATTTTCACTGCCTACAGGGGGCCATGTCCAGGTGCCTTGGCTTTAAGATGGTATTTTTGCTTTATTCCTGAATTGCAAGTAAAAATAGCTTTTGAATGATTACTCTGTGCCAGGCTCGGCAGAGGGCAGTGAAACGCATAACCTCCTCTATTGTCTCAGCAATGCCATGAGGTGGAGCCCCAGGTGACAGACCAGATAACACAAGCGGCAGAGTCGCAAGTAACCCAACCCAGCACTCACTTGGAAGTGGCAGAGAGAAATTTTAAATGCAGGTTTTCTGTCTCCAGAGCCCATACCATTTCCTACTGAAAAACACATGTCCATAATTTGTGTGCGGGTATGTACATGCTTTTTAAATAAGCTTTTTATTTTGGAATATTTATAGGAAAGTAGTAAGGATAATACAGTTTCCTTCACCCAGGTTTCTGTATGCTAACATATATAATATGTTATAATATATATTATATATTTGCTATTGTCCAGTTGCTAAGTTATATATGCCTGACTCTTTGTGACCCCATGGATTGTAGTCCACCAGGCTCCTCTGTCCATGGAGTTTTCCAGGCAAGAATACTGGAGTAGGCTGCCATTTCCTCCTCCAGGGGATCTTCCCAACCCAGGGATCGAACTGGCATCTCCTGAGTCTCCTGCATTGGTATATGAATTCTTTACCACTGTCCCACCTGGGAAGCCCTGTATGTGGTAGGATAATTAAAACTAAAAAATTAACATTGGTACAATGAGCTAACCTACAGCTTTTATTTGAGTTTCACCAACTTTCCACGAATATCCTTTCGTTGTTCCCAGATCTGATCCAGGATCCCACACTGCATGGTGCATGTGTGGGTTTGACCCTTAAACACCAAAGTGGGCTGAATGTTGAAGCATGTTTGGGCCCTGCCATCCTGACTGCAGACGGGGGAAGTGAGAAAACTGCCGGCCTCCCAGGCCTTCCTCATGGGTGGTCCTGTGGAGGGGGGGAGGGGGGGCCAGGGGTGCGGGTGGGCGGTGCCCAGGCCTCCCATCATCTTATAGAAAGTGGAAACCCCATGTGGGGGAGGAGATTTAGAACAGATGGAGACAAGTTTTGAATACAGATCACACTTGGTCCGCATGTAGTGGGCAACAACTACAGCTGCATTTCAAGAAACGAAAGAGGAAGATTCTGCAAAGAAACATGATCTACAGTGCTGTGAATAAGTTCATGATAGGCTTGAACTCCCAAGTGTTCCGGGAGATTATTCAGGACTCCCCCATAAAGCAGAGGCTCCCAGTCCCACTGCCTACGGGGTCACTTAGGGAGCCTCCAAAGGACTCAGGCCTGAGTCCCTCTTCCCAACTCTGTGATGTCATCAGCCTGGGTTGTGGCCTGGACTGTGGAATTTTTAAAAGATGCCATTTAAAAGTGACTCTAACGTGCAGCCTTGTTTGGGAGCCACTGATCCAAAATCTCAGCATTTCAGCTGCAGAACTAAAGCCAAGGATAGCGGTGACAGCAGCTGGACACACAGGCTGTGTTGGTGTAAGTGGTGTCCCCCACCCAACACCTTCTGGAATCACCAGTGGCTTCCCTCCCTTCTGGTTCTTTCTCTCCGACCCCTCCCCTCCTTCCAGAATTCCTCCTTAGCTGGCGCTGTCCTTTCTCCAGGCTCTTCTGTTCTCATCCATTCCTCTTCTCTCCAGCACAGGTCCCTGCCTCGTATTGCCTCCACCTGGAAGCCCCCCACGCTTGCCCACAGCCTGCCGTCCCTTCTTCCCCAGTGGCCTTGCCTGCCAACTCTCAGTGACCCTGAGAAAGAATTGTGCCATTCCCGTATACTTGCTGTTCCCTCTACCTGCAGATTCTTTACTGACTGAGCCACCAGGGAAACTCGTGTCTACATATAATCTACATTCCCATACATACTTGTGTGTGTACATGCACACATGCATGTGTCTTTTTATTACACTCTAACATGTGTGCACCCATAAGTACGCATGTGTGCGCGCACACACACACACACACACACACACACACACACACACACACCCTGGTCCTCCCTGCCCACTGATGACACTGTTGAAAATATACTTCCTGTTGGACTTCTGATTTTAGCCCCTGATTTAAGCTTAGGTTCTTGAGGATGAGGCTGGCTTGTGTTAGGTATGGGGAGTTTTATATGGATATGTGTATAATGGTAGAAGCTGACAAGGAAAAAGAAAGACATTTTTGACTTAATGGATATTTTTAAAAATGTAGACATCTTGGTAAACTAGTTAGGATGATTCTGAAGGATTCTTTGTAGAAAGATTGAGAATATCATTTATCTGGCCCTGAAATATTTCTTTGCCTAAATGTTTCTTGGGGACTTTGCTCATGGTCCAGCAGTTAAGAATCTGCCTTGCAATGCAGGGGACGTGGGTGCGATCCCCGGTCGCGGAACTAAGATCTCACATGCCACGGAGCGACTGAGCCTGTGTGCTGCACTAGCCCATGCTGCAGTGGAGAGGGAGCCCAAGCAACGCAGTGAAAGATCCTTCATGACCTCATGAAGAGCCCATGTGCCACAGCTAAGACCCGGCACAGACAAAGAGCTAGTCCTGCTGCAGCTGGATGCAGCGGCTGGCTCCATCCTGCCACCTGCCTCAACAGAGGGTGGTGGAGGGTGGGCAGCGTGCCCATAATGCTCAGAAGAAAGTGTTCTCCCTGCCCGTTGTCGCCAAGAATCCTGGAGTGGCTGTGGCGCAGAGCGGGATGCAGACATCAGGAGGACGGTGCCTCCTGGCGCGGTGCCCTCCTGCTGTGTGGAGGAAGCTACGGGCTTCCTTTGCCCTGGGTTTGGGGCCTCCTAACTGCTGTCCTTGTGTCCTTTCTTGTTCCTGTCTGGTCTCTCCTCCACAGAGGGAATCTCGGAAAACATGCAGGTCAGATCCCGCGTCTTTCCATCCAGAGATCACTCTCAGGACAAAGAGCTAGTCCTGCTGCAGCTGGATGCAGCGGCTGGCTCCATCCTGCCACCTGCCTGTCACCAGGGTCCCCCCCTGCCCTTGCAGCTCTGCCCCTTCCTCTCTCAGGATCTTCCCAGCAGCCTCCCCCGTGGCCTCCCTGCCGCCCGCTCACTGTCAGATCCCATCTAAATGTCACTCCAAGACCCCACTGACCAAGCCAGGGCTCTGTTACGTGGCCGGGCACCGCCAGGCTGCCCGTCCCCCTCCCCGTCTCTGTTCCTCCGTGTGCTTGCGTGGTTGCCACTGCCCACTCCCAGGAGGACGGGGGCCCTGAGCACTCCCCACGCTCCCTCAGGACAGGGTCTGGTTCCTCTGAGAGGCAGGCGCTCAGAGGGGCGAGACGTGGGCGAGGTTTAGGGAGGTGCCCCTGAGGATAGAGGAGGGGGCAGGGAAGCTTTCCTGGAAGACCGGGAAGGAGCGAGTCTCACTGCCCAGGAGGTTCTGGTCAGGCTGACGGGGGGCTCTTGGGCCCAGGTTGCTTGTAAGAGTTGTCCTGTCTCCCCCGGAACGGTCTGTGTTCACCCTATCCTTCCTTTAACTCCAGGAGGTGAGTTTTGGGGTAGCACATACAGTGAGGAGTACTCTGGAGCTAAGAGAGCCCTCTGCTTTGCTGAAAGGCAAAGAACTGTCAGGTTAACCAGCTGAGCCAACTGGGCAACTCCACTGTGTATGTGCTCAGGCGCTTCAGCCGTGTCCGACTCTGTGTGGACCCCCTGGACTGTAGCCCGCCAGGCTCCTCTGTCCCTGGGATTCTCCAGGCAAGAATACTGGAGTGGGTTACCATGCCCTCCTCCAGAGGATCTTCCTGACCTAGGGATCGAATTCATGTCTCCTGCATTGGCAAGTAGGTTCCTTACCACTAGCACCACCTGGAAGCTCCAGATAACTCCACTAGTTAACTTCAAATGGAATTCTCTGTCCTCTGTGGTTGAGTAGTCATTCCATCTTGGGACAGTTTTTGTACATGACTTACATCCCGTGCTAGATCGTAAGCAATCTGGGGTCGGGGGTGGTGTCTTGCCCTTGTCTGCATCCCCATCCAGTATCCTGTGTTCAGTGAGGACTGGTTTTGTTGGCGTGGATTGCACAATTAAAATGGAAGCGCAGTAAAGCTTGATTTATTTTTCTCTAGCACTTGTCTCGCTCACCAGATTCTTACTACAGTGACCCCGAGGCACTTCCAAATCCCCAGGTGCCCTCTGGACTGTCTGAGAAAGAGGAACTTGTGCTTAATGTATATGATTGGATTCTGGTTCTTGGAAAACAAGTTAATCCTCAGGCTTGTGTGGTTTCTTTATGATCCAGAACCTTTGGTTAATCTGAACATTTTATAAAAGTCTATGCCTTGACCGTGACAAATAGGATTAAAATTCCTTCCATGAAAAGAGTATATTCACTTACGTTTCCACTGTACACTTATACACAGGTCGTGTTTTGTGAAGTCATCATGTTGTATTTCTCTGACTATTCTACACATCCTCAGCAGTGCCTCCGAGTCCCTGTGTTTCCCCTTCAGGAGGCAGAACTGCTTTCCCCACGGGGCCTTAGCATCACCGAGCAACTTTCCCAAACCCACATGAGCATTTTGTGTAGATTTTAACTTGGGTATTGGCTTTAAGGTCTTCCAAGTAAATTCATGAGTATGTTTTCTTAAATTGCGTAGTTTAGATTTCCTAGTCAAAAATGAATATGATTTGGTCAATGTATATTAGATGCCTTCTCTGTATACTAGGTTGGCGGGGGGCTGTTGTAAGGATCTCATGGAGCTTATTTATAGCATAAATTGAGAACAGTTTATATACACCAAAGAGAATAACTGACAGAGCTGGGTGTTAATAAATAGGGAAGAGGAGTGATGTGGACTCTTGGTGAAGGCCTGTGAGCTGGGTAATCTGGATGAGGTAGCTGATGGGGGAGGGGTTGGATGGATAAAGGGAGAGTCTTAGAGGTGGGGCAGGCAGGATCCTTGCTGACAGGGCTGGTGACATTGGTTTCTCCAATTTTCTGCGTAAATTATGTAAGCAGATGCTCCTGGGTAACTTATCTGGGCTGTGTGTGGGAGCCCCGTGACACCTGGGCCGAGTCGAAGCCCTCATCCTTCCCTCCCTTCAGTCTCAGAGCTCACTGGGTGGATAGGGTGGATTTGAGATCCCACATAAGCAGGGACCTGCCGGTTTGCGCCGTGGAGAGGAAGTAAGAGGACTGTGCTCCCCTCCCCTAGAGCCTGCTGTGGAGTGTGAGGCTGCAAGGGAAGGAGACAGCTGCTGAGGCCCTGCCTCCGTCTCAGCCTGTCTGGGGCCAGCTGGGCAGACTGGAGCCCTTTCTGGGTTTACACAGAACAGAGGGCACAGCTGGCTTCAGGTCCCTCCCTCATCTTGCCACAGTCAACTTCCTGCCCGCTTGAACCTGTGTTCCCAGAGCTGACTACAGCAGGGTGCCAGAAGGACTCTTTCTCTCCAAGGTCTGATGCATTAGAAGCCTTCCTCAACCGCAGGATGTGAAGGCTGGGCCTGGATGTCAGGGTGGATTTCAGGCAGGGTAGATAAGTAACAGTTGGTTTCTGGCTAGAGGGATGGGGCTTCCCAGTTGGGAACCCTCCTGCCAATGCGGGAGACTTAAGAGATGAAAACTCGATCCCTGGGTCGGGAAGATCCCCTGGAGGAGGGCATGGCAACCCACTCCAGTATTCTTCCCTGGAGAACCCCATGGACAGGGAGTCTGGTAGGCTACAGTCCATAGGGTCACAAAGAGTCAGATATGGCTGAAGAGACTTAGCATGCATGCACAGAGGGACATCAGGTGCGCAGGTGTGTGTTAAGTTGCTCAGTCGCATCCGACTTTTTGCAACCCCAGGGACTGCAGCCTGCCAGGCTTCTCAGTCCATGGGGATTCTCCAGACAAGACTACTGGGGTGAGTTGCCAGTTCCTTCTCCAGAGGGACATCATAAATGTCCTCAAAAAAAAAATTTTTTTTAAATAAGTGGAAAAAGGTTTCAGAACAGCTGTGTGCTCCATATGGGTTTCTGATACCCCTTCTGGCTCATTCCACAGGTGCCCTCCAGATCCAACCCTACTAGCTCCTCTGCCCTCTCTGGAGGCTTAGGATCGATGGCGTGTGACAGTCTCTGTTTCTGGGGTTACATTCTGGGAAGGCTCACACCTGGGGGGATGTCTGGCGTACAGGAGGATTCAGGGGCTGGACTACCCCTGTTCCCCACCCCTACCTCTCAGCCCCTCATTTGATGAACACTGTGGCCTGACAGCATCTTACAGGACACCCCTGCCCCCCACCCAGGAACTCGGGCTCCCATTGGGGAACTGCTTGGATAGCAGCTGGGCCAGGCCTGGGGAGGTTCCAGACCCTTGGTTGAGTAGCTTTAAGGAGGGCTACTCAGACCCAAGGGCCTACAGGCACTTGAAAAGAAGTGAAATTTCAAACAAATTATTTTCTACTTAACGTTTCCCGTTTAACTTCAGAAGGGTTATTTGTGTGATTGGACTTGCATAAAAAAATTAGTTTAAAGCCTCTTTAAGCCAAAAGACAATACAGATTTCACAGGACTCCGTTTTGAAGGTATGAAATTGCTGAATAGTTTTCCTTTGGTAATTGAAGCCAGAGTTCAGTGTTCTCTCTGCTTCCTTCTGGATTCCTTGTTCTTCGAAAAATATTTTGCCAGTTTTACAGGCAGAGGAGAGTTAGTTCTTCTTGGCATCCCTCTGCCCTGTGCTGACTACCTCCAGGTGCAGGGGACAGCCTCAGATGGCAAGAGCATTGAGGGAGAGGATGGGTCTCCTTGGGATCACAGAGCATGGTGACCCAGTTTGGTCTATTAAAAAATTTTTCTTTATTGAGGTGAAACACATATAACCAGAATTACCCTTGTAACCATTTTCAAGTGTACAGTTCAGTGTAATTACGGACGTTAGCATTGCTTTGTTTCTGTCACCCTGTCCATCTCCAGAACTTTGTTGTCTTCCCAGAGTGAAGCTCTGTGCCCCCTGAGCACTAGCTCCCAACATCCGCCTCCCTCCAGCCGTCTGCCTTCCTCCAGCCCCTGCAACCATCTTTCTACTTTCTGTCTCTATTAATTTGACTCCTCAAGGTATCTCATATAGGTGGAATCAAACACACTTGTCCCTTTGTGACTATCTTCTTTCACTGAACGTCATGTTCTCAAGATTGAGGTTCATTCATGTTGTAACAGGAGTCAGAATTTCCCTTTTTTAAATAAGGCTGAATAATTTCCCATCCTGTGGACAGACCATGTGTCATCCGTCCATTTGTCAAGGCTCTCTTGGGTTGTTTCCACCTTTGTGTATAGTGAATAATGCCACTATGAACACAGGGGTACAGTTATCTCTTTGAAACCTGATTTCAATTCTTTTGGGTGTATACTAAGAAGTGGAATTGCTGGACCATGTAGTAATTCTATTTTTAATTTTTTGAGGAATTTCTATACTCTTTTCAGCTATACCATTTTACATTCCCATAAGTGCACATTCCCATAGAGCACACTGGTTTCAATTTTTGCACATCATCATCAACACTTAAATTATTTTCTGTGTGTGTGTTCAATAGTAGCCATCCTAGTGAGTGGTCCAAAATGATGTATTAATGATTCCTTCTGTACATTTTCTGCAGCTTTTTGTCATGTTCTTTCCCACCAATTCAAACCTTGATGGAAGAAAAGAAAAATAAGAAAAAAGAAAAAATAAAACCTTTCTTTGACTTCTTGTCATTGCAAGTTGTCATCCTAAGTGGTGTCGTTGGAGGTAAAGGATATAGAAAAAGCATGTGATTTGGGGTCAGATGGGCCCCAGTCCATCCATCCATCCATCCATCCTACTTTCCCTCCATATATCCTCGCACCCGTTCATTTATTCACCATTTATCAAGCAACTTAAAGGCAGGGCGTGGTCATAACACAGTGGGATCCTGGATGCCTAGCGCTCTCTGTTTACCTGATGAAGGATCTGAGGCCATCTGTATTCTGGGAAGTGGGGCAGGATGTGTGGACCCAGTAGGGGTGGGGAGCTCTGCTCCAATTCTCAGCACAGGCTGCCCTATACACACAGCTGTGCCTCACGTTGTCTGCTCTTGCGTCTTCCATCCAGTCTGATTCGAGTTTTCCAGGGCCCAAGACTCAGCCGCTTGCAGGGGTTTGATTTCTCTGAGCCTCAGTTTCCTTAACTGAAAGAAATGTTACAATTCCTGGTTGATTCACATGACTTTGGTAGGGAGCTATGGAAATTAGCACAGATGAGGATATGTCATGAGTAACGAGGTGCTACAAAATATCAAAATAGTAACTGTTAATAACACTTTAATCACAATTATTGTTAGTGCCAGGCACTGTTCTGAGGGGGTCTGCCTATAGTAACTCATTTAGTTTAATGCTCACCACCATCCTAGGAGAGAAGTACTGTTGATATCTCCGTTTTTCTGATTAGCAAACTGAGGCACAGAGAGGCTAAGTAACTTCAGAAATGTCACACAGCAAGAAATGGCACAATGTGGTTTGAACTAGGCAATGAGGTGCCGAAACTCATGCTCTCAGCTGCTATAGCATCATGCCTCTGAGAGGCATCAACAATTTTACTGTCTCTATCCTTCTCGCAAAGCTGGGAGGGGAACACAGCCCCTGGTTTGGAGAACACATCAAAGAGGGCCTCCTGTCATTCACTGTGAAATGAATTGATGGGCATAGGGTCTCAGGCAGCTCTCCACGGTCCGTAGGCATGCAAAGCCATGGAAAACTCAGGTAATGAAACCATACGTATATCTTAAGAGTAGCCAGCATAGGTGATTGGCTCTCATTCTGAGGAGTGCGCTGGCATTCGGCTTCAGCTCCTTTGCTTTCCAGGCCACTCCAGGATGAAAGCGCTGATGCACCTGAAAGATCAACAGGCAGGATGCTGGAGGCTCAGAAGGAACTGCCGAGGTTGTGCTTGAGACATGTTAGCATAATAGCCGTGTCAGCTGCTCTGCTGAACAGAGGAGCTGGGAGGCTGGGCTGTCTACACACCCCAGGGGTGCTTCCTGAGGATCATCAGTTTCTTTACCAGGTTGGTCTGGTGACCACTGAGCCAGCATCTCTGTTTGACAGATGCCCAAGGGATGACCTCTGAGCCCAGGGTTGTTCTCCATCCCAGTTCTGGCTGAGCCAGGGACATGTGTGTGTGTGTGTGTGTGTGTATTTATGATGATGTTTTCTCTTTCTCTCCAGGCAGCCAAGATCGCTCACCACCTGCAGCGTGTTTTCGGAGGAGGCGGCTGGCACGGAGGCCGGGCTACATGAGAAGTGCAGCTGGGCCCAGGATCGGGTTCCTCTCCTCGCCAGTGGGCGCTCCGTTCCGGGCCCAGGGTGGGGCATGTGGCGAGGAGTCTCAGCGCCCTGAGTCCAGGGCTGGAGGCCAGTGGCGAGGTCGCTCAGTTGGGAGCCTCATTCCCAGGAGCACGGCTGCCTCAGCTCTGGCCTCCGTGGGGCATCGAGAACCGGCTCTGACGGCCGTGAGAGGAAGTCCAGGGCTCCTTGGGGCTCAGTCCCGAGCTGGCACTGCCCTGCCCCATAGGCTCAGCAGGCTGTGTGGCCCCAGGGCCACTGGCTGTCGAGGGGAGTTGCCGTCCATGGACACTCGCGAGGCCCCGAGCCCTTGCCAGGAAGCCTGGAACAAAGGCTGTCCATCCCCGGAGGACGTGAGTGACACCAGCTGCAGCCTCGGGAGTGGCCCCCAGGCCCCCTCCGTCCCTGCCAGCTCTCAGGATGTCTTTACCTCCAGCTTTAGTTTCATTCGCCTCTCCTTGGGCTCTGCTGGGGAGCGGGGAGAAGCAGAAGGCTGCCCACCCTCCAGAGAGGCTGAGGGCCCTCATCAGAGCCTGGAGGGGATGGAGGCCAAGGCTGCCAGCTCAGACGGACCCCACGATCATCCTCGGCTCCTCTCTCTCCCCTTCACTCTCAAGGCTTCTCAGAGCCTGGCAGACACTTCCCAGACCTCTGGGGGCAGCCCCGGGCTGGAGTGCCAGACTCTTCCATTGTTGGACACGGACGCTGCCTCCTCCTGCTCCCTGGATCCTTTGTGGTTTGAGGCCAGCAGCCCCGGGGATGCTCACCGGTGGGACCCCCTGCTCAGCAAATGTGAGCCAGCGCTGCTGCACTGCCTGCAAGGCCAGCGGAGATGGCTGGAGGTGGGTGTCTTACCAGCCTACGGGCCTGGGATGGTCACGGCTCAGGTTAGTTCTGGGCAGAGGGCCAGAAACGACGCTTCTGGGGTTGACTGATTTCCCACTGGAAAATGCGGCAGCACCTTTGGTGGCTGGCTGCAAAAAGATGTTTCTGCACTCCTGCTTCTTCTCTTTCAGCCTGAACTCAAATCTGTCTCATTTTCTCTGTCCCTTACATGCTCAGGTTTGTTGTTTGTTGGGCCACAGGCTCCTCTGCAGTTTCTGGCATGGGTGACTCCTGTTTGGCTCAGCAGATTTCTTCTTTGAAGTGGGAGGTCGGGACCAGGGAACAAGGGAGATGGAGCTGGCTGGTGTGTGGATGGACTGGGTGATATAGAGGTGGTGATGCTCCAAATTGGGGGCAATCCAGAGTCGCTTCTGCATTTATAGCTCATCTCCCACTGTAGCCGTGGGAGCTCCTGACATGGAATCGGGGGCTTTGTTTCTGGTCACTAAACCTCTCAGCCCCTTAGTTTCCTTTTTTAGAGATGATAACACCACACAGGGTTATTCCGTGGTTCGGTGGGAATGTAAGTGCTTTGGAAATTAGGATGGACTGTATAGATGTATGTCCTGACATTGCAATGTTGCTGGCCACCCAGTTATCTGAGGGGTGGGTCCACCTTGGAGTAGGCAGGCTTGTTCTACCCTAGAAAGTTCCCAGAGAAACCCGGGCAGAGGTGCTTTGTGGTGTGGTGACCCATTGACTCGTCCTGATGAAAAACTCTTTTCCTTCTGGGGTGTGCATGCATGTATATGTGCACATGTATATCTATGTACATATGTGTGCATGTGTATATGTGTGGAGGTGTATACACATGTGCATGTGTGTGCATATGTGTATGCATGTGTGTGTGGCATAGGTACATGTAAGTAGGAAAGTAAAGCCTCTCTCATCAGGATTGGAAGGAGAACCTGAAAATGTGAGGCTCATGTTCATTCCGAGGGACTGATCTCGTTTACGCTCAGCCCCTCACTTGTGGCCTAAAGTCCCAGCCACATCCCTGTTTGCCCCGTCCCAGACCAGCCATCAGATTCATCACCCAGGGAGATAGAACAGCTGAGCCAGTGTGCAAGGGACAGTGCAGTGTGCATGGAGTCTTTGAGTTGGGCATGTCCAAAACTGACACCACTGTCTTACCCATTAAACCAGTCCTAACAGGCGTCACTGTTGATCTGTAACTGTTGATTTGAGCTAATAGAATGCATCCAGCTCCTTAGAGGAGTTGCAGCTTCTTCAGCACCTTCCCTTTTGCTCTCTCCCAACCTCTGCTCCATTGTTAAGCGCCCCCAGTCCTGCAGCTAACCTACTCTCACGGCCACGGCCATGGTCCCTGCCTGGTTCAAACGCTTGTTATGTTCCACCTGAGCTCAGTAAGAGGTCCTGACGTATTGACTTTCCTCCAGAGTCTCTCTTCCCCAATTCCTCCTCTGTGAGGTCAGCAGTGTTGTCTTTGGGAATACTGCTGGGATGCTGTTATTCCTTGGCTTAAAACATTTGGTGGCTTCTTGCTTCCCTTAGGATGGTCTCCAAACCCCTCATCCGGACACTGGAGACCCTTCCCGACCTGCTGCAGCTGCCCAGCGCCTGCCTCCTCCGGCTCAGCTGTCCGGCCGCTCTCTCTTCCTGTGTCTCGGGCCTCTGCCTGGGTGACCGTCCTGCCGTGTGCCTCCTGCCGAGCTCTTCCAACTCCTGTCAGTGTGGCTCCAAAGCCACTTCCTTGTGAGACCTCTCCTCCCTCCCCCCGCCCCCCGCCCCGAGACCGAATGAGTGCCTCCCTCCATCCCTGCCCGCAGCCCTTTGGAGGTGCCCTGTGACAGCACCTGTCACTTTAATAATCAGTTGTTTGCGATCCATGTTCCTCACTTGACCATGAGCTCTTTATCTTCAGCTTACTTCTCTTAGCCATTTTTCGATGCCTGATGCCTGGCATACTGCCTGGTGCTTGATTAAAATTTTGGTTTCAGTGAAATAATTTATCTTGGTAAGATGGGCTGCAGGAATCTAATTGATAGACTTCTTGGATTGAATGTCTGAGGGATAAGGAGAGATGCTGAGAGGCACACACAAGGATCCAAGCACTCTGTGGAGGTTTGCACCACTGTGATTTTTGGACTCCGAATGCCAGTTTTCAACACGTTATTTCCAAGATCTTTGAAGAAAAATCTCAGCAACATATCTGCATTTCAAAAATCCAAGTTTTGACCCAAGTCAAGCAGAAGTACAATGTGGTTATAAAGACCAGCTTCCCTTCGTCCCAGATAACCAAACAGAAAATCACTTGGCAATGGGTCTGCTGTAGTCAGTCCACAATATCCAGTCCCTCAGTTTTGGCAGAACCAACAGTTTTTCCCTTCCTTTTAACTCCTTTTACCAAGATATAGGGGGCTTCCCAGGTGGCACTAGTGGTAAAGAACCCACTTACCCATGCAGGAGACGCAGGAGATCTGGGTTTGATCCGTGGGTCAGAAAGATCCCCTGGAGGAGGGCATGGGAACCCACTCCAGTATTCTTGGTGGAGAATCCCATGGACAGAGGAGCCTGGTGGGTTACGGTCCATAGGGTCGCAAAGAGTCAGTCACGACTGAAGTGACTTAGCTGCATATATGTATCCAGATATAGACCATGCCCTCCTGAGAACCTAGATTTTTTGATACTTTGGAGTCTGTGAAACCCTGAACAGATATGCTCTGTGAGGGCCACAGACTCACATGCCATTCTCTGAACTACCAGGACATTGGGGTGCCTGGGAGTTGGAATTTTAGCGGCTCTGGCTGCAGAAAACCACATTGGCTCACCTTTTAGATTCTGTGATCTTTAGTTTTAAAAAGAAATGAAACACACCCTTCTTTATATCTCTTCTTATCTCTGTTATTGACCAAATGCAGCTCTTAAAAAGACATAATTAGTTATAAGCTACTGGAGAGTTGTTTTATGGGGTCTTGGTTTCTGTCAGGTCACCCGGGGGCTTGTACTCCTGGCATGCTGGTGGGACTGCCTGACTGGTAGCCTGGTGCTTTCACTTCCTTGCTGTGTGAACTGAAGTCATTTCCTTCATTGTTCTGTGCCTCAAGACGCTCTCATAGTAGGTGGAGATAACCACAGTCCCGCCTCATAGATTGTTGTGAGGATTAAAAGTGCTGGTCCATGAGCAGTGCTTCAGACTGGTTCTGATGCCCAGCAGGGACCCAGAATATTGCTCATTGTTATAGAGTATTGCTCATTAGAGAAATGGCTCAGGCAGAGAATTTGAGTCAAAAAGGGAATTCACTCTTCTTCCTTGTTGACTGAAAAAATATTCACAACCTTTAAAAAAAAATTCACAACCTAAAAGTTGAGAGTTATGTTTTATTTGGTGGGAATTTTTAGGACTTAAGCCCAGGAGATAGCATCTCAAGTGACCCTGAGAGAACTGCTCCAAAGTTGCAAGAGGGGGAGCCAGGTTATATAGCAGTTTTGCAACAAAGGGCAGGTACTCTGAACATCAAAAGATTATTGTCAATTAACAAAACCCAGATATCCCAGGTTAAGTAGTTTAGCACTTTTCTGTATATGGGAAGATGCAAGAGTCTGGGCTCACTGAAATCATTCCTTTGATACTCAACCTCAGCTATCTGGGGCCAATATTCTGTGTTTTTCATATTCTGAGCTTCCTTGGGGCTCACCATAGGGAATGGCTGCAGTCTGATGGCTGCTAGATGACAGATATTCTTTTCCTTCCTGTGTTCCCTCAGGGCTCACTGGCTCACATTGGAAGGCTGCAGTCAGTGATAACTGTGACAGCCATGTTTACTGATATGGCAGGAAATATTCCATTTCTCACCCTACAGTTCAAATTAAACTCACATCTTGTCTCAGATGATAGGATCTGGACACAGTTGATCTGTAGTGTAAGTTCCTTTGTTTATCCAGCACCTGGACAGTGAGTAACATCATGCTCTTTGCAGTGATTTGCATGTCTGTTGTGTGGAAGAGGGATGACCTTTATTCAGGGTGGTGGAGGGACAAAATGAACTCTGTCCAGGATGAAAGACTTACAGGAATGCAGATTTTACTTCAGATGGAGGAAGAGGCTCCCGACCCTTGAGTTGTCCTTGATGAGGGAGGCCTTGCTTTTTCCATCATGTTTGTGCAGAAACTCCAGATTGCTCATTTGGGCTACAGAATTGGGGAAAGGGTTGAGCTAAGGATCTTCAAAAAGATCCCTTCAAAGATTGGGATTCTAGTGTTCTGGGGCTTTTAAAAATATTATATTCTAATTCATTAACCCCCTTCTCTCTCCTTAAGGAAATGAAAATCTCAGGAATTTGAATTTTAGCTCCTGTTAGCACAGCCCATCCTCCATATCTGCAGATTCCGTATTTGGGAATTCACTTACTTGTTAAAACTTACTGAAGTCCAAAGTCAGTGCTCACAGTGCTTCCCTGGTCTTTTGCGGACGTGCTTGCAGTCCCTCAGTCTTGTCTGACTCTTCGGGACCCTTTGGACTGTAGCCCTCAGGCTTCTCTGTCCATGGGATTTTCCAGGCAAGAATACTGGAGTGGGCTTCCATTTCCTCGTCCAGGGGATTTTCTTGATCCAGGAATCAAACTCTAGTGTCCTTTGTCTCCTGCATTGCAAGAGGTTCTTTACCTGCTGAGCCATCAGGGAAGCCCTTGTGGACATGCACGGAATGACTAAAAATTTGAGCCAACCGATATGCATGTTCTAGCTGAGGTCTTGGTTCAGCTGAGACTGTAAACTAGCGTACTTTAGGTGGCCTGTTTTTTTTCAAATTTGGTATAAAGTTTTTTAAATTTTGTGTTTTTACTGAAATATAATTGATCTACAATGTTGTGTTAGTTTCAGGTATACAGCAAAGTGATTCAGTTAAAAACTTTTTAAAATTTTTAATGCCATGCTTTTCACATGTTTTATTTGTTTTTTGTTGGGAGGTCACTGTTTAAGCTGGTTCCCAAGCACAGGACTGGCAGTGCTGTCTGGTACTCGTAAGCACAAGAAGGCTGCCATGTGCCTAAGTGGAGAAAGCGCGTGTCCTAGATGAGCCTCTTTCAAGTGTGAGTAGTGAGCTGAATGTTAATGAAGCAGAGATAAATATTAAATATAGCATCTTTAAGGGCTTCCCAGGTGGTGCTTGTGGTAAAGAACCTGTCTGCCAATGCAGGAGACATAAGAGACTTGGGTTTGATTCCTGGGTCAGGAAGATTTCCCTAGAGAAGGGCATGGCAACCCACTCCAGTATTCTTGCCTGGAGAATCCCCATGGACAGAGGAGCCTGGCAGGCTATGGTCCATAGGGTCACAAAGAGCCAGATACAACTGAAACTACTTAGCACACACAGACAACATCTTTAAACTGAAACACACAAAAAACAAGGTTATATATTGATCAGTTGACAAAAATATTGTGACCTAACCCCATTTTCCCCCTGGAAACAGTGGTTCAGTGTTTGCTAACTGAGCTTTCCCAGTGATTCTATGGAACATAATGACCACATATGAGAATCAACTATGTATTTTATGCTGTTTAGAAATAGCCACCCAGGGACATTACCAGGGGTTGGGAAAAGATGCTTTTTCCTTGGAAGGAAGGCTATGACAAACCTAGACAGCATATTAAAAGCAGAGACATCACCTTACTGACAAAGGTCCGTCTAGTCAAAGCTATAGTTTTTCCATTAGTCATGTATGGATGTGAGAGTTGGACCATAAAAAAAGCTGAGCACTGAAGAATTGATGCTTTTGGACTGTGGTGTTGGAGAAGACTCTTGAGAGTCCCTTGGACTGCAAGGAGATCCAACCAGTCAATCCTAAAGGAAATCAGTACTGAATACTCATTGGAAAGACTGATGCTGAAGCTGAAGCTCCAATACTTTGGCCACCTGATGTGAAGAACTGACTCATTGGAAAAGACCCTGATGCTGGGAAAGATTGAAGGCAGGGGGAGAAGGGGACCACAGAGGATGAGTTGGTTGGATGGCATCACTGACTCATTGGATGTGAATTTGAGCAAGCTCTGGAAGTTGGTGGTGGACAGGGAAGCCTGGCATGCTGAAGTCCATGGGGTTGCAGAGTTGGACATGACTGAGCAGCTGAACTGAACTGAACTGAGAAAATTGTGGTGAAAGGAAATGCTAGCTGGGGTGCAGAGGAGGGAAGTAAGTGGGAGGACCCTGAGTGCTGGGTCCCACCTGAGGTTATGGAGCTGGAGGAAAAGGAGATGAAGGGCCTGCCTCATATGGGCGGTGTGGCTGGATAAAACATGCCCATTAGTGGCTGTGCTTCCAGCCAAGATGGACATTCAGACATATTGCAGGGCAGCAACTTAGGGTCCTTACAGCGATAGTTGGACGAGGGGGTAAAGTGAGGTGGGCACTGGCTGCAAATTTTTCTTTGACCTTCTTTCCTGTGGTTCTTTTGCATCAACTCATGTGGTGGTGATGATGCTATAACTTCACATGGCAATTGAGCTGGCCACTCAGCCTGTCTTCCATCCCTACTATTTAATACTAAGTTCCTGGTAAAATATGCACTTGTCATGTGGACCAGCTCAAGGATAAATGTGATTGGTCATTTATTCACTCTGTCATTAACCTGGAAATCACGTGCCTACTGCTAAGAGTACAACACCTCATGATTGGCTTGGAGGCTGTGTTGGTTGGAGTAGGTTAGTAACAGACAGCAGCGCAATACAAGAGGCTTCACATAACATAGTTGTGTTTCTAGCCTATGAGTTATGTTCCACAGGGTTGGCTGGGGGCCTGCTCCACCCCTGAGCGCACAGCCCCCACAGTCCTTGAGACAAGGCGGAGAAGGCTGAGGGATCCACAAGAGCAATTCAGAGCACAAGCCACCTCTGTCTCTTCCACACACACCCCGTGAAGCAGAACAAGGAGGGGAGGGAAGTGTAATCCCTCCATGAGCCCAGAGCAGTGAAGAACCAAATCGGGGTGAGCGCTGTCGTTTTCTACATGGATATGAAGAGGCTCTTGCCTTCTAGATGCTCTAGGTTGGATGGAGTGCACAGACCAGACCACACCACACCACACGACACAACACCACATCATACCACACCACACCCCACAACATGACTCCACACCACACCACACCACACCACACCCCACATGACTCCACAACACACCACACCACACCCCACAACATGACTCCACAACATACCACACCGCACCACACCACACAACACACGACACTATACCACATGATACCACACCACGTGACACCATACCACATGACACCACTCACACCACACCACACCCCACAACATGACTCCACACCACACGATACCACACCACACCACATGACATGACAACACACCACACCACACCACACCACACCACATCACACCACACCACGCCACACCCCACAACATGACTTCACACCACACCACACCACACCATATCGCACCACGCCACGCCACATCTGACATGACTTCACACCACATCACACCACACCACACCACACCATACCACATCACACCACACCACACCCCACAACATCACTTCACACCACACCACACCACACCATCCCATACCACACCACATCACACCACACCACACCACACGATACCACACCACACCACACGACACAATACCACATCACACCACACCACACCACATCACACCATACCACGCCACACCCCACAACATGACTTCACACCACACCACACCACATCACACCACACCACACAACACCATATCACACCACACCACACCACATGACACCACACCACACCACATCACACCACATCACACCATACCGCATGGCACCACACCATAACACATGACACAATAATAGCTGTTGCCTGGTATGATAGGTACTAAGAAAATTTGCACCTCCATCCTCCTGTGGCTCACACCAAAAACCTGGCATCCTCCTGGCTTTGTCATCCCAACATGGGATCTACTGGTGAATCCTGTTGGTTCTGTCAGCCATCAACTGTCTTCTGAGTATATCCACAATCACATCACTTCTCACCATCTTTACTGCTCCTGCTAGAATCCAGGCTACCCCCCTCTCCTTCCTGGGTTATTTCCATGCCCTCCTCCCTGGCCATCTAACTTCTGCCCTTACCCACAGCTGTCAGGAGGAAATGTCAGACATATATTGAATCATGAATTCTGTTACTCAGAGTCCCCCCAGTAGCTTCCCAAGCCTTCCAGAGTGAAATCAGAACTTTTTTTGACCACACCCATGCAGCATGTGGGATCTTAGTTATCTGACCAGGAATCGAACCTGTGCCCTTGACAGTGGAAGGCTAAGTCTTAACCACTGGACTGCCAGAGAAGTCTTGGAAATCAGAACTCTTAAATGTCTTCATCCCATGTTCCTCATGACCTCTCTGACCTCCTGTGCTATGGCTTCCCCCTTTAACCAAGACTCTTTAGGCATGGCTGGCTCCTGTTAACTCTATGGTGCCTGGGGAGTTGCTGCCTGCAGCCTCTGTGGCAGTTCTGCTTTCTGCTGGAACATGTGTCTCCCAGAGAGCCTCAAGGTCAGGATTCTCCAGGCAAGAATACTGGAGTGGGTTGCCATTTTCTTCTCCAGGGGATTTTCCTGACCCAGGGATCGAACCCATGTCTCCTGCATTGGCAGCCGGGTTCTTTACCACTGAGCCACCAGGGAAGCCCTACCACTCATATATCTTTGCTCAAATATCACCTTCTCAATGAGATATTACTTAAAATTGCAACCCAACTGTCTACCAGCCTTCCTGGCCCCCCTTCGTGGTTCTGCTTTTTCCTTCTGTCCTAGCACTAATCTTTTTCTAAGGCCTTGTAAAACTTACTTATTATGTTTATTTTTGCCTTCTTACACAAAATTGATAAGGCTAGAAGGCTAAGAATTTTGTGCTGTATCTGCAGCCCCTTAAACAGTGCCTGACACTTAAGAGTGAATATTTGTGAAATGGTTTAGATCATGAATAAGTACAAGCACTGTCAATAGAGAGGCAGGACATCTAACGTGGACTGGAGGGGGTGACACATGAATGAGGTGTGGAAGGAGAGGTAGGTATAAGCTGGCAAAGGATGGCAGGAAGCTGGTTTCCAGGGAACAAGATTAAATCCATTTATTGATGGGCCAAGAATGTCCCTTCAGAAAATCCCAGAGCTTCCCGTTGAGAAGAGAAATAATGAACAAATGAATGTGTTGGTAATTCTCAGACAAGTGATGGGATCACTGAGTCTCGTTCTCATGCTCAATTGCTAAGTCATGTCTGACTCTTTGTGACCCCATGGACTGTAGCCCTCCAGGCTCCTCTGTCCTTGGGATTCTCCAGACATGAATATTGGAGTGGGTTGCCATTTCCTCCTCCAGGGGATCTTCTCGACCCAGGGATCGAACCCACATCTCCTTCGGCTCCTGAATGGCAGGCAGATTCTTTACTGCTGCGCCACTGGGGAGACCATCCTTGAGTCTACATGTAGATTATATAAGGCAGTGCCCATTTCTATAATGGAAAGATCCTTAGGACTTCTTTGATGAAGTCTTTCAGTCTCACCCGGCCCTCAGGACAGCCTGTTGAGTTGAAGTTCATGGTTTTCTTTTCCTGGTTTCTCCTCTAATGTTGGTGTGTTTATTTTCATAAATTTAATGTGATGCTTTTGAACAGAAAACATTTGGTCAGGTCAGGAAATTTGTGTTCCTTTTTATAATGCATTTTTCACACAGATAAGGGTACAGTGTGATGTTTTTGTTTAAAGATGACATTCCAACTCTTTTTTGGGTTTTATGCTCAAATTATGCTTTTTCTTTATGTAACTTTTTCTTGGAGAAATGAATGCATCTGGCATTGAAAAAATGTACATTTGTGGTTCTTTTTTAAAAGGAGAATAGTGTGGTTCAGCTTCAAAATAGTTTCTTTTTTTTAAAAAAATAGTTTCTAAATGTTCTTAACTTTAACAAAATTTGTTTGTGTGAACAAGATTGTAATTCAGTTTTCATTTTTCCCCCTTTCAAACCAACATAGGTAAAATCCTTAAGATTGAAGCTTCAGAAACTTCAAGATAAAGCGATTGAAGAAGATGATTATGATAAGGGTGAGTTTTGCCTTGTTTATTGATTCTTTCTTCTCTTCCCATAATGTGCAATTCCACTTTCCCTCCTTACTCACCTGTATCCTCCACACTGCAAATGAATTGTGTAATCTGTTCCCCTGATCATTTCCACTGAGTAACAGTTGACTATTTTACAGCACTGTTGTTTTCTGAATTTCAAAGCAGTTTAGGAGGAATAATCCTTTGGGTCATAAGTATAACCTTATTGATTTTCCAGAAGCACTCTGAGTACTTGCACAATAAGAGTTATATTAAGTCATCATCTGTCTATCTAAGGTGTGATGTTGTTGTTGTTTAGTTGCTCAGTTGTGTCTGACTCTTTGCAATCCCATGGACTGTAGCCCACCAGTCTCCGCTGTCCATGGGATTCTCCAGGCAAGAATACTGGAGTGGGTTGCCATTCCCTTCTCCAGAGGATCTTCCTGACCCAGGGACTGAACCCACATCTTCTGCATTGGCCAGTGGATTCTTCCACTGAGCCACTCAGGGAAGCCCCAAGTTGTGATGTAGCTATACTTTATTCACTCATCAAAAAATATTTGTTGAACACCTACTATGTGGCCAGCACTGTGGCAGGAATAGGAAAGTAAGAGAATATAGTTTCTGGCCTTGGGATGCCTGTGAGTATGAGCCCTTGTGGAGCTTTCTGACTTCACACGCTTGGGGACCAGGTGTAGGAGTTGGGATGAGCTTAAGAGATGATGCCAGTCTTTGTGAATGGGCTCGGATGTATCAAATTCCCATGTAGATGGCCTGAAATAGTCAAGCTGGAAAGAAGTCATGACATGTAGATGGAAGAGTTGGTCAGAAGCCAGAAAAACCCAAACCAGAGTGAGGCACCCAAATAGGAGTCAGGCCAAAGTGGACGAGGGTATCATGGGTGCCAAGTGGACACTGGGTTGACTGTGTCAAAGAAAGTTGCAGGTCTGGTTGGATTGGGAAGGATCTTAAGGACCTGGGTACCAATTGCAAGATCTTACATTCATTTCTGCTGGGTCTCAGGGATAAGAGAGAGGTGGACTTCCTGTTCCACCAGGCACTCATGAACTTGAGAACTATGCTGGTGATAACCAAGCTTAGCACAGTGAAGATCAGCCTGGAGGTATTTTAGATTTAAGGCTCCCCTGGAAGCTGGTTAGCCTTGAGGCTTGGTCTTCAACCTCATGGGGCCATATTCTGGTTTCCCAGAGGGTACATCACAGACCATTAGGAACTGGGTGCTACAGGAATGGGGCAAGTGACTCCCAAAAGGAGGGTGCAAATCCTATTCTAGGAAACACACGGAGCAGAGCTGATGCTGTCTGGTGTCCTTGTTCACCATTGGCGTTGGGAGGAAGGAGAGGAATTTGGGGATGGAGCTCTTTAAACTCTGCCACTCCATTTTGACAGGACATTTTGATTTCAGAATGATGCCTGCTGGAGGATGATGGAGGTGAGAGAGGAGCAGATGATCTGTTCCCAGACCCAGGTTCCCCTGGGGGCTTTTGTCAGTGGGAGACCACTACACCTAGGTTTTGAGGCTCCCTGCTATGGCACAGGTTTATTTTCTCTTCCACGGGCTGTGCCTTGGATCCTTTGACAACACAGCTCTCTCTGTAACACACAAAGCTTCAGACACAAGTGAAAAACCACACCCTCTTTTTCTGATCAAGAAAAACCTCAACTTTTCTGGATGCGGTGCTCTCAATGGGCTTCATTAAATGAAGGCCTCACTTCTTTAGCCCTTTCTCCAAATGTCTCTGAAACACCTCAGGGGAGAAGTTGAATAGGACACACCTCACAGGGAAGCGGAAAGAATAAAGGTGACTTTGTTCAGTGTTTCTGCCTGTTTATTTTCCTTGTTTGTATGTCACTGTCCACCGAAGGAGGTGTTTAGGGGTAGGCCAGCATTCTGCGTTTCCTCAAGTCTTACAGGAGATTGAGGTGCATGCTGATGCCTGGGAAAACATGGGGGTGTAGGACTTTCTTCCATGGAAAATCAGGCCTGTGGTACGGTGGCAGCTGAGTCTAGCCAGTGAGCTTCAGTCCATGGGCCGTGTCCCTCCTGGTGAAGATGCCTGGGCCCTGAGGGGTGAGTAGGATATGCTGGAAGGCAAAGAGCTGGAAGAGCCAGCATTGCTTGTGAGCCACCATTCCAGTCTGATCGCCTTGAAAGGAGATCTGAAACTGCCCTGTTATCTAAGGGCTTCCTTGTTTGCTAAGTGCTGGAGAATCTGCCTACAATGCAGGAGATGGGCGTTCGATCCCTGGGTCAGGAAGATCCCCGGGGGAGGGTATGGCAGCCCACTCTGGTATTCTTGCCTGGAGAATCCCATGGACAGAGGATATTGGCAGGCTACAGTCCATGGGATTGCAAAGAGTTGGACACGACTGAAGCCACTTAGCGTGTGTGTGTTTGTTGTGTGTGTGTGTGTGTGTGTCTGTGAAGTACACTCAGTCATGTCTGAATCTTTGTGACCCCATGGACAGTAACCCACCAGGCCCCTCTGTCCATGGAATTCTCCAGGCAAGAATACTGAAGTGGGTTGCCATTTTCTTCTCCAGAGGATCTTCCCCACCCAGGAATTGAACCTGGGTCTCCCCCATTGCAGGCAGACACTTCACCAACTGAGCCAGCAGGGAAGACCGTGTGTGTGTGTGTGTGTGTGTGTGTGTGTGTGTGTGTGTGTGTGCACGTGCGCTAAGTCGCTTCAGTTGTGTCCAACTCTTTGCCACCCTATGGGCTGCAGCCTGCCAGGATCCTCTGGCCATAGCAGGTGATGAATAAGTTGTCATAAACTACTTGCCATTCAGAAAACTAAGATCATGGCATCTGGTCCCATCACTTCATGGCAAATATATGGGGAAACAGTAGAAACAGTGACAGACTTTATTTTCCTGGGCTCCAAAATCACTGCAGATGGTGACTTCAGCCATGAAATTAAAAGACGCTTGCTCCTTGGAAGAAAAGTTATGACAAACTTAGACAGCATATTAAAAAGCAGAGGCATTACTTAGACAACAAAGATCTGTCTAGTCAAAGCTATGGTTTTTCCAGTAGTCATGTATGGATGTGACAGTTGGACTGTAAAGAAAGCTGAGTGCCGAACAACTGATGCTTTTGAATTGTGGTGTTGGAGAAGACTCTTGAGAGTCCCTTGGACTGCAAGGAGATCCAACCAGTCCAACCTAAAGGAGATCAGTCCTGGGTATTCATTGGAAGGACTGATGCTGAAACTCCAATACTTTGGCCACCTGACACAAGGAACTGACTCATTTGAAAAGACCCTGATGCTGGGAAAGATTGAGGGCAGGAGGAGAAGGGGATGACAGAGGATGAGATGGTTGGATGGTATCACCGACTCAATGGACACGAGTTTGAGTAAACTCTGGGAGTTGGTGATGGACAGGGAGGCCTGGCAAGCTGCAGTCCATGGGGTCACAAAGAGTCGGATACGGCCGAGCAACTGAACTGAACTAACTGAACTGAACTGAAACTAATTGCTGAGTAATTAGGGAAGTTGAGATGGAGAGATTGTGGTCATGAAATGTGTTGACATAAGAGCTGAATAAAGTTTTCTTTCTCATCTATGATAGTTTATCCAGTTACTAATAAACATTTTCAGAGTTGCTGAGATGTCCTTGGCACTCAGTGTTTAGTCTTTGTGTGGACTGCCTTCTTGTTCTGAGAGGGGCAGCTCAGCAGCTGTGTCTGTCTCTAGGGAATGGGTCTGCGGATGTCCACGAGATTTGCCAGGAGCACGTAGAGGGTGACCTTATCCCCCTTAGTTTTGTTTTGTTTTTTGCTTTTCTCTCTTTCTTTCTAATTTCACTTGTAAAAACAACTTTGTGTTCCAGAGAAATGAGCCATGAGCACAGACTAGAAAGCTCCATGTTTTGTTATCTCATTAACGTGCTGACAGATTTACCTGCAGATGCCCCGTGAGGAACCTTCTCAGATCTCTAATGACATCTCTCCCTTGCTAGGGAAGGAAGGTTACTACATCCTCATATTCTTGCAGAAAGCTGGGAGGACTGAGGTGAAAAAGATGTTGCTATTTGGTATTTTCTTGGGGTCTCTCTCCTAGAGACTCCATGTGCTCCTTGGTTTCCTCACTTGACCGCTTATCACACGTCAGCTGAAGGGCGAGGCTGAGACCTGGGAGTCCCACAGGGGAGACCCTGCCATCCAGGGACTGGGGGTGAGAGGCCCGGGTCTGCGATGTGCTGGGAGGGAGAAAAGGAGAGTGTGGGCCACGTGTTCGACATGGTTACTGTCCCAGTGGCTTCTGTGTGGGTTTGTGGCCTCTAACATCCCCTGGCCACATGTGTCCACTGGTGACCATGTCGCCCACCCACGAGGAGGCCGTGAGGTGGTGGCATCAGTTCTTCAGTGACCTGCATCACATGCCATGGGGCGAGCTGGCTTTCCTGCTTGCCTAGACTTTCTTTCTTGGAGTGGAGAGTGGTCAGCACTGAATTCCTTTCTCTCTCCTTCTGTCTCAACCAGTAGTCATTGTGACAAAATTCTAGCACAATAAAAAGTGAGACATTCAGAGAAAGATGATCCAAGCAGAGGCCAAGCATGAAACCATGAAAATGGCCAGCTGTTGTCTAAATTGCCGTCATCTTCTTTTTTTCTGAATTCTTTCTTTAGCAAGCTTCCTCCATCCACAGTGGCTCCTTGGTGACAGTGTGCAAATCATCCAAGTTGACACCCCTTTCTTTCCCAGGGGCCCACTCTAAACATCCACCCATGGCTTCTAGAACCTAATGCATTCTTACCTTGGAACTACAACTGTGACTGAGCACGATGAAAACCCACGGGTTCCTTCTCACTGCATTTCATTTGAGCCTAGAAAGCAAAAAACAAGACTGAGTAGAATCCGGTGATTTTTATATCCACAGGACAGCAGAGTCAGCGGGAGGTGGACCCCATTCTGGCTACCCCAGAACAAAAATGTGATTCTTGGCAGCCTGTACAGTTTTGTGTTCTGACTTGGAAAGAGCTACACTGAACCCCAGGACTTCCCAAGAGATGCGGGTTTTCCCTGGGTTGGGAAGATCCCCTGGAGGAGGGCATGGCAGTCCACTCCAGTATTCTTGCCTGGAGAATCCCATGGACAGAGGAGCCTGGTGGGCTACAGTCCACAGGGTCACACAGAGTCACACTTAGCATGCACCCTGAACCCCAATGTGAATGTGGGTGCAGCTTCTGTCTGCAGCCCCCTGCCCACACCCTTCCCTTCTCTCCCTGCCCCTCAGTCTGGAAACAGCATCCTTCTGGCCCGTTATGCAGAGGGCTCGCCCCCTGTGGCCCTTGAGTGTCTCCTCTGGTCCTGGGATAGTGAGGCTTCCATTAAAAAGCACAAAAACAGAAGCTCAGATCTCAAGTAGGTGTTACTCGGCTGACTGCATCCTTGTGTGCCTTGAGCTCAGATGCTCAGTTGTGTCCAACTCTTTGCGACCCCATGCTGGCCGAGCTCCTCTGTCCATGGAACTTTTAAGGTAAGAACACTGGAGCAGGATGCCATTTCCTACTTCAAGGGATCTTCCTGACCAAGGGATTGAACCCACATCTCTTGCGTCTCATGTACTGGCAGGCGGATTCTTTATGGCTGAGCCATCAGGAGACTGTATCCTTTGCACTCATGAAAAATGCCAGCGCACGAACCAGCCAAGTCGCCATCAGCTGGGATCTCAGCCGGTTCCCAGGAGGCATTGTCACCACCCCCTTTCTTGGGCGAGGCCCCGGGTGCTGCTCAGAGAGGACCAGCATGTGCTCCGACCTGGCAGGATCCAGAGCATCTTGCATCCCAATGTGGAAAAGAGCTTTGTAGCAGTTGTGGGGGACAAAACCCGGCTAGGAAGGTTGTGGATTCTGGCAACTCATTTATATGACCACTGGGGGAGGAGCGCATGAGGGCTTCATGCTGGGGATGCATCAGGAAAAATGGCCCATGATCTTATCTAAAAACATTAAGATGTTAGGAAATGAGCACTTACATTGATTCAATGTTAATCTTTAGCATCATTCTCACCAGAGTGGAAGCTCGTGTGTCTGCCTCCTATTTTAGGTAAAAACTGAAAAAATTGGGAGATAAGTGATACATGTAGACAAATGCTGCAGAAAGAGAATATGCATAAAGTGCCATTTACTTCTCTTGATTACATTGTCTCAGGTTCTTTTCCTGTTTATAGGAGAGTTTCTGATTCTGTGAACTAATGGCAGAGATCTCAGCTGATGGCGGCTTTCAGCATCTCTGTGTTTGCAGGATTGTGTGCTGGCATTTTTCACGTGTGCTGAGGGCACAGTCAGTTATGTAACACCTACTTGGGATTGGAGCTTTGTGCTCAGACCTGGAGGGTTTGTCTGCATAGGATATGCATCCCTTTCATTTGTAGCCGATTAAAACATATATTTCAGCATGATGCCTTTTCTCCTCCATGTTCCAGCTGGGGGTCTTGGTGTTAAATGTGGAATATTAACCCCCTGCCCCCACCGTCACTCTGGAGGTAGGAGCTCAGGGGAGTGAATGTCCCTCTTCATGGCCACGTCACGGGCTCCAGGTGACTTCTGCTTTGCTTCCCTGATTGTGAGGAAATTGATCTGCCCTTCAAGGATCACATGAGGGGTGGCCACAGCCATTATTCATGATGGAACCTGACAGCCCCAAGTTTTTATATGCTTCTGACGACAAAACACCAAGACACACAAAAAAATCTCCCCCCCCCCAGCTTTTCTCCCTGGTTAGCTGAAACTTGGTCACACTTTCCTACCAGCTGAACTGCAGCACTTTTTATTTTATATTTTGGTTCAGTAGGTCTTTTTTAAGAAAATAATTTATTTATTTTGATTGAAGGATAATTACTTTACAATATTGTGATAGTTTTTGCCATACGTTGGCCCGAGTCAGCCATGGGCATATGTGTGTCCCCCCATCCTGAGACCCCCTCCCACCTCCGTCCTCACCCCATCCCTCTAGGTTGTCCCAGAGGACTGGCTGTGAGTGCCTGGCTTCATCCATCAAACTTGTACTGGTCATGTATTTTACACGTGATAATGTACATGTTTCAGTGCTGTTCTCTCCAAACATCCCACCCTTGCCTTCTCCCACAGAGTCCAAAAGTCTGTTCTTTACATCTGTGTCTCTTCTGCTGCCCTGCATGTGGGATTGTCAGTACCATCTTTCTAAATTCTCTATATATGTAATATACAGTATTTGTATTTCTCTTTCTGACTTACTTCACTCTGTATAATAGGCTTCAGTTTCATCCACCTCGTTAGAACTGACTGAAATGTGTCCCTTTTTATAGCTGAGTTATATTCCATTGTGTATATATGTACCACAGCTTACTTATCCATTAATCTACTGATGGATATATAGGTAGCTTCCATGTCCGAGCTATTGTAAATAGTGCAGCGCTTTTTAAACTGGTATTAGTAGGTGGTTGTGTAGTAACAGTAACAGTAAACATGTCTTGATCTCTTTCTGTGTATCTGCCTGAGACTCACCCCCCTGGATAGGCATTCCAGACTTTAGAAATGTCAACAGCTTTACCTTTTCAAGTGAAATAGAAATTTCAATTGTTTTCAAGGGGCATTCCCCTCTGTCTGCAGACCGTGAGCAGCAAACACACCTAGACGGGATGTGTCTGTGACCAGGGGTGAAAGCCTGGACAGGACTGGATCTTCCCACTGCAATCATTTCAGGTCCAACCTGTCTCTGTTTTAAGCACGAATGGTTGACTGTCCTTTAATAGGAGGAATGTGCTAATTACTCAGGCTGCTATAGCAAAGCACTACAAGACTGGGTGGCTTTAACAAGAGACATCCATTTCTCGTAGTTCTGGGGGCTGGAAGTCCAAGATCAAGGTGTCGGCAGGGTTGGTTCCTTCTGAGACCGCTCTCCATGGTGTGTAGACGGCTGTCTTCCGCCTGTGTCCTCACATGATCTTCCATCTGTGTGTGTCTGTGTCCCAATCTTTCTCTTATAAGGACACCAGTCTTGTTGGATTAAGGTGCACCCTAAGGACTACATTTTATGTAAGAACTCTTTGAAGACTGTCTCTAAATATAGCCACATTCTGAAGTCTTGGAGGGTAGGGTTTTGGGAGCACAATTAAACCCATAATGAGAGGCCTAATGGACTTAGGGCAGAGCTGAGTAGTAAACACATCCAGGCATTTGCACAAAGTGGATACTTGTTTGACCACTCTGTGGTCATATGTAGACATTTGATAGAAAAGTTAAAAAAAAAAAAAAGGCAAACTTTTGTGACTTTGAGTAAGTGGGTTGACTACTCCTTTCCCTGTCCACAAATGAACCTGGCTGTCACTGGCATCTTGTTTTGTCCAAAATGCCACAGTTAGGAGCAGAACCCGGCTCTTAAGCTAGGATATCATACTGAACCTCACTGTTTCATATGAACAGCTACTTAATGAATATTAGTCAGGTTTACCAGGCTGTGGTAAACCAACACACGTGTGAGAGGTGACCTCCCCTCAAGGAATGTTTTCCCTGAGCTTATTTGGGGTAAGCAATAATTATACAAATAGGTAAAATTTCAGCTAACATTAGAATTGATTTTTTTTTTTTTGGCATGAGGACTGTCTACTTTCAAGAGGAAGAGAACCAACTTAAAGTAGTACTAGAAGAAAAGAGGACTTGCTGATGGGTGTCTGGGGTCAGGGGTGTCAGGACCCTCACTTTTCTCACTTTTCTGTCTGCGGGTTGACTTGTTCTTTCAAACCACTGTTTCACCTGGTTGCTATTGTGGTAGGCTGACATATGCACTGCTTTAAAATAACACGTGCGTGCATGCTCAGCCATGTCCTACTCTTTGTGACCCCATGGACCTTTTGCAACCCTGACAGGCTCCTCTGTCCATGGAATTTTCCAGGCAAGAATACTGAAATGGGTTGCCAGTTCCTCCTCCAGGGAATCTTCCCAACCCAGGGATCGACCCCACATCTCCTGTGTCTGCTGCATTGGCAGGCAGGGTCTTTACCACTGAGCCACCTGGGAAGCTCTCCTATACAAGGGAGGCACATCTTAATCCCAGGAATTTGTACACTTAACAGTGGTTAAAATGGCAAATTTTATGTTATACATATATATGCGTGCGTGCTAAGTGGCTTCAGCTCTGTCCAACTCTGTGATCCTATGGACTATAGCCTGCGAGGCTCTGTCTGTCCATGGAATTCTCCAGGCAAGAATACTGGAGTGGGTTGTCATACTGTCTACGATTTTAAAAAGTAATGTAATGTACCAAAACTGGTTGAATTGTACACTTTAAATAGGTGAATTGTATGGTATGTAGATCACACTCAATAAAACTGTTTAAGAAAAATGGTGACAAAACTTACATTGCTCATGAACCTACACCTGGTCAGGGCAAAATGGATAGAGCTCATCTCTGCCCTAGGCATTAGCTGGGCAGTTTGCAGGCTGGAGGTGGGCACCATGCTCAGTCACGTGTCTGGTGGTTGGTGCTGTCTGCTGGAGCCTGACTGGGGCCATGGCTGGAGCACTTATCTGTAGCCTTTCCATGTGACTGCTTGGCTTCCTCCTGTGGTGATGGCATCCTGAGAGAGAGAGACAGGCAGAAACAATCACTTCCAAGGGGTCAGGTAGTGTTACTATTGCTACTACTGCTGCATTCTGTTCCTTAAAAGTAGATCACCAAGTGTGACCCACTGCTCAAGCACAGAGTCATTAGACTCCATCTGTTGATGGGAGGAAGGTCTAAAGAATTTGTGGGCATCTTGTTAAACCACAACAGACTGCCCTCTTTTCTCAGTGCTTTCACATTCTTTCCATGTGCAAAACATACTCATTCCCTCTCAAGACCTCTTAAAGCTCTCGTATGTTAAGGCATCAGGCTCAGACTTGATGTCCCCATTTCCATGTCTAACTCAGATGCAGGTGCCGATGAGGCTCCTCTGGGGTGATTTCTTGAACACAGCTTCTGGGTTGCAGTATCTCTGGATTATCTGAACATCACTGTTGGTTGGTTTTAGTTGCTAAGTCATGTCTGACTCTTGCGACCCCATGAACTGTAACCCACCAGCCTTCTCTGCCCATGGGATTTCCCAGGCAAGAATACTGGAGTGAGTTGCCATTTCCTTCTCCAAGGGATCTTCCCAACCCATGAACTGAACCTGGGTCTCCTGCGTTGCAGGCAGATTCTTTGCCAACTGAGCTATGAGGGAATCAACCCCTACGAACCCAACCTATGACGGTGGAATGGATAGGGTAACTGCTAAAGATACTTGTTCAAAAGGGGTAAGTGGGGGCCTGCAGCAGCCGCTGGTGCTGAGCAGTTCTGAAATCCACCTGTTGTCTGTTCCTGGATTAAGATTTAGCCCTACTGCCTGGAAATTATTTTCTACATCTCTGACCTCCGGACTCTTGGTTCTGCACTCTGAATCATGCTTCCTTTTCTATAAGAAGTAGTCTAAGTGTGTAGCCTGCTTCCCACTCATACAGGTTTGGGGGTCTAAATGCCTTTTTTTTCATTTTGTACTTTCTCTTTAATTTTCCAACTTGGCATAATTCTTTTTAAAACGTTTTGGATTTTATATGAATCCATTTATAATCTGCTCCATCAGACAAAAGCTGTATCCACAAGTCTCTTCAAGAGAAGTCTCTTTTCTCAGGCTTCCTGTAAGGCTTGGAGGGGCAGGGGTTAATGCTTCTCAAAGCCTGAAGGGGCTGTTTGACTGTTTGAAAGGGTTGGTGATGACCCTTAAATCTTTCTGGGATCTTAAAAAGGGCTTTACAATGTATAGCCTTGGCCTCATCTTTTGACCGTATTTTCCTGACAGCACTCTGAATTTGATTCTTTGCCTGGAAGCTGTTTCTTAATTTTAACATCATTTGTTATCTGGAGAGGCTAGGAATAAGAAATAATTTGAATTTCAAGCCCTATGAGTCCTGGTTCCTTTATAGTGACAGTTATTTCTTTGGCTTATTCTCTTTTCTCACATTACACTGTGGGGATAGAGAAGCATTCAGGTAGTCCCTTGGAAGTTTGACTTCAAAATCCAGATGTTGAAAGTTTTCAAATAAAAATGTTGGTAAACAGCCTTCCAGCGTCCAGTAATATTTTTCTTTCTTTACTTCCTTACCAATAGCCTCTTCAAGATCAATCATACTTCTCTTCAGAGCTCTTCCAACTTCCTGCAGCTCCGCAGCCCCAGATCTATGATCGCGTGTTTGGTTCTTTGTTGTGGCAGCACCAATGTGGCACCAAAATCTGTTCCTGGTTACCTGCTGCTGCGTAACAAACAACTCCAAGTTTAGTGGCTTATCGAAAGGACAACAACTACTATGCTAAAAAAATTTTGTAACTTGGGGAAATCTCAGTAGAGAGAGTCCTTCTTTGCTCCACTTGGCATTAACAGGGACATGTGGTCATGCTTGATTTGACATTGGGCAGTGGTGCTGGCTGTAAACTGGGTCTCAGCAGGGTCTGCAGCTCATGGGGCTGCCTGAATTACTCACAGTGTTATATTTAATGTAGGAGGGAGAGAGAAGGGGCGTTGGAAGAGATGGGGAGAGGAAGTTGGAGGGAGTTCTAGCATCTTAAAAATTTTTTTTTAAATTGAAGTGTAGTTTATTTTCAATGCTGTGTTACTTTGCTGCATACAGCAAAAAGATTCAATTATATATATTTATATATATTCTTTCTCAGATTCTTTTCTATTATAGGTTATTGTAAGATATTAAGCAAAGTTCCCTGTGCTCTGCGCTAGATCATTCTTGTTTGTTTTATATATAGTAATGTGCATCCATTAATCCCAAACTCCTAATTTATCCCTCACCCCACATTTCCCCTTTGGTAACTGTAAGATTGTTTATTATGTCTGCAAGTCTGTCTCTGTTTCGTAAATAAGTTCATTTGCAATGAGGTATCACCTCACACTGGTCAGAATGGCCATCATCAGAAAGTCTATGAGTAATAAGTGCTGGGGAGGGTGTGAGAAAAAGGAACCTCCCTCCTTGGCCCCAGTATGAAAGCTTTCACGGAGAGCTTGCGTCAGGTGACAACTTTTGGGGGACCAATTACTGCAGCTAAAGGTAGAAAAGTGTGTTTACTTGTGTCTGTGATGAGGTGAGATTGTCTACTGTGGGAAGAATGACTGCTAAATAATCCACCAGGACCTACTCTACAGCACAGGGAACTCTACTCAACACTCTGTAATAACCTATGTGGGAAAAGAATCTAAAATAGAATGGATACATGTATATGTATATCTGAGTCACTTTGCGGTCTAGCAGAAACTAACACAACATTGTAAATCAACTATACTCCAATATAAAATAAAAATTAAATTGAAAAAAGAATGAGAGCAACATGTGAATTTCAAAATGAGGGATGTTAACAACATTCAAGAAGATTAGGATGAAAACACTCTCCAGAGTCCATTCATTTAGGTGTCCCAGCACTGCCGGATGGTGGGGAGTGTGGTGGATTATACACAGTCCCTCCTCAAACCTGCTCTCACAGATTGGATTGAAAATTGCCTCTTATTAGAGATTTTCCAGAGACTTTTGTCCTAGTCCTCCCAAGGAAGCAAAGTAATCTTTGATTTGTCCCTGACTGTGGTAGTATCTAGGGAAGCTTTGTGAGTTCATCTCATAAAGTCAGTCCATCAGCAGGTTATTACATGTATATATATATATATTATTATATTATAATATTATATATATTATATTATATATTATAATATATATAATGTGGTGCCGATTGGCCCACATCTCCTGTCACTGAATTGAAGGATGGTTGAAATCAATTGGCAGAATCAACTCTTCTATTTCTACATGGAGTGACAATTAGAAATAATTTACTCTTATTCAACCTGGGGGAGCCTGTAGTTAAAAACACCGTCGGGAGCTGTGAAAAATTCGCCCAGTGTTTGTTTACATATTGAGTTTTAATTCTGTCTATTTTCAGTTGAGGTGTGATTTACCTACAAGGAGCTGTGCAGTGTTTAGTAACCAGCTCAGCACGCAGAGTGCACGCTCCCAGGATTGGGTGAGGAGACCTGGGGTCAGTGTGACAGTACCCTTTCGTCCTGTCATCTGTCCTTGAGCCCCAATTCGCTCCTGGATAAACTGGGGATAATAGTCCCTGTGTTGCCAGTGATTGGAAGGTTAACCGTGATAATGATGTGTGTGAGGTGCCTGGCGCACAGATATTGATGGATTGCTTGTCCTCCTTTCTCTGCCCACTCCTCACCCTCATCCCACAGCCCTGGGTACCACAGGTTAGAAAATGCAGTGCAGAGTGGGGCTGCTTCTGAATCATCTCTTTGTCAGTAGTTAGCATCAGTAGTAGGCAGAAAATAAGATAGAATGGCTTGGCTTCTTATTTTCTATTTGGCAATAAGCAGCTTATTTGCACATAACCTGATTTCTTTCAAGCTGCAAAATTTCGGAAATGAGGTAAAGCAATATATACTAAAACATGCAGATTATAATGAGGCATTTAGAGTCTGACTGCTCTTCACATTTTCCTGGCAAACTACTTTTCTTCTCTGCAGTCTAAATTTCGTGACCTTGAGTCTCTTGTTCTCTACCTCATTCTCTGTTGCATGACATTGGATGACATTGAGAAAATGAAGTTGAAAGACTGCTTGGGCTTGAAAGAATTGGTTTCCCTGGTTTTGAGGGTAGTTGGAAAAAACATGAAAAAGGAAGAAAATGAGATATAAGTGGAGGGCTAAAGACAAGGACAAGGAAGAGATTGACGAGAGATTGGTCCTCTGTTCTGGTCATTTTTCTGTGGGTCTCTGCTGTCTTGTGACCTGTACCCTCATGGGCAGAGAGAGTGAAGATGCAGGTCCAAGATGATGATCTAATCCATTTAATATGCTCACTTAGAGACATGGCGTCCATTTCTTCTGCATAACAGCAATGGTACAGTGCCCCTGCTCCTTCGTGGGGCTTCTTGCATGGGTTGATGCGTCACTGGACAGATACTCTTTTTTTTTTTTTTTTTAAATAAACTGTCCAGACACTTAATTAAATCTTGCATCCCCTCTAATAAAAAAATTGACAGTAGGCATGCCAGTAGCATATTGTAGATGGCAGAGACACACCAGGAGAAAATGACTGGCTGTTCCCTTCGGTTTTCACAAGCTCTGCGGACATCTGCTGCTCTCTCTGCCCATGGCTCCAGCTCCCAAACCCATGAGGACTGGAAGCATGGTGTGAATGAATCAGCTGCTCTGGAGGTCTTGTCTTTGGAAGATTAATTATGACCCACTTAAGAAAAGCTATCTAGGAAAATTTGCATAAGTTTTCTGTAAGATTTGGACACAAAAACCTTTATGGTATATGAATGCCTGGAGATTTACCCAGGTCTTCAGTTGGATGGAGGCAGATGCTCTGGAGAAGGAAAGGACATCTCCTGGGTTGTGGGTGGAAAGTTATGGAAAGAGTTGTTCACCTCTGCTTTGGTGGTGGTTGCTGGTCAAAACAATCTGGAGTCTTGACAAGGTTTTTCAGCAGCTCTCACTGCTAAGTCTGCCTGACTGAGTCACTCGTGTGGGTCCTGCATTGGCCTCTTGGTCTTGTTTGTCAAGGCGGCAAGGCATGCATTTGGAACAAAAACTGAGTGGGGCTGTAAAATTAATCAGCAAAGAGAGAGACGACCTCAGCCACCTAGTCTCCAAGCCCAGAAACCGAACAACTTTCTGTTGTGTTCTCTCAGCATATTCATCAGGTAATTCTGCCCCCTCCCAGTTTCATTTGTCCTCTCGTCCTAGCCTGAGCATTGTTTTCATTCTATGTTTGTTTTTGGACAGTCAGATATCTCTGCAATAATAAGAAACTGGCCTGGAGTTTGTGACATCTTCCCACTCCAGTATGATTGTGTTGAATGTCCAGCCTAGGATCCAAAGACTGCACTTTTCCTGCCATCCCGCCCTGGCAGGTAAAAGTCCTGGGCTCTGTTAGGTCTCAGCCCAGCTTCTCTGACTGCATTTCCTCCTGCAGTGAATGGCAAGTCAGGCTGGAAAAACTGGGAGTTGTGCTAGATTCTCACCTTTCCCTAGACATTGAGCCTCTACGTCTCTTGGATTTCTCTCCTGAATATCTCTTTTTACTGTCCTTAGATCTATCAGGTTTTGCCTGGACTTGTGCACTAGTCTCTCCAGGGTCCCTGCTTCCATTCCCACTCCCTCCCAATTTGGCTCTCACAACCGCCAGCGGCCCTTCCCCAGTGCCTGGGGGACCACTTTCTCTTTCACCTCTGTCTGTGATTAACATCCCCAGGATAAATGTTAAACTTGGTCTACAGCAACACCTTCTCGCCCTGACCTCACTCTGGCCTGCTGATTTCATTTCTTGCCTCTCCTTTGCCCCCACATAGCCCCCTCTCCAGTCCCTCATAGTCCCAGGATGTGGCTGCCGTTTCCCATATGGCTTTTTGCCTCTGCCTGCACCCATTGCTCTCTTTTCCATCTTAGATCCTATGAGCCATCAAGACTTGGTTTCAGGGTCCCTTCTGTTGAATGCTCTGCAGGTTTCCCTAGCCTCGTATACAGTGTGTGTTAATATAGCTGTTTGCTGTGGCCTTGGCTGAACTGTAAGCTGCCTTCTGGGAGAGACAGACTCTCCTAGTTTCAGCCTTTGTCCTCCACAGATAGCATCGTGCCTGGTCAAGGTAAACTCTCAAGAAATGATTGTTGGATGAACAAATGAATGTTTAAGATACATCTTATCAATAAATGATGATGATGATCTCTGTTTTCATGTTGTTAATAGTTGATAATTCTACTAACAATTGAACCATAAACTATTAGTGCCTTTCAGGTCACAAAGTCAAGTTCTGCCACTTACCAGCTCTATGACTTGGACAAATTACCTAATCCTTGCAAGCTGCTGTTTTCCATCTGTAAAATGGGATAATAGAGTTGTTTTGAGAACTAAACGAGATGGTGTAGACTAAATATATGGGTTATATATAACACTGAATGAATGTCAGTTACTACAATTAAAATCACCATTAAATATTTAGATATTATGAGTCTATGTAGGTAATGTTTTAAACTTACTGTCTTTGTGTTTTTCTATTTAAATTTGTTTGCAAACAAGTTTTTGTCATAGTAGTAGCTGAAATACCTTGGAGTGACAAATTTAATGGCTTCCTAGAGCAGAGAGAAACCAGAAAGCCTATAGCAGAGGGACTCTTGAATATTTCACAGTAGACAAACAAAGTTATTTTCCGTCACGGCAGTGTATTGGGTGGGATGACCTTTATCAGTTGATGACAGTGATGTAGCAGAAGGGACGGTTTTCCACTTGACCTTTATACAATGTGCCAGCTTGTCTCCTAACACAGACTGGGTTACAATTGACAGGCTTGAGAGAATGCTGACCTGATGGAAGCTTATTGTTTGGGAGGAGGCGGGCACTAAGGCAGCCGGTTAGCTCTGGGATGTGGTGACTTGCATGTCCCTGGGGGTGGCTGTGAATGAATGCCTGCTGCCTGAGTCACTGCAAGAGCATCTCATGTAATTAGCTCCTCTGGGAGTTTGTTTTTCACTGAGGTTTGTTCATAATGAATTTTTACTGCCATGGACTTGATCACTCTGTATTCTTGTGACTTTCTGTCTTTGTTAGCTCTCTTCCTCTCCCTGCCAGAACGTCACAGGATGTTTTCTGCTCACTATTTTTTGCAGCTTCATTTTTGCATTTCCCTCCACTTTGCTACTTCCCTTTAGTTTTCTACCATTGAGTGATTCTTCACGGGGGCTGTCTGTGAACTTGGCAAGTTTGCTCCTTCTCCAGACAGTTCTGGGAAGCAGAGGGAATGTGCGGAGGTTCAGCCTGGTGGTTGTGGTGGAGGGATGTGCTGCTGAGAACAGGTCCACTTGGGTTGTCTCCCTAGTTCTGGTACCGACTGCATGGATGACTGCAGGTAATCAACTGCATCGCTTTAGGAAGCCTGTGGAAGGATTTCATTTTTGTCTGGAGTGAGGACCACAGCAGTCTTGAGCAGGACAATTAAAAGTGGAAAATGCTTGTGTCCTTCTGCAACTTCTTCCAAAGCCAGATCTGTTTAGTGTGAGAAAGCACTTCATCTGCTAAATGGGTGCAATTGCATTTGCCCTGTTCACTCCCCTGAACCCATGTGAGAAACAAAGAGAGTAATGGGTGCTTTCAAATTGTGGTGCTGGAGAAGACTCTTGAGAGTCCGTTGGACTGCAAGGAGATCCAACCAGTCCATCCTAAAGGAGATCAGTCCTGGGTGTTCATTGGAAGGACTGATGTTGAAGCTGAAACTCCAATACTTTGGCCACCTGATGTGAAGAGCTGACTCATTTGAAAAGACCCTGATGCTGGGAAAGATTGAGGGCAGGAGGAGAAGGGAACGACAGAGGATGAGATAGTTGGATGGCCTCACCAACTCAATAGACATGAGTTGGAGCAAACTCAGGGAGATAGTGAAGGACAGGGAAGCCTGGCGTTCTGCAGTCCATGAGGTTGCAAAGAGTTGGACATAACTTTGTGATTGAACAAAGACAACTATGGATGCAGAAAGTGGGATGATTCAAAGAACTTGGCCAAAATGTTAACAGGGCCTGTCTCTGGTTGGGATGTTGTGGATAATGGTCTCTGTTAATCCTTTCTACATTACCAAAAAAAAAAAAAAAAAAAAACCCAAAAAATAAACAAACCAAAAAACCCCACAAAACCAACAGAAGGAGAGAAAAGTTTTTAGGAGGGAAAATAACATGCTTTGGAAAGTTAGAAATCTGATAAAACTCTCAGTACCACAGCTTGGGACTTAGCCTCTTATTTCAAGTGAGTGAATCTTGCTGAGATTAATATTTTATACGTATCTATCAGAAATTCACTCACATTGTTTAAATAAGAATTTCTGTCTATCAAAACAGTGCGTGAAGATGTAAACCCTTGTTTTTCTTGACTCATAGCATGAAATGCTCACTTACATCATGTGAGTTTGAGGCAGATTCACAAAAACTTGGCAAATTATGTTAATCAAGTCCTGTCTGACTTTTGCCTCCACATGGACTGTAACCCGCCAGGCTCCTCTGCCGTGGAATTCTTCAGGCAACAACATCGCTGTGGGTTGCCGTTTCTTACCCAGGGATTGAACCTGGGTCTCCTGCATTGCAGGCAGATTCTTTACTATCTGAGCCACTAGGAAAGGCAGTATTTACAGCTCCTCAACACTTTTGTGTCTATGTACTTTCTTCAGAATGCCAGAAGCCTGTGATTTTCAGGCTGTGCTCTCAGGGGTCCCAGGCTGGAGGAAGGGAGCATCCAGAATACCAGAGCACCTTGGCTTTGTCTGTTCTTAGGACTCCTGTAAGGTTTCATCACAAAATGGGTTCCACTGCTAAAAAAGCAAAGCAAAACAAGCCAAAAAAAGCAAGAAGTAAGCAAAAATACTTGAGAAGTATCATGATAAGGACCTAAAGATGATGGCTTGGAAACCCTGAAACTTTGTAGAGAGGAAAGAAGGATATCCCTTCTGTCTCCAGGCTTCTTTTTCATATCTAATGAAGGTTTGAGCTTTGAGTGTCTAAAAGCAGTATACCAGAGGGGCTCAGCCTAGAAGGACGATGGCGCTTGGGTCTAATGAGGTTCTGAATAGTGAGTATAGAATTGGCAAGTGTGGTTTGCCAGTCATACTGAGACAAATCCTTCTAGTTACCCACAGGGCACGAGGACTTCTATGAGCTCACACAAGGATGCTTTTTCAGCATAACAGCAGTGCGCTTCCAGTGCCGCTCGTCCCGGCCAAGGATGTTATTCCGTGTCCATTCCACTTAGGGGGATTCATTTTCTACTCGGCAGGTGGAACCAATTGCTTTGGATCCACCATGCAAACCTCCACATCCTAAACCAAACTCCTATTAATGAAGCTTCCCAAATTTTAAACAAAACAAACGGATACACAGAGCCCACCACTACCTCTTTAGACAAAAGAAAAAGAGGATTTGGATGGAACGATATGCTCATTCAAGATCAAGGAAGCACCCTGCTCCTCTCTCTCTCTCTCTCTGTCTCTCTGTCTTTCAGGATAGCAGCTGTTTGGATGCTGGCTGTGGGACTGAGAAAAACAGCTGGTCATTTCTTCCCACCCTAAGACTTTTCCCACTAATGTCCCGGTTTCCTATTATGGTGTGAAAAACCACTATTGTTCAACATCTGTGTTTGGACAGTTAGATTTCTATAGGGAAAAGTTCCCATCCAAAAGTGAATAGAAAAATATGCCATGATTAATGTCATTTTTGGGAATTGAACTTTTGGGGCCCCTGAGGACCATAGCTGAGCACTCCTCCGCCCCCTGGTGGCAGCCTGTATTAATTGCAGGCAGAACGTTTGGGCAGGAAGTCACTTGCTCTGCAGACTCTGTAAGGTGATGACAGTCACCTCTCTCTTCCAGAAATGTTGCTATGAGGTCAGATGCCCTGACAGTGGACTTACTCTTTTGACAGAACTTATTTCCGGTCCAGTTGAAGTGACAGTCCTTCCTTATTACACTTACATCAAAAGTTACATTTCTTGCAACACGATGATTACATCAGACTTCTCCAAGGCCCGGAGCAGATATTTTAAAATATTGGTCCCACTCTGGTTTATAGCTTTCGGTTTAGAGTCTGCTATGGAGACTTCTGTGTCATTGATTGGGCTGTTATCCATTTACCCCCTCTGCATTCTCGTCAGTTCAGTGTTGTCCTCAAACTCAGCCTCCTAGCTCCTGCCCCCACTTCCCTGCAGATCCATCTCTGCTCTTGACGCCAGCTGTTGGGATGAGGGGCGCCCAGAACAGAGGTTCACCCACTCCCTCCCTTCTTCTCCCCTCTTTTGGGGGTTGTGGGACTCCATCCGTTCACCTGAGGAGTGTCTGGGGCAAGTTTGCTGCTGTCTGGACAGTTAATTCTCTGGGTCAGTGGCTTTCTCAGCTTTCAGCAGTGACCCACAGAAAGAAATACACCTGATGCTACACATACGTGGACAAAAGTACAGCCCCCTTCACACTGTGTTTGCTCTGTTTAGCTCAGGAAGAATGAATGCTGGTCTCCATCCTCTAAATTGATACTAGCACCCACTAATGGGTGGGCCAGCATTTTGAAAAATACTGTTCTGGTCCCTCGGAGCTTCCTTGGTGGCTCAGACAGTGAAGGATCTGCCTGCAATGCAGGAGACCCGGGTTCAATTGTTGGGTCGGACAGATCCCCTGGAGAAGGGAATGGCAACCCACTCCACTATTCTTGCCTGGAGAGTTCCATGCACGGGGAACCTGGTGGGATACAGCCCATGGGCTCACAAAGAGTCAGACACGACTGAGCAACTAACACTTTGTTTCTTTCACTCTGGTCCCTCAGATGACTCACACCCCCCTGCCTGAAGCTGGGGCGGTTCTGCTCCTCTGGGCTGTCTCCAGGGACTCTTAAGGGCCGCTGTTCTGCCTCGGTCTTCAGGAAACCTGGAAACCCCCTCTCCACAAGAAACAGCAGGGCTCCAGGAGGGTCTTTTGCCTTTTCCCAACTCCCCCACTCTGCTTTCTCCCCAACGACTTCTCACCATGTTTGAAGGTGGCACCAGAGTGGCCTGTGGGTTCTGAAATCTGCCAACCTTAAGCTGCGAGTGAGATGCACTTTACCCTTCTTTCAGACACCCCTGGACTTCAAGATGGTTTTCCTAAGGCCTTTGACCTTGGGGAGAGAAGCAGTAATCCCTGCCTACAGGACGCTGTTCGGTGTCATGGGCTCTGTTCTCCCCACCCCCAAGACAGCCTTTTCTCCTTGGCTTCTGTGTGCACACACAGCGCAGACTAGTCCTGAAATTCCTCCTCAGTGGTCTGTGATCGGATGGGTGATCCAGAGCCCGCACTTGAGGATGAGGCACTTTGTTATCTTCTGCTCTGAACCATGGCCCTTGTCCACTGTAATCCCAACATCACTGAAGCAGTTCCCCCTCCTCCCGGGAAGGCAGGTTCACAGTGGTTATTTTGCCTTCTCGATTCTCACTCTGGCTCAGTGAGGCTTGTCGTGCAGGTGACCATGAGTGCCGAGTGCCCAGACAGCTTTGCTCTTAACAAACAACATACCAGCTGCCACTTGACCAGATACACTGTCTTCTCAGCAGGATTGGGTTTTTGTCCACTCCTGTTCTTTGCTGTCCCCTTCACCTTGGGCAGGTTCTCCAGGCTATGGGGTCCTTGTGTGTTTCTAGAAGCAGAGAGTTGGGTCCCTAATGGCCTGTTTTGGCTCCAGGCCCTCCACCCGAGTTGCTGCCGGTCTTGGTCCTGAGAGATCACAAAGAGGGCTACAGGAGCGTAGAAGTGGACATGGGGATCAGCCCAGGTCCCCACTAACCACAAGAAAGCCCCCAGTGGTCAGGCTCCATGGAGAGGCCATGATCAAACCCCTTTGGGGTTCTCGCTTGGTTACTGAGTTTAATGATTCTCATACTTTACATCCATGAGACACATCCTGGCATAATGGTGCTGTTTTCACTGTGCGCTGGGGAAGTCAAGTTTGTCCTGCCTGAGCTGGCTCCCAGCCAGTCCTGAGCCCACACACCGAGGGGGTGGTCCCAGATACCAGGGGTGACCCCCGCCCCCAGGGGGTGAGGCTGGTCCTGTGAGCTCTGGATAAACGGCACCCCAGAGTCGGCCGCGGCCCCTGTACTGGAACGCTTGCCCTGGCATTGCCAGGGCGTCGTGGGCAGAGTGAGGATGGCCATGCAGGGGGCAGGCGGGCAGTGGTAAGTCTGCTTCTCCTCTGGCCTCACAGCCTTCCGTCTAGCAGAGCCTGACAGGGGCCTGTGACAGTCACAAGGGTGGGTGCTGCACCGAGGTCCAGCCCCGGCGCCACCCAGCAGAAGGTGGGAGCTGAGAGAGTCACTTCCCAGCTGGCACCCCGCCCCCCCAGTGACACCCTGCTTCCCCATGTTAGGAGCCAAGGGAGAGAAGGCAGGAAGGGCAAACACGGGTGGAGACCTAAACAGTGGCTCTGTGACTGCTAAAGCCAGTGTTCTAGAATGTGGTTTGGGAAGATGGCAACAGTGGGCTTCCTACGACCAGACCCCAGAGTGAGTCACTCAGCGGGCCACGCGCCAGGCCGTGAGAAGCTGTGGGATCCTCTCTGTTAGGGGTCTGCCCTGGTGTGCCTGAGTTCTCGGAGGGGGAGCAGACCGAGTGTTTCCAGGCTCATCTGACCTCCAGCAAGGAGGGGGGCAGGAGAGGCTGAGCTGTGGAGCTCTGTCCTGCTCCCACACTCCCCCGCCAGGAAATCCTCTCCTTGTCCCTAGGCAGGTGTAAGTGCTGGGGCAACAGGGAAAGCCCTCCCCGTGGATGCCTGAGGGGCAGGGGGAGGCCTGGTAGCCATGGGATCACTACCATGGTACAGTGACCAAGTCGTGTTAGCCGCTCAGCCATGGCTGACTCTGTGCGACCCCATGGACTGCAGCCTACCAGGCTCCTCTGTCCATGGAGTTCTCCGGGCAAGAATACTGGAGTGGGTTGCCATGCCCTGCTCCAGGGGATCTTCCCAGCCCAGGGATCAAACCCGGGTCTCCTGCACTGCAGGCGGATTCTTTCCTGTCTGAGCCGCCAGGGAAGCCCATTTCCTCCCTACATGATGTCAGAGACAGTATCCCCAAATTAGTTGACTTAGTAGGGGCTGGTTCTTACAGGTGGATAGTATCACCCCAAAATGCATTTAGGTAAAATCGATTCTGAGGTGGCCAGTACGGTGTGGTCCCAAGTCACGTGGCTCTGCTGCTCTGTCCTAATTCAGGATGTGGTTTTAGAATCCAAGAGAAGAGACATGGATGTACTGCATGATCCTTCTGGAAAAACACACATTCCTTCTTAGACTTTGATAGGTAAGGGTCAATGGTGAGATTTCACCTCCTTGCAGGAATCTGGTGTGCAACAATTCAGGAGTGTTCATTCAGAGAGGACTTTCGTGCTTGATAGAATCAACCTAGTTGTAGAGTTGTCATGTTAATGCCATCAATACTTGGTCATGGATATTATTACATGTTTTTTCTTAGAAAACCAATGCATTGGTGCCTGCTACCACTTGTGGGCTGGTGTTTGCAAAATAATAAAGTGGATGGACATGTAGCAAAAGATTAGCAGTGAAAAACTCAGAAAGTGTTTGTCTTGCTTAGTCCTACAGGTGCTTTTTTCTCTCTTTTCTTCATGGACACCAATGGTGCTCATATAATTTTATCTGGCATGCCTATGGGTATTTCTGCAAATGCAAATGATGGAATTTTGTATTGGTGTGTCATGGTGGTCCTTGAAGGACTTCCTGACTTCCAGATGGCTCTGAACCATTGGTACCCCGGAAGCTAAAGCCCATGCTACTTACACGTGTGAATGGAGGATGGGCTGGGAGGGGAACAAGGGCCAGGGAGCTGATGCACTGTTTACATTATGATAAAGGATGCACACAGCGAGACTTGGTATAAACTCCTCCATAGTTGACAATCCTCCACATGCTGGGCCACATGAAATGTATGCTGAATTTTACATAGATTTCATTTGAGTTGAATTAAATCTGAATCAACAAGTTGGGCCATCACAACAATCTCTTTGAATCATTTTTACTTTTTGTAACAACTCTGCCACTTGTATTTTTTGAAACTGTTCACAGGTATTCTTTCTTTGCCGTTTCAGAATTAGACAGTGGCACAAGTTGATTATTCAGGTATCTTCAGTTGAGGAAACTAAGTATACAAAAATTAAATAACCCCAAGATCACAAAGTTGGTTCCAGTGAATCCAGGACAAAAATCTGGGTCTTCTGATCCATAAGCGAAGAAATCATTTAAAAATTTTGGTTTTCTTTTCATCTTAGAGGATCTTAATCAGAGAGAAAGGAATCACACCACTCCATTTTTAAATATTTACCTGATCATTTTATACATCTTTAGATACTTATCTTCAGGATAACATACAATCTATGGCATTTATCTTTAAGATTCTAGTTTTCAGGATTACAATGTCAAGGTTTGTTCTGAGAATGTGCATATAGCCCTTTTCACTCACTCCATAACTATTGACTGGGTTAGATGCTAGGCAGAAAGCCGTCCACAAGGCAATACTGTCTTCCATCTATAGGAGCCCAGTCCTCCCACTCCTGGGCAGTAAGTCTAGGAGTCCCCATCTGGGTCTAGGAGTTGGACTTCTCCACTAAGTAAGGGTTATTGATCCTCCAACTTCTCTTATTTTTTTAACTCAGGGGCTTGGAAGCTCTGTCCTTGGAGTTATGCTTAACTAATGAAAGGCCCGATGGCCGGAGACCATGACATATATATGCCCCATGGAAACGTGGGGAATTTATTTGGTTCTATCAATAAAAAGACACTTGCTCCTTGGAAGAAGCACTATGACAAAACTAGACAGTGTATTAAAAAGCAGAGACATCACTTTGCTGACAAACGTCTGTATAGTCAAAGCTATGGTTTTTCCAGTAGTTATGTATAGATGTGAGAGTTGGACCATATAGAAGGCTGAGTACCAAAGAATTGATTCTTTTGAATTGTGGTGCTGGAGAAGACTTTTGAGAGTTCCTCACACAGCAAGGAGATCAAGCCAGTCAATCCTAAAGGAAATCAACCCTGACTATTCATTGGAAGGACTGAAGCTGAAGCTCCAATACTTTGGCCACCTGATGCGATGAGCTGACTCACTGGCAAAGAACCTGGTGTTGGGAAAGACTGAGAGTGGGAGGAGAAGGGGGCAACAGAGGATGAGACGGTTGGATGGCATCACTGACTCAATGGACATGAGCTTGAGCAAGCTCTGGGAGATAGTGAAAGACAGGGAAGCCTGGCATATTGCAGTCCATGGGGTCACAAAGAGTTGGACACGCCCTAGTGACTGAACAACAATAATCAGTACAAAGGACTTGAGGTATTTCTTTCTCTTTTTAAAATATATATATATGTATATGATTAAAGTATAGTTGACTTACAATGTTTCAGGTGCACAACAAGATGTTTCAGTTATACAAATACACATATATTATTTTTGAAATTATTTTCCATTATAGGTTATTACAAGATATTGGCTATGGTTCCCTGTGCTATACAATAAACCTTTGTTGCTTGTTGCATATCTATTTTTAAATTAGAAATCTAGCATTCTATTCATCCTAAGTCAAACAAGTGGAATCAAAATGTCATAACTTTTTTAGTTAGGAAAAAATGCATAAGTTTTCTAAAATAACATATATATATATAATTGAATATATATACACATACACACACACACACACATATATATATATATATATATATATATGTATACAGAAGCATTTCTACTACACTTGATAAAGGCTTGAGAAAGAACATCAGAAAAAAAGAAGAGATGGAAAAATTGGAGAGCATAAACTGAATGAAATGGGAGCAATGAATATGAAACACAAAAAGTTAAACCAGATAACAGTAAAAGATCACCATATACTCCAGTTGTTTTTAAACATGACTGCTCATTAGAAATATATCTGGAGCTCTGGAGAAAAAAAGCAATACCTAAGCATTTGTACTTTTAAAAAAAATCTCAAGATAATTCTGATATGCATTTGGATTTTAAAAAGTGATTACAGGTTTTTCTATTAGATCCTAGTTTTGGTAATACAGAGTTCTATTATTTTTCTGTTGACCAATCATGATACAATAGTATTAAATGACTAATAGTTACATAATCACAGTAGTGAAAGATGTTTATCAGTTTTCACAATCAATAGCCAGACAAAAAATAAAAGATAATTACAATTGCAAGCCATAATGGGAACATGATTAACTTAACAATATAAAAGTTACATAAATTTGAGGGGGGAGTCAAACAGAGTGATGTGGTAAGTGGAAGTGCGTACATGCACATGTTTTCATCTAGCCAGTCAGTCTATGTCTTTTGGTTGGTGCATTTAATCCATTTACATTTAAGGCAATTATTGATATGTATATTACCATTTTCTTAATTGTTTTGGGTTTATTTTCTGTAGGTCTTTCCCTTCTCTTGTGTTTCCTTCCTAGAGAAGTTCCTTTAGCATTTGTTGTAAAGCTCGTTTGGTGGTGCTGAATTCTCTTAACTTTTGCTTATCTGGAAAGCTTTTAATTTCTCCATCATATCTGAAGGAGAGTCTTGCTGGGTAGAGTATTCTTGGTTGTAGGCTTTTCCCTTTCATCACTTTAAATATAATCATGCTATTCCCTTCTGGCTTGTAGAGTATCAGCTGATAGCCTGATGGTAGTTCCCTTGTGTGTTATTTGTCATTTTATTATGACAAATTTGTTATGTCACATGTTATTTGTTGTTTTTCCCTTGTTGCTTTTAATATTTTATCTCTGTCTTTAATTTTGTCAGTTTGATTACTGTGTGTCTTGGTGTGTTCCTCCTTGGGTTTATCCTTCCTGGGACTCTCTCTGCTTTCTGGACTTGGTTGGCTATTTCCTTTCCCATGTTCAGGAATTTTTCAGCTATTATTGCTTCAAATATTTTCTCAGGCCCTTTCTCTCTCTGTTCTCCTTCTGGGACTCCTATACTGCAAATGTTGGTGCATTTAATGTTGTTCCAGGGGTCTCTTAGGCTGTCTACATTTCTTTTCATTCTTTTTTTCTATATTCTGTTCTGTGGCAGTGATTTCTACCATTCTGTCCTCCAGGTCATTTATCCATGCTTCTGCCTAAGTTATTCTGCTATTGACTCCTTCTAGTGTTATTTGTCTCTGTTTTTTATTCTTTAGTTCTTCTAGGTCTTTGGTAAACATTTCTTGCATCTTCTCAACCTTTGCCTCCATTCTTTTTTCGGAGACCCTGAATCATCTTCACTATCATTATTCTGAATTCTTTTTCTGGAAGGTTGCCTATCTCCACTTCATTTAGTTGTTTTTCTGGGGTTTTATCTTGTCCCCTCACCTGGGACATAACTTTCTGCTTTTTCATCATGATTAACTTTGTGTAATTTGGTTTTTGTTTTAGCTGCTGTGATACTGTCTTCTTCTGTCTGCCCTCTGATGGATGAAACTAAGAGGCTTGTATAAGCTTCTTGATGGGAGGAACTGGTGGTGGGGAAAACTGGTCTTGCTCTGATGGGCAGGGCCTTGCTCAGTAAAGCTTTAATCTAATTATCTGCTGATGGGTGGGATTGTACTCCCTCCCTGATGGTTGTTTGGCCTGAGGTGACCCAGCCCTGGGGTCTACAGGCTCTGTGGTAGGGTTAACTGCAAACTCAAAGAGGGTTTACGTCAAAGGGGAACTTCCAGTGCTTCCGTCCCTGCGGTGAGCCCCTGCCGACCCACTCCTCCAGAGGAGGCCCCCCAACACTAGCAGGCAGTTTAGGTTCAGCCTCCTGTGGGGTCACTGCTCCTCTCCTCTGAGTCTTGGTACGTGCAAAATTTTGTTTGTGCCCTCCAAAACTAGAGTCTCTGTTTCCCTCAGTCCTCTGGAAGGCCTATAATCAAATCCTACTGGCCCTGAAGGCCAGATTCCCTGTGGGTTCCCAGTCTCTTTGCTGTGTCCCCAGACTGGGAAGCCTGACATGGGGTTCAGAACATTCACAATAGTGCGAGAACTTCTTTGGTATTATTGTTCTTCAGTCTGTCAGTCACCTACCCGGCGGGTGTGAGATTTGATTTTATTGTGATTGCGCCCTCCTACTGTCTCACTGCAGCTTCTTCTTTGTCTTTGGACGTGGGGTATTTTTTTGGTGAGTTCCAGGGTCCTCCTGTCGATGGTTGTCCAACAGCTAGTTGCAATTCTGGTGCTTTCGCAGGAGGACATGTGTGCAAGCCCTTATACTCTGCCATCTTGAAGGGGAAGCCTTGAAGTGTTTCTTGTATATTTACTTTCAGTTACTGTTGCATTCCTGCTCTGGGAAAATATTCCTACTCACTCCAGGTTTTTTTTTTCTAAAGTCTTCAAGGTACCTGAGGACTCTAGGTCTAAAACTAGAGAGCCTTTTCAGTCCCAGTAACTTCTCCTTACTATTTATAGGGGCATTGCTTGAAACCAGTACAAATGCAGGCTCACAGCTGAAAGGGTTGCTGTTTAGTAGTCATTCTGATCACTGGCTGCTGTTTTGTGATTTCTGTCTATTAACATCGCCTTTGAATTGAAGGTCACAGTTTTATTTGTGTTGTGGTGCTTCAGCCAAAAGAAAACAGCTTAGTTCTATTTTGTTCCAAGGAACTAATATTCTAGCATGCTTGATTCCTCCTGATTGGATTTCAGCCTAATTGGAATGGCTGTGGCTGGGGGAAAGAATTTATTTAATCTTCTTAGGTTTTTTTGGAATATGCCATTTTATCTCTATCCCTTTATGCCACTCAAAGAATTTAAGCTGTTTATGTTGCCATGCCATTAGCCAGAGATCAATTTAGGAGAATCCTTTGGCATGAGGCATCACGTTTGGAGTATTCTATTTGTCCATTGTTGAAGGGGACAGGCACATCAATGTGGTTTGCATTATATTTTTAAAATGACAGTGGTTGGTTAACGGTGCACTCCTAATATTCTGAATTCTATTAGAGATGGATATATTGAAAGATGTTCTACAAAAAAACAATGAAGTCCAAAAAGATTACAGGTTGTGGTGATTACTATCAAAAGGATGAGAGAGCCTGTGGTTTTTGAGCGGTGACAAGCAGATGTGCCCAACTAATTTTGTATGGAAACACCAGCAGAGCAAATTACTCATGAAAAGTCTGTTCACAGGAACTAAATGAATGGCACGTCCAGTTTAATAGTGAAAATGGAGTGCAATCAAAACCAGTGGAGAGAGATGATGAACAGGCATTTGAACTCTCTCACTTGTATGACTTCTAAAAATAGCCTTAGAGCCAACAGAAGGTTCACAGGGCTGACAGACACATCAGCTCAGTGGTCCCAAACCCTCGGACAGATGTGGAGAACGATAAAGGAGCCCATGAAGGAGGAGGTCAGAAGAGACCACTTAGATTTGCTATAGCGTCATTCTACAAGAGGTCCAGGAATCAGTGGCTGGATCTTTAAGCTGTGCTACTGCTTTCCAGAAATGCCCATAGCCTTGCAGATGTGGCCAGTCTGCTGTAAAGCTTTGTCCTTTTCATCCTAATAAACCTTCAGTATTCAGTCTACAGAGGTGTTCCATTTATCAGCTGTGTGCCTAGATTGCTAAGTGAGTTACTAACTGACTGAGTGAGTTAGTAATTGCCGAAGTGATTAAGCCATTTTGGTAATGACTGATCATATATCTAAATTCAATTAAAATGAGGAACATGTCATAAAAAGTTGTTTCACATAGGAAGATCTGCCATTATATTTTAAACAAGAGTTTCTCTTTCACAGTTTATACAGTTTTAAATGGCTGAAAGAAAAACACGCCCAACTGTGGTTACTTCATAATTAGTGCTAGTTGACCCCAGGTAGGCACCCTACTTGCTGTTACCTGAATGAACCAGCTGATAATTACCTTGTATATCTAAAAGTGGAGTTTATCTATCAAAATTCATATTTATTTATTGAAGTATAGTTGATTTGCAATGTGTTAGTTTCAGGTATATGGCAAAGTGATATATGTGTGTGTGTGTGTGTGTGTGTGTCTGAATCACTTTATGGCCTTTCCAATGGCATTAGTGGTAAAGAACCCGCCTGCCAATACAGGAGATGCAGGAGACCCATGTTTGATCCCTGGGTCGGGCAGGTCCCCTGGAGGAGAGCAAGACAATCCTCTCCAGTATTCCTGCCTGGAGAATCCTGTGAACAGAGGAGCCTGGTGAGCTACAGTCCATGGGGTTGCAAAGAGTCAGACACAACTAAAGCGGCTAAGCACACACACAGACACACACACACACATGCAAACAGAAAAACTCAAATGAACATTTTGGCCAACCCAATGTGTTCTTTTCCAGACTGTTTTCCCTTATAGGTTATTACAAAATGTTGAGTGTAGTTCCACAGGCTATAGTAGGGCCTTGTTAAGAAATATGCTTTAAATATAAAGACATAAAAGGGTTTAAAGTAATACCACATAAACATGTATCATCATCCAAGCAAAGCTGGACTGGCTTCTTTTAAGTAGCGTATAACTGAATCTTGGTCTTCTACCCAATTTCTCTCTACCTTTTAATTGGGGTGTTTCTCGTGGAGTTGCTAAGTCATGTCTGATCTTTTGTGAACCCGTGGACTGTAGCCTGCCAGGCTTCTCTGTCCATGGGATTTTCTAGGCAAGAATCCTAAAGCGAGTTGTCATTTCCTACTTCAGAGGATCTTCCCAATCCAGGGATCAAACCAGGGTCTTCTCTGTCCCCTGCATTGGTAGGTAGATTCTTTACCACTGAGCCACCAGGGAAGCCCAATTGGGGGTGTTTAGATGCTTTTATATAAAAGTGGAATTTTAAACATAATTAGTTTATGTTTAAAGCAATACATGATCATTGTAAAAAAAATCTAGAAATATAAAATATAATATATAGAAATATAAAAACATTCAGAAATATAAATTTAAAAAATCATCTTTATTCTCAAGATGCAGAGACAGTTATCTACTCTTAATATTTTGGGGTGTGTTCTCATCAACTTTTTTCATTGTTCTGCCTTTCTTCTCTTGTCATTTCTTTTGGGTTCTCTGCTTTGCAGCTATTTGGAAATGAATGTTCCTCCATCTTGGAAATGCTTTCAACGCCTGTCTTGTAATAAGTAGCTGGCGCGTTAGGTGGGTCTCTCTAGCCGCAGGAGTGGCGGCTGGGGTGGTGGTGTAGCAGACGTGGTGGAGGAGGCTGGAATCCTGGGGGCACCTGGCTCTTACAGAGATAAGGATTTGCCAGTAGAAATTCAGCCACTGCAGATTCTGAACAGCGAACTCAGAGCACATAGGTGCAGTCGTCCAGTTTCCCACAGCATCTGTGGGAACATACTTTAGAGACAATTTTTATCACTCTGAATATCTCAGGCTTTTACATAAAGTAACCACAATTCAGTTGGTCAGTTACTTGCCTAGGGCATTTGGTAATTGACATTTGGTGAAAGAAATATTTTCTTGTGAATTTAATGTTGAGAGTTGAGGCAAAGAGTATTTTGGAGGGACCCATAACCAAGCCTTCCTTTGGCAAACCCACGATCCTGAGGAATTCTTTATATTTTCTGTTGTTTCTGAATATTGCGACTTGTAGCATGGTCTGCAGGCCAAAGGACAGCATTTGTGGGCACACTCTACACACACACACACGCACGCACACACACACACTTGGTGGTATAATGAATGACAAGCCCAGACCTGGGGTAGAACCTGGAAGTTTCATTACTTTTGCTGTTTTGATCACTCACCATTGATTTTGCCTGGTAAATTCTTGCTGAGGAAGAAGAGATGCTTCAGACCAAATATTCTATGAAAATATTTCAGAGAGAATCAACAAATATTTATTAAGAGAAAGGTGATAGGCTAAATGCTGAGTGAGCAAATACCGTGATTAAATCATTGCTTGTCTTCTGAAATTTTTGTATCTCCCCCAAATGTTTGTTTTTCCTTTTATACCACAACCAAAGTAATTTCTTAGTCTTCTTTCCACACATCGGAGAGCTTAAAAATATAACATTTCTGGAAATCCTCTTTGGGATACACTGAAAAGATCTATGACCCAGGGAGACCAGGCTTACCTTAAGCAGTTTAGCATTAAGAATTGGAGGAAGCCAATCTCCATTTTTTATGCAGAAATCAAAGAGTGGGATAAGTAACCAGTAGGCTTTCAAAAAATAGAATGCTTTCCTAAATACTAAACAGCTCAAGATTTTACAGCTGATTTTATAAGAAGTGAAATGGAGAAAAGATCACCTGCAATTGCATGACTGATTGCCAAAATTCTTAGTTCCTCCCAGATTAAAAAAAAAATGTTTATAAATAATTATGGACCATATACTGTGTCGAGCTAAGTTGCTTTAGTTGTGTCCAAGTTTTGCAACCCCATGGACTGTGGCCCATCAGGCTCCTCTGTCCATGGGATTTTCCAGGTAAGAATACTGGAGTGGGTTGCCATGCTCTCTTCCAGGGGATCTTCCTGACCCAGAGATCAAATCTGTGTCTCTTACTGGTTCCTACATTGGCAGGTGGGTTCTTTACCACTAGTGCCACCTGGGAAGCCCCCTGCATATAATTTTGTATCCTGTTTTTCTTGTGTAATATTAAATTAAATCTATTTAAATTTAAAATTAAAAATAAAATTTAATGTTAAAATCTGCTCCCTCGCAGATTTTCTAATTGTTTTTTGACTTGCTATGTACCATTCCATATGAGTGGCTAAATACCATAACTTATGTAAACATTCCCCTAGAATTGGATCTGAGGCTGTTTCCACGTTTGCCAGTTTTTTTTTTTTTGTTTGTTTTGGCTCCTGAATGCTTCCTGTGAGAAAAGTGGGTCAGGTGAAAGATGGGTTGATAGAGTAGTTTGTATTTGCATAACGTATGTATATGTGTTAGTTGTTCAGTCGTGTTTGACTCTTTGCCGCCCCATAGGCTGTAGCTTGTTAGGCTCCTCTGTCCATGGACTTCACCAGGCTTGAATACTGGAGTAGATAGCTGTTCCCTTCTCTAGGGGGTCTTCCCAACCCAGGCATCAAACCCAGGTCTCCTGCACTGCAGGCAGATTCTTTACCATCTGAACCACCAGGGAAACCTTGTATAATGCATCCTGGTGTCTATTTCAGGATATGGTCTACACTGTAGGATGTGATCTTCTCTGTAGAACAGGTTTTGGGGGCAGACAGACCTTGGTTTTATTTCTAAATCCACATAGTGGTACAACTAACCCAGAAAAAAATCTCTTAAGCTTTCCATGAGCCTCAGTCTTTTGATCCACGAAATGGGAAGAACCACAGCCCCCTTGTGAGGTTGCTGTGAGGATGGCATGACTGATAGATAGCAAGGCACTTGGCAGTAGTGGTTTGCATAGAATGGTTGTTGTTTTTCCATGTCTGCAGCGTTCTTCATGCAAATGTACACATTCATTTAGTTATGAATGAATAAATACCTAGTACCTTTGCCTAGTACCTACTGTGAGCCTAGTGCTGAACTGGATATTGGCAGAGATGATTAGGACTCAGCTCTGCCCAGTGGGCGCCACTGTCTCTAGGGACCCACACAGATGAGTAGACAGACAGCCTCTCTGTGTTATGGGGCAAACTGTGGGTGTGGGTACAGTTTTGGGGGTGGCTCTTGGGAAGTCTAATAGAAAAAGCCTAGAGTTTGCCACCAAAAGAGTCAAGGTTCACATTCTGAAAAGTGAAAGTGAAAGTCACTCAGTTGTGTCTGACTCTTTGCAACCCCATGGACTATACAGTCCATGGAACTCTCCAGGCCAGAATACTGGTGTGGGCAGCCTTTCCCTTCTCCGGGGGATCTTCCCAACCCAGGGATCGAGCCCAGGTCTCCATATTGCAGGTGAATTCTTTACCAGCTGAGCCACAAGGGAAGCCCAGATCTTGTGCAAATGACTTAAATTCTCTGCATCTTAGGTTCTGCAATTGCATTCCTGCTATAAAAGTCCTGTGAAGCTCAGAAATAATGTATATATGGTGCCGGGCATGTAATAGATGCTCAGAAAGGATTATTATGCTTGAAGGCTTCAGTGCCCCAAGAGTGGCTGATTTTTATGATAATGAGTCCAGCAGATTCCAACACAATGAAATGTCAGAGGCTGGCTCCGGTCAAGATGATAAAATATGTTTTATCACAGTCTTATTCTTTGTAAACTGGTCATCTCACATGGTGTGTATGGTAATGTGGAATTGTTACACTATTCAGCTCTCAATGAATAGCATTTCTTGGCTATTATGTAAAAACCAAGACAGAATGACTTAGGAAGACATTGATTGCTTCTTAACTTTAAAGGGCCCCCTTAGAATGTAGAATGGTTGCACAGCCAAGAAACGGGTTTACACCATCTGTTCTGTCATCCCATAGAGGGAACAAGGCAGTGGGAATTGAGTCTGTTTAGCAGGATGCCTTCAGGTGTGAAGATTTCTTACTGCTCTGTAAATGGTTGTTTGCTTATTTATTCACAGATGTAGAAATTACTTTTCTTTCATTCTGTTTCCATCTTGTAGCCCAAGAAACAAGTGCTTAGGACTAATCTGCCAAGGAATAATGGATAAGTGCTGCCCCTCAATTAAACTTTAATAAATATGTTGCAGCAACATCAAAAGAAGCATTTGCTTGATCCAAATTGGAATGAGATGTTGGTTAGCATTTTCATTGCTGAGGTCCTATAAATAGTGTATTAGATTCATGAATTAAATACATAGTATCATTGAGAACATATTATGCATCATTTTGCTTACTGCTTGGTAATATCTTTCCTGGTTAACTTTGAGTTTGTTTGTTTGTACTACTCCACTATGTTTACAAAAGGCAATCCCAGATTCTGATGTTGTGACTGTTCTGACAGTCAGTCAGTCAACCACATTTACTCAGCACCTGCTGTGTGCAATGCTCTCTAAAATTCTGGCTTTCAGACTTGAGCTACAAACTGAAATCAGATGAACAATATGTGCAGAAAGCTTACAGAGGTGTACCAGAAAGAAAAGCCAGAGACGGTGCGTTATGTTTCCTCAACCACTGGCCAAGTAGAATGATAGAGGAGATTTTCTTAAGACAGAACAGAATTCAGACAAATGACGTCAAGTCACAAACACCACACTTAGTTGTGCTGCAGTTGTCTACTTGTAAGTTTTATTTTTTATTTACTTTTTAAATTAAAATTTTAAAACAAAATTTACTTATTTGACTGTGCTGTGCTTTAGTTGCAGCATGTGGGATCTTTGATCTTCGTTGCCACATGTGACGTCTATAGTTGCAGGTATGTTGGCTCTTAGTTCCCTGACCAGGGATCAAACCTAGGCCCCGTGCATTGGGAGCATGAAGTCTTAGATACTGGACCACCAGGGAAGTTGCTATTTATAAGTTTTAGAATGAATTTATTTGGAAATAATTTTCCACTTACAGAAGTTGCAAATGCAGTACAAGGAGTTCGCATCTCTCCCTCCCTCTGGGTCCCCCGCTGGATGCGTGTATCACTTAAGAGTCACCTGCGGACGTGATACCTCAGCAGCCCTACGTACCCCACGCACATCCCCAAACAAAGATCCTGTCACACGCCCCCACCCTGCAACCGTCTCAGTCAGTCGAGGAATCAACACTGACCCACTGTTCCTGTCCGGTCCTCAGACTGTTCACACATCACCAACCGGGATCCAACACTGGGTGTTTATCCTCCATGGAGTAGAACACATGATGCATGTGGTCCTCATATGCCCTCAGTTTCCTCCTATTTGGAACCATTCCTCAGTACTCGGTCCTATGTCCTTGGGAGTCTTAAGGCGTGCAGACCTGACGTTTCGTTGGACGACCTCCAGCGTGGGCCCACCTCCAGCGTGTTTCCTTGTGACTGGACTTGGGCGGTGCAGCCCTGACAGGGACGTGATGGAAATGAGGGACAGGGCCTGTGCACTTCTTGGTGCGTCTTAGCAGGAATCTCACTAGGGAGATCCTCTGGCCACCACTGATGCTAACCTTGACCATCTGGTTATGCCTGTGGCTTCCAGGCTTCTCAGCATGTGGTTACCATTTGTCCTCTAGAAACTGATTAGATGCTAAGATTACACTTCTACCCTGCACTTTACCAAAGAGCTGTTCCTTTTTAGCAGCCGGCAATCTGCTGGCATAGATACAATTGCAAGATTCCTGTTCTATTCAGTGGGTGGTACTTCATTCATAGCATTATTTATTTGATTCATGAGCTATTCTGATATGGCTTGTGCTGTGTGTGTGCTAAGTCGCTTTACTCGTGTTCAACTCTGTGACCTCATGGACCACAGCCTGCCAGACACCTCTGTCCATGGAATTCTCCAGGCAAGAATATTGGCGTGGGTTGCCATTTCCTTTTTCAGGGGATTTTCCCAACCCAGAGATGGGACCTGCATCTCTTCTGTCTCCTGCATCGGCAGGTGGGTTCTTTACCACTAGCGCCACTTATGGGAGCTCATTCAAAGTAGTTCTTGTGTTCAGTTGATACATCCCCATCAGTCTTTAGCTTGTCCTTATTATTTGCACAGCAAGATATTCCAGACTCATCTTGAACCGGCCCTGCCTCAGAATCAGCCAGTCTTCCAAGGGCTCTGGTTCCTTTCAAGGAAGGTGGTATTTAGAAACCAGGATCTGTGTGCCCACTGCTGCTGGGATATTGTGTGTCTAGGCTTTCTCAGTGGATAAAGATAGAAAATATGTGTAAACACAGTCATGTATAAATCTATATTTCCATAATTATCTGTATCTGTGTTAAAGGTTGTGCTGGTGGTAAAGAACCCACCTGCCAATGCAGGAGATATAAGCAATGCAGGTTCAACCCCTAGGTTGGGAAGATCCTCTGGAGAAGGAAATGGCAACTTACCCCAGTATTCTTGCCTGGGGAATTCGATGGACAGAATAGCCTGGTGGGCTACAGTCCGTGGGACTGCAAAGAGTCAGACATGACTGAGGGCGTGCACACACATCAGTTCTTCCAGTTCTAATATAACAATCCTAAATTGTTTCTGCCCTAATCTCCTTCCATAATTGTAAGAATATCCTCTAGTACTGAAACCTCTGGCTCTCTTTACCCTCCATGCACTCACTCGCTTGCTTCATCAGTTTAGTTCTCAGCGTGACCTGCCTCCCAACCTCTGGCTGTCCCCGGAGTGCGCTCTACCCTCAGACGCTGGTGGGTGCATTACCAGCTGGGGCTCCCAGGCCTCTGTGTGGCTTCCCGAGGCCCTGCCCCCTGCACCCTAAGTGCTGGCAGGCACGCACGGCCACGTGCTCCTTCACGTGCCCCCTCTCCCAGGGGGACAGCTGCTTCCCCATCCTCACGGGCAGACGAGAGAAGGCCTGTTTGTAGTTTTGACCACATGTCCCCAGTCACCGGGTCCCTGAAGAACCAGGACTGTGTCTTGCTCATCCTGGCCACCCTACAGCCAAACAATGTTCAGTTACCAGAATATTTGTTAATGGAATGCATACATGAAATAACAAATAAGCATGTCATTTAGAAAGTGAACAATGCTCTTTCCAATCATTTTCAAACACTCCTCCATCCCTCCCATTTTTCCACACTATCTACATGGGTAGATAAAATGGGCCACTCTGACTGAAGTGTGCCCTCCCCACTTTGAGGCATGTGATGGACTGAATGTTTGCATCCCCCGGATTCATATGTTGAAACCCTAAATCCTGATGTGGTGGTGGTAGGAGCTGGGGCCTTTGGGGTGATCAGATCATGAGGATGGAGCCCCGTGAATGGGATCAGTGCCCATGCAGGAAGAAGCTGGCTTCCTCTCTTTCTGACCAGTGAGGACATGCATGGTGACAGTCTGCACCCCACGCCCCAGGAGAGCCCCTCACAGGGCCTGATGTGGCCTCAGTGATACCAGACCTCCAGCCTCACAGCTGAGAGAACATGTCTGTCGTGAGCTGCCTGCCAGTACATCTCTTTGCTATTTAATCCCAATTGTGACTTCTTTAGACCCCCTGAGGAGACGTTCTTCCCATTTAGTGGATGAAGCTCTGAGACTTAAATGGGGAAGTGACCTGTCGGACACTGAAAACTCCATCAACAGTGAAGCTGGTGATGGAATTCAGGAGCTTCTTATTTTTTATGCACTAAAATTTTTTAATTGAGGTAAAATATTTAATAATGTAATAAGGTGCATGCTAAGTCAGTTCAGTTGTGTCCAACTCTTTGTGACCCCATGGACTGTAGCCCACCAGGCTCCTCTGTCCATGGGATTCTCCAGCCAAGAATACTGGAGTAGGTTGCCATGCCCTCCTCCAGGGAATGTTCCTGACCCAACAATTGAACCCATGTTTCTTATGTCTCCTGCATTGGCAGGTGGGTTCTTTACCACCAGCGCCACCTGAGAAGCCCAATAATGTAATAAGGTGCATAAAGCTGTATTGTACAGTGCAAATCTCAGTGAATTTTTATGTATGTGTGCTCTCCATAGCCACCACCTAGAACGGGATACAGCATATTTCCAACACTCAGTGAGACTCCCTCATCCCTGTTTCCCAGACAATATCTTTACCTCTCCCATGATAAACATTATTCTGACCTCTATCACCATAGTTTGGTTTTGCCTGTTTCTGGACTTTCTATAAATGGAATTGTACAGTGTGTGTGTGAGAGTCCTCCATGTTGTTTTGCATGTAGCAGTAGTCAGTTCAGTTTTTACTGCTGTGTAGTTTATTTATCTGTGGTCCTTTGGAGTTATTTTGAGTTTTGAACCATTATAAATAAATTTATGACTGTTGTCATATGTCTTGTTTGATGGGAGTGTTTTGGATATATTCCTAGGAGTGGAATTACTGGATAATGGGATATAGTTAGTGTATATTAGCAGTTACTGCCAAACAGTTTTCCAAAATGGTTATACCAGCTCGGTGCCCTGATTCTTAGTGTTTAGATTCTGTGTTCTTTTCAAGAAGTGTTGCCACTGCACCACGCTGGGGCAGAGTGCAATGGGGGAGGATTGAGCTAGGCTAGACAGTGTGCCTGTGGTCCCCAATACCAGGCATAGACATTTGGCCTCTGTCCTGGAGGCCAGGCAAGTCCTCTGGGATTCAGAGAACATCTTGTGATAATGTGTGACAGTCTCTGAATTCCTGTGTCCATTCACTGGTTCATGAGCTGCTCACACCTGAGTGTCGTGAGGGAAGCCCTGTCAGTGATGTGCAGAGATGAAACAGTGGAGAGGTGAGCTCCTGGGTGGGAAGTGACTCAGCTGCAGAAGTGGTTAGAGTTGGGCTGGACCAGACGCAGAGCAAATGCAGAAGGTGTGAGTGTGGGGAAACCACAGGGAGGATCATCAGGATCACCAGAACCTGGAGTTACAGGAAGAAGCCAAGTCCGAGAATGTACAACTGCACACCCAGGTGGTGCCTTTGGAAGGAGGAGCAGAGTCCTGCGAGGTAGGCAGTAGATTTTAGATTTGATGAGTGTTATGTTTTTATACTCATCCATTTACAAATGAGAACTTCCCTAGTAGTGCTAGTGGTAAAGAACCTGCCTGCCAATGCAAGAGACAGGAGATGTGGATTTGATCCCTGGGTCCAGAAGTTCCCCTGGAGCAGAGCATGGCAACCCACTCCAGTCTTCTTGCCTGGAGAATCCCATGGACAGAGGAGCCTGGTGGGCTACAGTCCATGGGGTTGCAAAGAGTCAGACATGACTGAGGCGACTTGCACGCATGCTGCTGCTAATAAAAGGGATTGAAAGTGACTGGTGATAATATATGAAACAATAGACACTATGAGGGCATTTACACTCGAGTTTAGTTGGCCATGCTTTTGTGCCTAGCCCCTCCCAGCCAGGCGGTGATGCTGGCGCAGGTCACCGAGCACTGTGACATGGTCCTCTTCTTACAGTCATAGAAGGCCTTCCGTGAGTGGAGACAAGGGGAGGTACCCTCTGCAAGAAGTCCAGGTGTCTCAGAGAGCCTGCCTGGGGGGCAAGGTGGGGCCCAGAAGGTGTCCCGTGGAGGAGGGATACTGAGACCCCGAGGAGGAGTAGGACTTGCCTGGACTGGTGGGGGAAGGATGTTTCTAGGGGAGGGAAGAGCGGATCCTCTCCCCTCCCCCAGCTCCTGGTGATTTCTTCCTTCTGCTTGTTCAGGCCAAAAGCAGCAGTCTCTCTAGACTGTTTTCTCTGTCCTCTGTGTCCCATCTGTGGGAAGACATCTAGAATCCGAGCAGCTTCCACACTTTCACCGACTTTTGCCTCTAGGTGGCCACTATCAGGTCTTGTTAGGGGACTTCAAGAACCTTCTGCAAGTCCATGAGTCTGGTTCTGTCTTGTAAATATGTTCATTTGGGCTTCCCTGGTGGCTCAGTGGTAAAGAACCTATTTGCCAATGCAGATGTGGGTTTGATCCCTTGGTCGGGAGGAGGAAATGGCAACCCACTCCAGTATTCTTGCCTGGGAAACCACATGGACAGAGGAGCAGGTTGCAGTCTATGGCCTCTGTCCATGGGATTCCAAGAGTCAGACAGGACTTAGCAACTAAACAGCAACAATCATTTTTTTTTTCTTTTGGTTTCCACATATAAATGGCATCATAATGATATTTGTCTTTCTCTATCTGACAATTCAATTAGTATGATAATCTTTAGATCCATCCTTGGTGCTGAAAATGACATTATTTCATTCTTTTTTATGGCCTAGTAATATTCCATTATCTCTATGTACCACATCTGCTTTATCCATCCATCTGTGGATGGACATTTAGGTTGCTTCCACGTCTTGGCTATTATTCATAGTGCTTCTATGAACATAGGGGTGCATGTATCTTTTGTAATTATGGTTTCCTTTGGATATACACCTAAGAGGGGGACTTCTGGATCATATGGTAGCTCTATTTTTAGTTTTTAAAAACCTCCATACTGTTTTCCACAGTAGCTGCATCAATTTATGTTTCTACCAACAGTGTAGGAGGGTTCCCTTTTCTCCCTCTCCAGCATTTATTGTTTGTAGACTTTTTGACGATGGCCATTCTGACTGGTGTAAGATGATCTAGTGTACTTTCTAAAGTCATAAAATAGAAATAATTTAAAGTAAGTGACAGCTTTGAACATAGCTAATCACAGTTATTTCCTGGGATAATCACGATTACTTTTCCTTTGGCATTTATTGTGAATCTGATTTTTGGAAGCCAGTTTCCCATTTCTAGTGTTAGCTTCTGCTAGACCAGCTTGGGTTCTCTGTGGATTTATCATGTGGCAGCAGAGGGGTGCAATTTACAGCGCAGTGACCAGTGGAGGGAGCCCAGCCTGGGTCTCTAACTTTCTTGTGGACTCTTGAAGGCCAGCATGCAGGTAGTGTAACTAATAATAGCCAATCCTTTTGGACACATGCCAGGCGCCAGGCATGGTGCTAAATGCTTTGTGTGGATTATCTCATTTAATCCTCAGAAGACCTTGTCATGTTTAGACTATTATTAGGCCTGTTTCTGCAGATTAGGAAATGGAAGCTTAGAAAGGTTAAGTTATTTGAAGGTCAGGCAGCTAGAAATGGCAGGGTTGAGGTACAAACTCAGTTTCCTACTAATCTCTATGTAATAATATCTTGACACATCTTTATCACTGCATCAGAATTGCATCAGTATGCTATTTTAAAGCATATAAGGTATTACGTGCTTGCTTTTCACTGAAGTTTTGATTTTATATAGCAAGCTGCTGCTGCTGCTAAGTCATTTCAGTCGTGCCAGACTCTGTGTGACCCCATAGACAGCAGCCCACCAGGCTCCCCCATCCCTGGGATTCTCCAGGCAAGAACACTGGAGTGGGTTGCCATTTCCTTCTCCAAGGCATGAAAGGAAAAGTGAAAGTGAAGTCACTCAGTCATGTCTGACTCTGTGCGACCGCATACACGGCAGCCCGCCAGGCTCCTCCGTCCATGGGCTTTTCTAGGCAAGAGTACTGGAGTGGGGTGCCATTGCCTTCTCCCTTATACAGCAAGAAGTAAGTCAATAACTAAGTAATAAAGCAAATAAATTAATAAAAGTGCAAACATTAATTAAAATAAAGTATTTTAAGAGAACGAAGCCTGGTGTTAGAGAGCGGGTCGGGTCAGGTCACTCCGGGCGCCATCCTGGTAGACCTGTCGGCTGACTCCTCCATGTGCTGTCAGGGTGGTGTCTGAGCCGGCCCCGCCGTCCTGCTGAAGAAGGTGGCACAGACTGGGAGCCCTGACAGTCCCTGCACTTGGTCTCCAACAGGAAGCAGGTGACCTTTTCCGGTGTCACTAGAATGAATTCTTGGCAAATCCTCTCAGCACGTTTCTGGCTATTAGTCCCAAGATCTGCAGCAAATTGATGGGAAGGTCTTGCCATTGACACTCCCAGAGACTCAGGGCTGCTCCCCATGACACCTGGGCCCTCGTCTCCTCCAAGTACGTGTTGCTGCCCAAGAGGGGTGCACTGTGATTAGCGCTGACCTCTGCTGGTGTAGGATAAAAAGTGTGTCCAAAGAGCTTTCAAAATAACAAGCTTGTTGAAATAGTGTTTCCATTTAAAAGTGAGTCTTATAGAAATGGCTAACTTGGAAAATGAACTGTAGGGCCGTAGAAATGTAAACGTATATTGTGAGCTAGGGGCTTCACTGGTGGCTCAGTGATAAAGAATCCACCTGCCAATGCAGGAGACGGGGGTTCAGTCCCTGGGTTGGGATGATCCCCTGGAGAAGGAAAGGGCTCCTCACTCCAGTATTCTGGCCTGGAGAACTCGATGGACAGAGGAGCTTGGAGGGCTACAATCCCTGGGGTCGCAAAGAGTCGGACACGACTGAGCGACTAAACAACAGCAACGAGCATCTTTAAAGAACTTTCCTTTAAATTTTGGGGCTTCCCAGGTGGTGCTAGTGGTAAAGAATCTGCCTGTCCATGCAGGAGATATAAGAGACCCAGCTTCAATCTCTGGGTTGGGAAGATGCCCTGGAGTAGGAATTGGTAATCCACTCTAATATTCTTGCTTGAAAACTTCCATGGACAGAGGAGCCTTTGGGGCTATAGTCCATGGGGCCACAAAGAGTTGGACCTGACTGAACGGCTTAGCGCACATTGTGATCTAGGCCAGAGCCCCGGGAACATCCTCTCATGGCACATACAGTAAAGGGTGTGTGTGTGCTGAGTTGCTTCAGTCTTGTGCAACCCTGTGGACTGTAGCCCGCCAGGCTCCTCTGTCCATGGGATTCTCTGGGCAAGAATACTGGAGTGGGTTGCCATTTCCTCCTCCAGCGGATCTTTTGAATGCAGGAGTTCAATCTGTGTCTCTTACGTCTCCTGAATCGGCAGGCAGGCAGGTTCTTTACCACTCAGCCACCTGGGAAGCCCCAGTGTAAAGGGTAGTATTTGCATTTCACAATGGGGTCAGCAGGTGGCACTCACGGAGGTAGCTGCCTGGGATCTCCAGGGCCCCAGAGCCCATCTACTACCCAGGGGCAGAGGGGACCAAGGTCCTTCCCACCTGTCAAGGACCAACAGGAGGGGAACTCTGATGGATATATTTTTAACCCCAGTCCTTGCATTTCTGAAAAGAATAGCTTTATGGGAAACTTTCCCGTTCTTAAGGTGTTTGATTATGAGGGTAAGTTCTTAGTTAATGGGATTCCAATTTCTGCAGCTTATTTTCTTTGAAGAAAAAATGTCTCGCAGTGATCAGCGTTTATGCCTTCTCTTAGGAGACTTAATGTCTTCGAAAAAATAATAGGAGCCATACTCTGAACAGAAGTGGATCTCTGCTCATCTGTAGCATGACAGAGTTTGAACATCACTTTGGTGACTTTTTAACTGTGAGTAAGTCTCTCTTGATGGACAGTGTCTAAGGAAACATTCTCAAAATCAACACTTGGACACTGATCTTTTTCAACTGGTTATACAGAACTCATCAAAATTAGCAGCTTTTCTCCTAAGTGATCATCATGGTGTTAAAAATAATCCGTATGAGGTATGGGCTTCCCAGGTGGTGCAGTGGTAAAGAACCTTCCTGCCAATTCAGGAGATGCAAGAGATGCAGATTCGATCCCTGGGTTGGGAAGATCCCTTGGAGTAGGAAATGACAACCCCCTCCGGTATTCTTGCCTGGAGAATCCCATGGACAGAGGAGCCTGGTGGGTTACAGTCCATGGGGTCACAAAAGGTCAAACACAACTGACTCAACACGCACAGTATGAGGCATCGTCCTATGTGATGATCATAATGATGATCATCATATAAATACATGGACTGTGATCTCTGAGACTTAGAAGAATGAAAGCTAAGGGGGCTGTATGTTCAATAAAAAGACAGAAGATACTTAAAAAACATCGACCTAGAGATGAAGAGTGCTGACCTAGAAACAAGTGACCTTTCTATTATGTCACTGAGGAGACCATTGGCTGGGGGTGGAGCCAGGGACACGGGGTTGTCTATTTTGAGCCGCATGGTTCTTTATTTCTCTCTCATCCTTTTGGGTTTCCAGCCGAGATGATCCAACAAAGATTAGAAGCCCTGCAGAAGGAGAGAAGCAGCCTGCACTTTCAGCTTCCTTCACGACAGCCTGCCCTCAGCGGCCTCCTGGGCCACCTGGGGGCCCAGGCCCAGGCTTCCCTGCGCCGGGCAGCTCAGCGGTAAGTGGTCCCCCGGGGTCCTCTTCCCTTCTCCCCACTCCCAAGTGGGGAAGAACCTGTAGGAGCCGAGCCCAGGAGACCCTCCCTTCTATTGGTTGGGAGGGGCTGGGAGCTGGAGTGGGGTTCCTTCCAGAGGGAGAGACCTGTGTGGGTCACACGCCCCGAGAAACCCTTCTGATCAGCGGCAGGAGGGCCCCTTAACCCGCACGGGCCTGGCTGGGCGCTCAGCTCCCCGGGGAAGCCCACTGCCTGAGCAGGTGGCTGGATTTCCTCTGGTCAAGGGTGGTGTGTCTGCTGTCACCTGTAAGACCACAGGCGGGCCCCTCTGACCGAGGGATGAAATACATCCTCCTCCCGAGTCCACCTCCAGGGCATCTTCTGCTGTTTCCTCTACCCAAGGGTCTCCCGGGACCAGGACTAGAAGGAGCGCAGTTGCTATTTCCAGTTCGGTGGATCTCAGTCCTGGCTGCCCGTTTGAGCCACCTGGAGAGTTTTAAAATGTCCAGCTTCTACCCTGAAGCAGCTAAGTCAGGCTGTCTGGGGCTGGGTCCCGGGTGTTGGCCCATTGGAATGTCTGTAAGCGGTTGCTCTCCTCTGTCTGTTGGTGACCTCTCTCTTCGGGTTTTAAAGACTTGGGAGGAAGGGGCGGTGAGGAATGTGGTCAGCCGAGTCGCAGCACAGGTCAGCTTCTGCTTGAGTACAAACGTGGCCGCAGCAGTTACGTTTTATTTCCAGCTTCCACTTGGCTCTGACAGTTACAAGCCTGCGCGGCCTAGTTCTCACGTTCGGTCGATCTTAGCGGCTCCCTACAGCCTGTCGGGCAGTGAGGCTGGTTATTTTCTCGCTTTCTTGTCCTGCAGTTTTGCAGGAAGCATAGAGCAGTGTGCGCCGTCCCTGGCAGCTGCTTCCTTATACATGTTTGTTGAGTGAACTTCTACCTCTTAAGGAACCGGTGAACCTCACCTCCTGTTTTTATTTTTATTTTCATCTGTCATTGAGGTATCAGCTCGTTTCCTGTCCCTTTCTCACATGGGACTGTCCCAACTTGACTCTCTACTTAATTCTTTCTTTCTTTTGATCTTTGGGATTATTTCTCCGCCCCAGTCATGGGCCGTTTGTAGCATCTGCCAATGTATTGTGTTTCTATTCATTTAAAAAACACTTGTGTGAGAATTACTAAGTGCTTTAAGAAGTAACTCCGTTTTTTAACTTCCCTTGTGATAAAATGAATGTAGCATAAATTTACTATTTCAACCATTTGTAAGTATACAGCTTAGTGGCATTAAGTACGTTCACATTGTTCACTTTCACCATCCATCTCCAGAACTTCGTCATCTTCTCAAACTGAAACCCTGTCCTCGTTAAACACTAACACCCTATCCCCTTACACTGTTGGTAGGAATGTAAATTGGTGCAGCCACTGTGGAAAATAGTGTGGAGGCTCCTTAAAAAACTAAAACTGGAGCTAAGCTAATTGCAGGTAAGATCTTGCAATCCCACTCCTGGGCATATATCTGAAGAAAAGTCTAATTCAAAAAGATACAAGCACCCAGTTCATAGAGCACTGCTTACAATGGCCAGGACGGGGAGGCAACCTACGTGTCCATCAGCAGATGAGTGGGTAGAGAAGCTGTGGTGTATATATACAATGAAATACTGCTCAGCCATAAAAGGGAATGAAATAATGTCATTTGCAGCAACATAAATGGACCTAGAGATTATCATACTAAGTGAAGTAAGTCAGATAAAGGCAGAGAATGACAAATATCATATAGTATCACTTATATGTGGAATCTAATATATGATACAAATGAACTTATTTCCAAAACAGAAATAGATTCACAGGCTTCGGAGACAAACTTATGGTTATTAAAGGGGAAGGTGGGGAGAGGGATAAATTAGGAGTTTGGGATTAGCAGATACACACCACTATATATAAAATAAACAACAAGGCCCTACTGTATAGCACAGGGAACTGTATTCAATATCTTATGATGAACTATGATGGAAAAGAATATGAAAAAGAATGTATCTCTATCTATATATATCTGAATCACTTTGCCGTGCACCAGAAACTAACATAGCGTTGTAAATAAATTGTACTTCAGTGAAAAAAACCTCTCTATCTCCATTGTCCCCTCTCCCCCAGCCCCGGGCAACCACCATTCTGCTGTCTGTCTCTGTGCATTTGACAAGTTTGGGCACTTCACATAAGTGGAATCTTGTGGTATTTGTCCTTTTGCGATGGCTTATTTCACTTAGCCAGGATTCGTGTATGTTGTGGCAGGTGTCAGAGCTTCCTTCCTTTTGAATCTTGAATCATGTTCCATGGTATCATGTACCGTATTTTGCCTATCTGTTAATCTTTTGATAAACAGGAAGTAATTTACTGAACCCTGAAGACAAGTCTGGGGCACTTGTCTCCTGTCTATGTGGAGACCTGCCTCGTCATCTGCATCAGTGTCTGCTTTCAGAGTTGAGGAAACCAGGGGCAGGAGGGCTGTGTGGACTTGGGTCAGACCCCAGCACGTGTGTGCACAGCCTGGGCGCAAACCTGGCATTTGGCTCGAGTCCCAGTTGGGAACTCGCTCCCTGTGGGTTTTAAGGCAGAACTGGCCCCTGCTCTCTGGTGATCATCTCTTTATCCGCACGTGATGTTGCTTGGTTATGGTCTTGGAATCTAAAATATGCTACCAACACAGAAACAGACTCACAGACTTAGAAGACAAACTTATGGTTATTAAAGGGGAAGGTGGGGAGAGGGATAAATTAGGAGTCTGGGATTAGCAGAAACACACCGCTATATATAAAATAGGTAAACAACAGTGTCCTAATATATAGCACAGGGAATTATATTCATATCTTGTAATGAACTATAATGGAAAAGAATATGAAAAAGAATATATATATATATATAAATATATATCTGAATCACTTTGCTCTACACCAGAAACTAACACAGCATCCGAAGCACTTTGTTGTACACCAGAAACAAACAAAGCTTTGTAAATAAACTGTACTTCAATTAAAAAAAACTCCCTAACTCCATTGTCCCCTATGAGTGTCTCATGGGGCACTGTGAACTAAAAGGCAATGTCCTACATTCTCAGGTTATATCATTTGACATTTCTCATATTTAATTGTTTGTGACCCATAAAGATAGCGTGTTATGTCACTCAACACACATATGTCCTTTGCAAAAAGATATTACTCACCATTTGTGAAGCCCGTAGAAACCCTTGGCGTACCTTGCTAACCCTGTTGCCTTTGCTCACATGGACGACCTGGACGCTGCGCTTTTAGTTCCTGTTCACGTTTTGAGCCCTCTGGGATTCGATTTCTATCTCCAGCGCTACCGCCTGGCAAGGAGGAGGTTCACAGTACCTTGAAGAACCTTGGATTGGAGCTCAGGAAACCTGAGTTTGATCGTGTCTTTTCCACTAACAAGCTCCATGTGACCTGATGTGGTTTCCTACCTTGTCCGCACTTCACTCCTCTCATCAGAAAAGGGGGGAGGGGTTAACTAGATCACTGTTTCCCAGACTTTAGTTATTTAAATATTACCCTGGCTTTTCTTGTGCTAGATCCACCTGTCCTATTGTTAGAAAATAATGACTCAAAACCAACTCCTTTCTTATCTTTTTCTATTGCATGTTAACAAAATTAGATAGTCATTAATAATTTAAGGAAATGTCTCTCAATGTGCTGACTGCACATTCAGCCTGTGACATTTGTCATCAGCAGGGTTATCTGGACCGGGCAGGTTTTCTCTGAACCAGGGACTTTGGCTGCAGTTCTCACAGAGGCCACCAGGGGGATGTGGTGTCCGGTCAGAGCTTGTGCAGCCACAGGCTGGGGGCTCTCTGAGCCCAGGGGGAAGCAGAATGCTTTCCACTGATGGTGTTTTTCCTGAGAAATAAAACAGTGGTATTGACATGGCAAAATTTCAATACTGATTAGTAACATAAATAAGTGCCTCTTCACCTTGGTGAGATCAAGGATTTCCTAGAGGAGCTGATGAAAACGATGGCCACATATGTACAAATGTATGGACGATTGCATACAGACAGTTACATGCAGATCTTCTCAGCTTATTCATTTCCTCTCTGGAAGGAGGAGCTTTGGGTGTCTAGTTAAGAAAATTTGGTTTAGAATAAGATCTGAGGAAATGTAAACACCCAAGTACAACCAGCTACTTCATATCTTAATCTTCCTTTTTAATTCACCTTTTTGAAGAGGTATGTTTAATTCTCTGAGCTTTTCATCCTGAGGCACACTCTGTTTCCAGCCCCTTCCAGCATCCCAGAGAGGGTTAGCCGTCACCACAGGGGTTGACTGGGCTCCTCTAAAGCAGATAGGGTACTCAGATGGTTTAGCATCTGTCTCTGTCTTTGGTTCCGCACCGCTCCGTAATATAACTGGTTCCCTGGGGTGTCTCTGCTCAGCGCGGGTACAAAGGCATCGTGGTCTGACCATTCTCTGGTCTGCTGTGCTCTGTTGAACACATCTTTCCCATTTCTCTGTGGCATCTTGGGCAGATAATAACAGATGTCCTGTGCGTTTTCAGTTACTGATGCTCATCCTGTCAGTCCAGTTTGAAATGCCGGTTGTATGTCCAATTCAAATCTTTCCTTGTCCGGTGTTTGGAACCCTCCCTTTGTGGGCCGTCGCTGCTCCTCTGGCCAACACAGCCTCTCATCTCCCCGTGAACACATCCATGTTCGCTCTTACGGAACTCAGGTGTGGGGTCCCCAGAGGCCACTGCAGCGCCTCCCTGATCTTCACGTGAACGCAACCTCTCCACTCCATGTGGGCAATCGCTGCTTTTTACATGTCACCAGCCTCTTCCTGTGAGTCCCCTTGCCCAGTGGGCACACTGGTTGGGCGAATCCCTTTTGTCATGTCCACTTGATTCTTGGGAAGCTCACATATATTGTCACGCTGAATGGTGGTGTTGCAGCAGCTGGGTTGGGGGTACGGGGGTGGTTCCCGATGCCCTGCCTGCCATCCTTCTCCCGTTCCTTCATCCCTGCTTGATGGGCAGCCCCTGGGCTGTTGTAGCCCCCCTGTAGCTGCTGTAGCACCCCACTGACCCAGTTATATTACAGAGCAGTGCGGAACAAAAGACAGAGAGAGATGCCATCCCTGCTCACAGAGTCGGTGTGCGGGCAGGCCTTGCAGCAGAGACGTGACCCCCGAGTCCAGTCCCTCGGCCGCGCCCACCGTTCCCTCTGCAGCTGTGGACGCCTTCGTGCCCACTGACCACTCTGCACCTCAGCACCCAACAGGCTTCTCTGTCTGGGGCTGTCTCTGAGGCGTGTGAGGAAGGGGCGTGAATAGTGCCCCTGAAGGCAGACCTTAACCCCGGGGTGGGAGCTGGCGGCTTAATGCCCTTGCTGCCCCACCTCCAGGGGGATGGCTCTGAGGAGCATTCCACACATTTTTTTCCAGAAGGTTCCTAGTTGGTTGGTGCTCCAGGTGCCTGGGTGGTGATCAGCTCAATAGCTCACTGTTCATTGACTTTTCCTCCTTCTCACTCCTTCACTTTGATTTCTTGAGAATTGTTTCTCCTAAAACCAGCCAAACTCAGCTCCTCGTCTGGGACTTGGCTCTGAAGAGGAGGAGATGCAGATGGAGGTTCACTCGGGAGATGCAGACGTCGGCCTCCGTTGCGGGGCACTCTCAGCTGGAGGAGGGGGTCTCGTGGAGTGGCTTTTCTTTCATCTGGTTTGAGTGGGAGAGTTTGCTCCCTCCCATGTGGGGCTGGAGGTGGGACTGGGGAGCATCTCTCATGAAGGCTCTGTCTCCTACGTGGCCAGCAGGTGTGCGTGTATGTGGGGTGGTGGTGTGGAGGGTGTGATGCTGTGAAGCCTGGGGTGGGCACGTCCCCTCGTGTTCCTTCAGCATTTGCTTTTAATTCGGGAGCAACCAGCAACTTCCTCCTCAATGTCCTCTCACTGCAACGATAGGAAGAGAGCAGAGAGCCATCTATTCTTGCTGTATCTTTCATCTAGTCCAAAGAAAGTTGTATTTTCCTTTCTCCTAAGACAGGGGTTTGGTCTACTGTGTGCATATGACTGATAATTTTCTCATTAATACTTTGCATTTCTCTGACTGCGTCCTATGTGTTTCCCCATTGGACCTCCACCAATGCATACATAAAAACTAGTCATATTTACAACTTCAACTGTGTTTGTGTGTGTGTAAAATGTCCCTTATCAAAGACTTTTTTACCAATAAATAACTTAAAACACAAGTAAACAAAATACAACAGAGCTTTAAAAGCAAAGATATGCAGAGGTTTTCCAGTGTGGCTTATCAAGGCCCAATATTTCCTGCTCACATCTCTTCTTTCTGATGGGAACAGAAGAGATGAATGTTGTGTAGCTTATGGTGCTTCTGGACTGAGTCCTTTTTCTTCTGACCAGGTCTCCCTCTCTTCCCTTTGAAAAATGATTCTTTATTTACACTTAATTGTCATGCTGGGGCCATAGAATTCAGTGACCATCAGCTCTAAATTCACAGTCTGGAATGGAGATATATGGCTAGAGGCTAGGAAATAACTCACATAGACACATTCTACCCGAGATGTAAAACGAGGTGGCATAAAATGATCACTCTTCCCAACACTCCAGGAGACATTTCAGAACCCTAATCACAGCTCGAGCCAAATGAGGACTTAGCATGGCCTGTCCCCCCAGAGGACCCACCTCCAACCCCTCGTCATCATGAGAAGATAAGGGAGGAAGGAAGAGGAGGAAAGCTGGTTGACGGGAATCACTGAAGACTTCCTGAAATTTGTTCTAAAATCAGTGGATTATAAATAAAAGCTTCCAGATAAAGGCCTTCCATCCTCTTGGCTCCCATTTATCTGCAGTCTGTCTGAAGCCTGTTTTATTGGACTTGGTTACTATAAACCCAAGTAGATGTCCATGTGCCTGCCTGCAAGGCTGTCATCTCTATGTTTAGAAACCAATAATGCCCCCTTCCCTAAGGTGTGTGAGTTTTACTACACTCTCCTTACTTTCAGACCCCAATCAGATATGTAAGGCAGAACAGTAAAGCTACCTGGATCATCTCTGAGAATTTTACCATGTTTGATTGTGCCATCAGAGTGGCCTCTATCATTTATGACATTGTTTGTTGGCTGAGGAAGCTATTTCCAGATTTAAAGCACACTTCAGTGACTGGCCCAAACCACTTCCTTATCACCATCTTCCCAGCAAGGGAGAGGTGGAAACACATAGGTCAGATGACATAAATTTGATAGAATAGTGACGGATACAAGAAGTAGTTGGCAACAGTGTTCAGAAGGTCTTACTCAAGTCTTGTTTTCGGAAGTGGTCGTTGGAGCTGAGCTTTTCCCCACTGTGGAAATGAGAGCATCCGTTTTGGTTCTTTGCTCAGCTAAAACTATGATTCCATGGGGCTTCTGAGATGGCCCAGTGGTAAAGAATCCACCTGCCAATGCAGGAGACACAGGTTCGATCCCTGATCTGGGAAGATCCCACATGCCACGGGGCAACCAAGCGTGTGTGCCACAACTATCGAGCCTGTGCTCTGGAGCCTGAGAGCCGCAGCTACTGAGTCCATGAGCCGCGGCTACTGAAGCCCGTGCACCCAGGGCTGGTGCTCTGCAGCCAGAGAAGCCACCGCAGTGAGCAGCCCGCACACTGCAACTAGAGAAAGCCCTCATGGCAACAAAGACCCAGATCTGCCCTACTCAAATAAATAGTTACATTAAAGAAGCCTCTATGATTCCAGCAGTGGCAACCAGGTAGCAATTTTCCTGGCATCGTGGTGACTGTCATTTCTGCCTGGAAACAGACCCTCTGTGTTACACGTGCAGCTGTATAAACCACACAATCGCCATGAGCCGTTCTGGCACGGGCTGTCCTGGCAGGCGGGATGTCTGGACTCCCCTCGGCCTTGTCACTCTGGACATTCCCGAAGGTGGTCCTTTGAGCAAAGGCAGTGCCCTGAGGGCTCTGAGCCTCGGCGTGAGGGGGCGCGGAGGCCGTGTGGTCTCATCACAGATGCACCCTTTCAGGAAACGCTGACTCCTAGGCCAGTGTTTTCTCAATATTACTGAACTCTGCACTCACAAGTCAGGTGGCAGATGTTTTCCCTGGGATGAAGAATGCTCTCCTGTGTAAATTGGAGCTATGCTGTTTTCAGTGGTGTAGGAACTTATTTTACAAATGGCTTTTATCCTTCTTTAAGTGATTAGTGGAAAAGACAAAAGTAGAAAGGCCAGGGATTTTCCAGCACTGGACAGTTGAGGGCCTGAAACTCAGGGCTGATGGTGGGTTCCCAGATACCCCGATTCCCTGTGGACACTGAGAGCTGTGCTAACATTGCAACCCACGTGTTTCTAATTCTTGCCCCTGAGGGGTTTGCTCATTTTCCATACTGATTAGTTTATAGCAGCACAGCTAATTTGCAGTGACATTCGGGATTACGCATTAAGGTTTATTAGAATAAAGGGAACAACACTGTGGAATGTTGTAGCAGGGAGCCTGGCTCTGAGCGCTGCAGAGCTGAGATGCAAACCCGTCCCCGGCTTCATTACTGAGCTGCCACGTGTCCTGGGGCCACCACTCAGCCGTCTGTGCCCAGCCTTCTTCACCCAGAGTCAAAGTCTGAGAGACATAAAGAGGAGTTTGGGTGAATCACAAGGGTTTTTCTTAAGAATTAAGTAATGAATGTGATTAACGATAAATGGGAGAATTCCCAGTTACTCACCTGTCGCTCCCCCGCAGCTCATTTTCAATTCTGTGTTGATTTCCTTCAATAACTCCTGTCCCAACCCAGATGGTATCTATTTAGGAAATTCAGGAAACTCTTAATATTTGCATAAGCAGAGCAAATTGAGAAATAAATTAGTGTGAAGCAATGATCTCATGCAATAGAAAGCTGAATATAAATGGCTTCTGGATTTTTCTAGGCCAGGGACTTATGAAGTCACTCAGTAAATATTTGTGAAATCCTACCCAGTGCTGGACCCTGGGGATAAACAGCACGGGATGGGCTGAGGTTCACCCTGCTGAGTGAGAGGCTGGGTGGACAGGCCGAGGCCCTGGGGTCCAGGGGAGGAAGTGGGTTCCGTTCCCACAATCACTGACGTGGTTTCCTTCTGGGGACCCCCTGCTTCTGATACCTGGAAAGGTTGTCAGAAACACCTCATCTTTACTCTTCATTAAACAGGACAGTGTGTCCACTGGATGTGATCACAGCATTCACTCTCCTGATGCAAACGTTGGTGTGGGCAGGGAGGGGGTGCAGCCAGCTCCCCGAGGACAGAGAACAGAGGTCCCAGGAGAGGGCAGAGTCTGCACACAGTAGACACTCAATGGTCGTTTGTTGAATAGATTTGATCCCTGTAATCTGCTGTACAGGGAAGGAAGCTGTCGACATCAGGATCGTCACCATCATCCTCATTTTGTAAATGAGGGAGGTGAGGTTCAGAGAGGTTTGGCGGGGTTAGGGTGAGTAACTCCAAGGACACAGGCCTAGAAAAGGGTGGCATTGGGCCTTCTCACCCCTGTGCAGTAAAGCCAGTCTGCTGACACCTGGTGGTGGTGGAGGAAAGTGCAGTGTTTACTGCAGGCACCAAGCAAGGAGGCCAGGCAGCTAGGGCTTGAACGGTCCCCCCGAACTCCCTGAAGACCTTGAAAGGGTTTTAAAGACAGGGCGAGGAAGGGGGAGTTATGGGTTGTGTGATCAGCTCATGGATATCCTTCTTATTAGTTGGTGGTGAGGTAGTCAGGAGTCAACATCATCAACCTTCTGGTTCCAACTGGTCTGGGGTCTACATGCCTGTGGGCATCATACGGTTAACTTCTTCCACCTGGTGGAGGATTCAGTCTCTGCAGAACATCTCAGAGGACGTGGCTCAGAGTATTATCTATAGCTCTGGAAGAGGAACTAAAGTTTCTTGACTTAGTTTAGTGGCTAAGCTATTATTATTTTGCTTGACTGTTTTCCTTTCTTTCTGCATTTTCTTTTTTCCAGTTAAATTTATTCTTTGACTAAAGTTTGTTTCTACAGACAAGTGGGAGGTGGAGGACATGGTAGGGGGCGTCCTGTTCTGGAAAGGCCCCCATTGGTCCTGCTTGGTTACACCAGAGCAAGCTGTTCAAGCCTCCCTGATGCTGTTTCCTTGTTGGCAAAACTGATAACACTTCGTGGACAGTAAATTCTCAATTCATACTGGATTATTTTGTTATTACCAGTTAAATTTTTTCATTACTACTACTGCCATTGTAATTTGCCTTTACACACATGAAAGAGAGTATCAAGTCTTAAAATAGGCTTCTAAATTGCGTGGTATGTTGCAATAAGTAAGCAGCTTCCGAGATTATTCAGAGTCTGAATCTGTGTCAGGCCCAGAAATGCAAGCAAGGCTCCCTTTTCTGAGGCTGCTGGTTTTTAACTTAGAAAAACCTAGGTGACATGTTTTCTACCACTGTTTCTAAGAATGTCAGGGTTGCCTCACTGCAGGGCTTGGCTGGCCTCCTTGTTTTGTAAGGGCCACATTAAGATGTAGGAAGTGGGAGCATAGCCTCTACCTTTCCACTTCTGCAGTCTGTCTGAGCCTTGGGAGGAACGTTTGTCCGTGACTTTGGTTTATCGCTCACCTCTGCTCACCTTGTTTATTGCTGTGTCTATGGCCCCAAGCGCAGTTCATGGAACATAGTAAACGGGCTTGAGAATGGTTCTTCTTTTTCTGAATGAATGAATGAGTGCATCAAATTGGTAGGAGTGAAAAGGAATGGACAAAATAACCACACATATTTGGATTAGCTACTCACTTTCTTTCCTAAGAAACACGGAGGTTGTGTGATCCTGCGGATATGTACAAATCAGAACACTTACCTCCCCCATTTCAGTGTCAGGGACCCTGAGGTCAACATGGCAGCCACGCTCAGGGTGTGTGGAAGGAAGTCCCATGAAGAGCGGACAGGGTGGTTCATGCCTCACACCCATCTGCGCGACCTGCTTCTCTGCCGGGAAGACACCCTTGATTGTTAATGTATGGATAGGATTTATTTCTGGTGCGTATGTGTCTGTTTTGTCCAAGGCCTGGAACAGGTTGGATATGTTAGAATGTTTAATGATACAACTACTTGTGTATGTGGTAGAAGACATTTTTATTATCTTATTGATTTTCTTTCATTTTATTGTTTGTATCTTATAGGTGTAAAAATAATACATGCTCATTATAGAAAATTCAGAAAATAAAAGATTGGCCAAAAAAAGTAATTCCATCACACAGAGGTAAAAACTGATAACATTTTGGCAGATATTTTCCTATCTTTTACTTAATATATATTATTTTTAGAATAGTTGTTCCATGCTATATGGATTACCAAATACCTGCTTTAGAAAACAGCCATAAATAGGGAACATTTCCCATGCAATTTAATCTTCTTTGTTGACCTAATTTTAGTGGCTGCAGAGCCCTGCTCAGGGTGGATGTACCATGGTTTACTGCTCTGGTCCTAACTCGGGGCCACAATTGCAGTGTTTTTGGTTTGGGCCACTAAGGACTGTGGTATTTTTGTAGCTATTCTTTATGCATACCCATGATTATTGTTGTTGTTGTTTGTTGCTAAGTTGTCTCTGACTTTTGCAACCCCATGGACTCTAGCCCACCAGGCTCCTCTGTCCATGGGATTTTCTAGGCAAGAATACTAGAGTGGGTTGCCTTCTCCAGGGGATCTTCCTGACCCAGGGATTGAACCAGAATCTCCTGCATGGCAGGCGGATAATTATTTACATATTCAGTTCAATTCAGTCACTCAGTTGTGTCCGACACTTTGTGACCCCATGGACTGCAGCACACCAGGCTTCCCTGTCCATCACCAACTCCCAAAGCTTGTTCAAACTCATGTCCATTGAGTTGGTGATGCCATCTAACCATCTCATCCTCTGTCGTCCCCTTCTCCTCCTGCCTTCAATCTTTCCCAGCATCAGTCTTTTCCAATGAGTCAGTTTTCCTCATCAGGAGGCCAAAGTATTAGAGTTTCAGCTTCAGCATCAGTTCTTCCAATGAATATTCAGGACTAGTTTCCTTTAGGATGGATCTTCTTGCAGTCCAAGGGACTCTCAAGAGTCTTCTCCAACACCACAGCTCAAAAGCACCAATTCTTAGGCACTCAGCTTTCTTTAGAGTCCACCTCTTACATCCATACATAACTACTGGAAAAACTGTAGCTTTGACTAGACAGACCTTTGTTGGTAAAGTAATATCTCTGCTTTTAGTATGCTGTCTAGCTTGGTCATAGCTTTTCTTCCAAGGAGCAAGCGTCTTTTAATTTCATGGCTGCAGTCACCCCCTGCAGTGATTTTGGAGCCCAAGAAAATAAAGTCAGCCACTGTTTCCACTGTTTCCCCATCTATTTGCCATGAAGTGATGGGACCGGATGCCATGATTTTAGTTTTCTGAATGTTGAGCTTTAAGCCAACTTTTTCACTCTCCTCTTTCACTTTCATCAAGAGGCTCTTTAGTTCTTCTTCACTTTCTGCCATAAGGATGGTCAGAACCCCATGAATAGTATGAATAGGTAGTTTGCATATAATTAAGTTTTAAAACCTGGACAAGAGGATCCAAAGGCATGTTTTGGATCTAATTTTTATTCCCTGCACTCACCAAGGAATTATGGTTTCTGAAAGCTTTTGTCAGTTGTTACACGAAAAATGATATTTTATGTTGTTCGAATTTGCTTTTAGAAACATTTTTGATGATAAACCTTCATAATTTCTCTTTTTTTTGAGTTTCTGATAGATGTACTCATCTTTTTCTTCTTCTATTGCTAGCACTCTTGACATTAGCAATATTTCCTTTTCCCCAACTTGTTGTTTGCCTTTTAATTGTAGTCAGTGGTACTTTCATAGACACTGTTTCCTTGAATTGTTGACGTAGTTTTGCTTAGGGTGGACTTTTCCCCCATTCTGTTGCATTCAGTTAGAAATTGATTTGTCATCCTTTGACGAGAAACACCTGCGAGGTTTCTGCAAGGGCGTCTCACCCGTGTAAGGTGGCAGCCTGAGCCACGTCTTCACCAGTGTCGCTTCAACCAAATACGCCAGCTCCTGTGAGCGTAGGAGAAAGAGCCGGACAGATTTTAAGTGGTCTTTTGATAGTCTTCTAGCACACTCTTTCTGAGAAGCTCTGACCCAAACATCTTCAAATCAGCCATCCCTCTCTGTCTTGTCCACAGCCAAGATCTGCCCTGGAATTTGGCTCTGGATGGGTCCAGGCAGAGCTGTCCAATGATGTTCAATGGAAACCACATACGTGATTTTAAATAATATAGTAGCCACATTAAGATTTTTTATTTAAAAAAAAAAGAGATTTTTTATTTAGTTTTGACTGTTCTGGGTCTTTGTTGCTGGACTTTCTGTAGTTGTAGTGAGCAGAGGCTACTCTCCAGTTGCTGTGCTGGGGCTTCTCATTGCGTGACTTCTCTTGTTGCAAAGCATGGGCTCTAGGTGTGTGGGCTTCAGTATTTGCAGCACATGGGTCCAGTACTCGTGGCTCACAGGCTCTAGAGTGTGGGCTTAGTTGCCCCTTGGCATGGGGGGTCTTCCTGGAGCAGGGATCGAACCCATGTCCCCCGAACTGGCAGGCAGATTCTTAGCCACTGTACCACCAGGGAAGTCCCTACTATCCATATTTTATAAATGTAAGGAAAAAAAAAAACAAGTGAAATTAATTTAAGAAATACATTTAATTAACCCAGTGTATCAAAAACGTTGTCATCCCAACATGTAATGAATGTGAAAATATCATTGATGAGATATTTGGCATTCTTTGTTTTCATACTAAGTCTTTAATATCTGATGGGTATTTTACACTTTCAGTGCAGATAGCTACACGCATAGTTATGGAGCCAGACAGTCCAATAAAGCAAGGTGACTCTAGGCAACTGCTAAAGTCCCAACAGATAATCACTCAAACAAAAGCATACACTGGGACCTCAACCCCACAACCCTTCTAAGGATGAGGGCAGCCAGGAGCCACTTTGTGACTCTTCTATCCATTAAGATTCATGTAGACCTGAAAATTTCAGGTCATTCATATCTGTGCCTATATGTGTGTGTGTGTGTGTGCGTGTGTGTCTGTTTTAAGAGCTGGCGGTGACGACCCCCAAGCCCGGCTGAGAATGGATCCACAGATGTCGGAAGCCTCTGCTCAGGACAGTTTGCGCGTGTCCATCACCAGGCGAGACTGGCTTCTGCAAGAAAAGCAGCAGTTACAGGTGAGCAGGTGAAAAGTCTTTATGACGCAAGACAGCATTTTTCTAACACATCTGAGCCAAATGCAGCAAAATGAGTCTTTGCTTGAATGCAGCCCTTAGAGAGTTGGCAGTGCACCCAGGAGGGGTGAGGCAGAGTGTGGGTGGAGATAACTGGAGGGCTTGTTGGAGTCTTTTTACAAACAAGAGGTTGGAAGTTCAGCAGTGTTTGTGCCTGTTTTTGCTAGTACGCTTTATCTTTTGAATATGCCTTCCTTGAGTGCCAAGCCAATTTGTCACCTCTTATCATTTTGTCCTTGAGGAGTTTCTTTCAGAAGGCAGAAAAAAAAATCTGAGCTGTGGCAATCCTTTATGGAAACTGCTATCAGATTGGACTGTGGGTAGCGACTGTTAGGAGGCAGAGCTGTGAGTGGGGACTGGGCAAGGCGGGCGGAACTGGGAAACACTGGGAATGACTGGGCTTCATGGGAGCTCTGGATTGTCCCGGAGCAGTGGATGCGGGTTGGCTGAGAATCATGGGGGGCTGGAAATTTTGGTGCAACTCTGAGTTATAGCCAGAAGGTGACCAGGGGCTCTGGAAGTTGACAGGGCCCCCCAGAAGCAAGGAGCCTTGAAGTTCTGTCCACACCTTCCCAAGCCTAGAGGATTTTAAGCCTGACTGGGGAGCAGTGAGGAAACACAGACTTCTGGAAAACGCAGAGCTCTTTAACACGTGCGTCCACAGTGTGGCTTAGCCTCTAAACAGCCGAGTGGCCTTAGACAAGTGAATGGGGCGTGGAGAGGTTACTGGAAACCCCCAACTCCCATGCAGAGTCTTCTTGTTATGAGTTCACCCTTCCAATTCCATATGATAGCAAGGCAGCAAAGGGAGGCAAACATCATTGCAATTTGAAAAAAGTGAAGTGAAATCGCTCAGTCGTGTCTGACTCTTTGTGACCCTATGGACTGTAGCCCCGTAGCCCACAAGGCTCCTCTGTCCATGGGATTTTCCAGGCACGAATACTGGAGTGGGGTGCCATTTTCTTCTCCAGGGGATCTTCCTGACTCAGGGATCGAACTCAGGGCTTCCACATTGCAGGAAAACTCTTTACCCTCTGAGCCATGAGGTTTGAAAATGTTTTTTTAGTTGCTAAGTCGTGTCTGACTCTGCAACTCCATGGACTACGTGTAGCCCACCAGACTCCACTGTCCATGGAATTCTCCAGGCAATAATACTGGTTGCCATTTCCTTCTCCAGTTTGAACATATTTTCCAGTAAACTGATGCTTTCACACTCTGAGCTCACCACGTTGAGCAAACTTGTACAGCAAGTTCAGGTAGTTGAAAATGTGAAGTCTGATTTTTGATTCTGGATAATATTCACCAGCTGGAGGTGAATATTCCTGATGATATCAGAGTGTACAGAACATACTTTTAGCCCAGGCTACTTAGCGTTTGAGGGCTTCCCAGGTTGTGCTAGTGGTGAAGAACCTGTCTGCCACTGCAGGAGATATAAGAGATGTGGGTTAGATCTCTGGGTTGGGAAGATCCCCGGGAGGAGGGCATGGCAACCCACTCCAGTATTCTTGCCTGTAGAATCTCATGGACAGAGGAGCCTAGCAGGTTACGGTTCAGAGGTGGTTGCGAAGTTGGATATGACTGAAGTGACTTTAGCACATACGCATATACTGAGTGTTTCAAGGAAGCATTCTTGGCACAATGCTGGGAGAGAAGAGGAGAAAATCAGTGATAAGGGGGTGCCTGGCAGGCCTTTCTGAGGTCTTGGGCTTTTCTCTGACTGGAATGGGAGCCATGGAGTGGGGTTGGTTAACCAGTGAAGTGATGTAATTGACCACATTTCATAAAGTCATTTTGACTTCTGTGTGAGAATAGGGTAAGGGCCGCTGTGGAAAACAGTATAGTGGTTCTTTAAAAAATTAAAAGTTGAATTACCATGTGATTCAACAGTTTCACTTCTGGGTATAAGACCCCAAATAATTGAAAGCAGAGACTCAAACATGTATCGACAGCAGCATTATTCACAATAGTCAAAAGGTGGAAGCAACAACCCAAGTGTCTATCACAGATGAATGGATAAGCAAAGTGCGAGTTGCTCAGTTCTGTCTGATTCTTTGCGACCCCATGGACTGTGGCCTGCCAGGCTCCTCTGTCCATGGAACTCTCCAGACAGAATACTCGAGTGAGTAGCCTGTCCCTTCTCCAGGGGATCTTCTTGACCCAGGAATTGAACCAGGGTCTCCTGCATTGCAGGCAGATTCTTTACCAGCTTAGCTACCAGGGATGCCTGGATAAACAAAATGTGGTATAGAAATACAATGATAAATTCAGCCTTTAAAAGGAAGAAAATTCTGACACATGCTACAGCATGGATGGACCCTGAGGACATTATTCTAAGTGAAATGAGCCAGCCACGAAAGGACAAATACTGTATGATTCCACATATAGACACCTGGAGGAGTCAGATTCACAGAGACAGAAACTAGAAAGATGGCTTCCAAGGCTGAATGCAGGCGGAGAGGGGGGTCAGAGTTCAATTTGGCAGGATGAAAAGAATCCTGGAGATGGATGGTTAAGATGGTAAGTTTTCTATTACCTATATTTTACTACAGTTGAAAAAACCCAAACAAACAAAAAAGGAAAGAATAGGGATGGGAATTCAAAGGTAGGAAGTAGGGAGGTGTGGTGGGAGACCCTGCCAGTGATACTGTAATCTTGGGCCAGTGGAATACACGCTGTTGTCTTCTTAGGATGTCTTAGCTGTGGATCTTCAATACCTCCTCCTGTGTCTCTTCCCTCCCCTACTGGAGGAGGGGTCAGTAGGTAGATCAGGTAGGATGGTTGGCACCTTGGGGTTGCGAGGATGTGGGTGAGATGGGGAGACAGCCAGTATTGGAGCTCTTGTCAGCTGGAAGCCAGTGCAGGAAGCCTGGGCGTATGTTAATTAGAAGAGTCTCATTGGAGATTGAGGATGCTATGGGCACTGAGATGATTATCTGCCTTAACACTGTGTGCACAGTGGGCATTCAGAGCAACCTGCTGCTCGTTTTGTTCATTGACCTCAAGATTGGATGATACTCAATTCTTGGGATTTGGTTTGTCATATTAGTGGAAATTAAATTTATTTAATATTTTTATGAACCTTAGACTGCATAACCCTATCTGTGGCATCTCATTGTTCTTTCAATCCTGTAGACTTAAGAAACTCTGACTTCTAATCTTTCTCTGCATGCTACATTTGCATGTTTGGGGTCAGACCAGCCAAGGCTTGTTTGCTTTTCGTTTTTCGGTCGTGGTAGCTGCTTTGCTGGTATCTCAAGTCCCTGAAGTTTGTTGCACTGTGTTCTGGCTCTGTCACCTGAAATGAAGTAAGTAGTTTACATATTTGCTGGATTCTTCCAAGTCTAATTCTTGGCTCACCATCCAGAGTTATTTAATGCTTGGGAGGGAAACTTTTTCCTTATGCCAGCTAATCAGAAATACAAAGCTGGCTTGATTTTTCCAGTTCAGCAAACCTCCAAAAATCTGCCCGCCTTGAAGGGGAGCGTCATGGCTCTCATGCATATGGTGAACTCTCCTGTAAAGAGAGAGTTCTCAGCAGTGTAGTCGACCATGAATGGGGTTAATTTACAAAACCTGCTCTCTCCATTCTCTGCAGAAAGAAATTGAGACCCTCCAAGCCAGGATGTCTGTTCTGGAAGCAAAAGATCAACAGCTGAGACGGGAAATAGAGGAGCAGGAGCGGCTTCTCCCGTGGCAGGGCTGCGACCTCGTGGGAGGACTGTCCCTGGGCGAGCTGCAGGAGGTCACCAAGACCTTGCAGGACACCCTGGCCTTGGCCGAGCAGATTCCCCTCCGCGCAGAGCCACCTGAAACCATCCGGAGGTACCGGTGATTTCCTAAGTGATTTTGGATCTCTCACCTTGCCGGTCTGTTTATGGGATTGATTTAGTCTGCTGTCCTACATATGTAAATAGTGGGTTGGCCAAGGAACTTTCCGGTCAACTCAGTATTTTCCAAGCAGTGCTGTGTATTTTCAAGGGAAAGCACTCTCGGTATTTTGAGGGTCAAAGTCCTTCTTTGTGTGGGGCAGTCCTGTGAGCTGCAGGATATTCTGTACCTTGGCTCCCCAATCTATTGGGCTAGGTGGCTCAGTGGGTAAAGAATCCGTCTGCATCGCAGGAGACACAGGCAGATGCGAATTCGATCTCGGGGTCAAGAAGATCCCCTGGAGGAGGGCATGGCAACCCACTCCAGTATTTTTGCCTGGAGAATCCCATGGACAGAGGAGCCTGGTGGGCTACAGTCTATAGGGTTGCAAAGAGTCAGATGGGACTGAGCATGCATGCGTGCACCCAACCTGCTAAATGCCACTCTTTCTCTCCATTCTGCTAGGCACCTTCCCCATTTCCTAACACCCCCGAGGTGCCTTCTCTCTCTTTGGGATCTATTGGAATTTGATTGGTTGGAGAGTCTGATGCCACCCTTTACTGAGGACGATCGTTTGGAGACAAGGGAAATGTTAGAAAGTGTTAGTCACTCAGTTGTGTCTGCCTCTTTGCAACCCCATGGACTGCAGCCCACCAGACTCCTCTGTCCATGGAATTCTCCATGCTAGAATACTGGAGTGGGTTACCATTTCCTTCTCCAGGGGAATCTTCCTGACTCAAGGATCGAACCTGGGTCTCCTGCATGGCAGGCAGATTCTTTATCATCAGAGCCAGCAGGGAAGCCTGGAGACAAGGAAGGGAATGAGCTTCTAAGAGGGGAGACTCAATCAGTGACTGGGAAGAAGGAATTATTATTCATGACAGCCAACATTTATTGAGTCTTACTTTGTGTCAGGCGCTGTGCTAAGCTTTACCCAGTGAGTGGTGTCTATTATTATATCCATTTCATAGATGAGGATAAGAGAGTTTAGGAAGATCAAATAGTTTGCCAAAGTCCCAATTGATAAGAGGCAAAACTGATACTAAAATTCGTGTTTGTTACGTCAAAGCCTAGTTTCTTACCCACTTGTGGAGGGAGAACCTTCTCTGTGTCCTGTATTGAGGAAGACACAAGAGATAGGTGTGGACCTCTGACCTTCTGGGAGGTCATAACCTTATTCTGGCCAAAGATGGAACCCACCCTTACTCCTATTAGACAGAAGTCGAGCCATGCCCTGATGAAGAGGCAGCTGGTGGTGAGGCTTGAGGGTGCAGCGGGTGCAGCAAGGAGGGAATGAATGTGCTGCTCGGTAATTATGCTGCAGAGAAACTTAAGAAAACTTCACCACCTGTAGCGGTTGAGAATATGGACTCTGCTATCTACTCATCCACATAGTAGTTGGAACCGTTTATTATGGGGGGCTGTTACTCGGATGAGCTGAGTGAATATGTATCAATATAAAGGTCATATAATGGTGTCTGGGTGGCAGCACACCCTTTTTGGTCACGTAATGGTGCCTGTCCTTTTCATCACTGGGATTTCCCTCTTCAGAAGCCTTCCCACTGCCGTCCAAACATGCCTTAGACTGTTTAGCAAGTAGCTGCTCCCTCATACACATGCCACACTCAGTATCAGCTTGGATGCTCATCCAGGAAGATGCTCACCATGTCCTCCCCTCCCCGTCCCAGCCCTGATATTTCCCTGCAGAGCTTTAACCGTGGGCTCCATCCATGGAAGAAGTGGGTTGTTGCCAGATTTTAGTCAAAGGAAGCTGACCATCAAGTCTGCCTGTGGCCTTTCTCCTTCACCTCCACGGTACAGCTTTGGCCTCCAGGGACCTTTTCTACTCCTGCTTCTCTTATCCCTCCTGTGGAAGTCATTACATACACACACACACACACACACACACACACACACACACATGCACATAAACATGCACATACAAGCACACACACATGCATGCATATGCACACATATATACACACACACACTTATACGTGTGCACACACATGTGAAAGTGTAAAAGTGTTAGTCGCTCAGTTGTGTCTGATTCTTTGTGATCCCATGGACTGTAGCCTGCCAGGCTTCTCTGTCCATGAAATTCTCCAGGCAAGAATATTGGAGTGGGTTGCCATTCCCTTCCCCAGGGGATCTTCCGAACCCAGGGGTTGAACCCGGGTCTCCCGCATTGCAGGCAGATTCTTTACCATCTGAGCCATCAGGGAAGTCCATACACACATACACATATACATATACATATATACACATGCACACACAGACACACTCATAGACAACCCACACATACACACATATACACATAGACACACATGCACACATAGTATTACACATTACATGTCATGTGTAATCATGCATGTGATATATGCATTATAATAGACAGATGTACTAACATATGGGCTTCCCTGGTGGCTGAGATGGTAAAGAATCCTCCTGCAATGCAGGAGACCTGGATTCAATTCCTGGGTTGGAAAGGTCTCCTGGAGAAGGGAATGACAGCCCACTCCAGTTTTCTTGCCTGGACAGAGGAGCCTGTCAGGCTACAGTCCATGGTGTTGCAGAGAGTCTGACAGGACTGAGTGACTAAGCACACACACACATTAATATATAAGGAATATGTATAATATATAACATGAAATATACATATACATTTATTTTTATAAACACAGTTTGTACATGAGGCTTAAAGTAAGCCTCTTTCTGTCCCACTGTCCAGATGTGTCCTGCTTATTTCTCTGTTCACTTTGAACAGCACAGAGGTTAGTTTTACTCCTTTTATGTCACTCACAAGCTCTTCGAGGGGAAAAACTGGGGTGTGCTTCATTTTGACCCCACTGCAGGATTTCACAATGCCTCTGTGCTTTGAGCTGAATCCCTGGGCAGCGTCTCTGCAGGTGCGCCCCATCCCGGCACAGAGATGCCCCGGGCGGAGGCTGCTTTCTCACTCATCAACTCACAGCTTGCAGAGCAGCCTGCATGGTGGGCAGGCTGGGCTTGTTATTCTTATTTAACAGTTGAGGAAATAAAAACTCAAAGTTTCCATGAGATGCAGCTAGTTAAAGACTACTTATATCCACTTATAGGTGCCTCTGGTCTGAACCAATAAGAGAGTTTCCACTTAGAGGCCTCAGTCTAAAACAAGGCACTCCCGAGTATGGTGGCTGATGGAGCTGGGCCCCTGAACTCAGATCTTACCATTCCTAGTCTGTTATGATGCCCACGTGCTCCAGCTGTGCCTTTTGCATCAGGATGAGATGCAGTTGAAATAAAAGTGTGACTTTTGCTAAGTCATCCAGTACTCTAATCAACTGAACAGGCTCTTGAAAGACCTTTCAAGGTGTGTGGCAATCCGATTCTACAACACTCTTAGGAAAATTGGATGCAAGGGTGGCTCTTAAACGTGCTGCAGTGCTGGCTGGGGGCTCCTCGGGGAGGACCCATCACCCCTGAGTCCACCTGTGCCCACGGAGGTTGCAGAGTTCAGGTCAAGAGCGGTCTGTCACTTTTTGTGCCTATCTGACTGTGGGAACAGCTGGGCATCTCAGTGACCTGAACCCAGGAGGGCTCTGTTTTAGGAATAAAAGGACTAAGAGTTGCCCAATGAGGGTAGGAGGGAAGATCCCGGGATCATTAAAGGTAGAGATCAACATGGGAAACTTACCTGCTGGTCCAGTGGCTAAGATGCCACACTCTCAATGCAGGGGTCCTGGGTTCGATCCCTGGGTTGGGAAGATCCCCTAGAGAAGGGAATAGCAACCCACTCCAGTATTCTTGTCTGGAGAACTACTTGAACAGAGGAGCCTGGTGGGTTACAGTCCGTGGGGTTGCCAAGAGTCAGACGCAACTGAGCGACTTTCACTCTCAGTCCCCTACAGTTGGCTCTCTCTCTGTCCATGGTTTCTCTGCATCCTCAGATTCCACCAACAACCAATCACCAATAGTATTTACTGTTGAAAAACAGCTGTGTATAAGTGGACTCTTGCAGTTCAAATCTGCATTGTTCAAGGGTCAACTGTAGTTTCTTCTCAGACCTAATGGAGGGATCTGGACAAATTGTGAAACAGGAAAATCTTGGTCTTAGGAAGAGAGGTTAGAGAAAGCTAGAGAAACAGACCATTCAACATCCTAACCGTCTTTGTCATCATCCACGAAGGTTTTTCATGGAGGCCAGTTATAAGCTTAGGATGCTGTCTGGGGGATCGACTCTATCAACAGTGTGCAAGTTCAAGGGGAGGCTCTGCTTCTTTGCCTGGATAAACCACACACTGGTTTGGGAAGGAGCTTCCTAAGAGCACTTGCCATCCCTGAGATAACTGCTGCTGGAGACTCTGCTTATGTGGGCGCCTTACGTTCTGACTGTAGATTGTTGGGAATCCTTGGGCCTATGTTTGAGAAAGACTGAAAGAAGAAGGGCATGTGCTGGGGGTGAGAGACCCGGCGGCTTTATATTTGGGTATTTTGATAGAAATCAAAGGAGCAGTTTGAATTTTCTGATGTCTGTGCTTTGGATAAAATAACATGTGTGTGTGTGTTAGTTGCTCAGTCATGTCTGACTCTGAGACTCCATAGGTTGTAACCCACCAGGCTCCTCTGTCCATGGAGTTCTCCTAGCATGAATACTGAGGTGGGTTACCATTCCCTTTTCCAGGGGATCTTCCTGATCCAGGGTTTGAACCTTGGTCTCCTCCATTGCAGGCAGATTCTTTATAGTCTGAGCCACCAGGGAAGCCCAGGATCAAATAATTTATCAGGACGGAATGAAGAGCTGCCTTCTCAAATATCTGAGTTGCCTTCTGATGGAGCCAAAGAGAGTGGATTTCTTCCTCCAAACAAGAGGAGAATGTTTTTAACTACTTGGATATTAGGCACTCCACAGTATGAAAGCTTACAGGGTAGGGATGGATGAGGGACAGGATCCACTCGGAAGATGAATGTTCTTTGCAATTTGCCTCATCCCTGGGATTCCAGTCCTTTGGCTTTAGAACAAACTCCTCGTTTCTTCCTGCAAGTCTTCCTGTGATAGGAGAGGTCTAGAAGGACAGCTATTTTTTCCAGTAAGGCTGATCTGCTCTCCCTTGGGAACCTAGCCTTCTCTTCTCTGTAATGGGGTTGGGGGGTGGAGTAGGGGATGGGAAGGATGGGAACAGAGGGAGGGAGGAGGTGACAGTTTCTGGGGTTTTCCTGGACCATGTCCCCACATGTGGGATGTGAGTGTCCATCTGTTTATTTCCATAAGTGGAGGAGGGTTGTGATCTGCAGCTCATCTGCCTCCAGGGCGGTCAGCTCAGCCCCTCTTGTTGGTCTGGGAGCCTTGAGCATCAGTGGAGGCAGGGCCGGCTGTGACCCTGGCTGACCACAAAGCCAGGTAGGAATGATTATAGTAGTAATTGACAGGGCTGAGTGAGGGCTTCGGTACTTGCTAAAATGCTTTAGAGATGCCTGGCTGGTTTGTATTAGTCTGCGGTTGAGTTCTTCATTCCTTGGCTCCTGGAATTTTTCAGACTTTGCATGAAATGTGTTTTGGCAGCTCATGGATGAATCGTCTCTGGCTGTACAGCTGGAAGAAGCATGTCACGTCTTTTTACAAACCATTGGCACAAACTGCAAGCTCTGGTTACTGCGAGGCTGGTTGGACCTTGGTGTGTGTGTCTGGGTTGCTGGGGGTGTGGGTGGCACTCCGGGCCTGCTCCCTGGTCCACGTGACTTAACCTCCTAGGGCCCCTTGGCAAGGCTGACCAGTTCTTGGAGGTGCCCAAGCCTCCCATCATACCTACCCTCAGCCCTCAGTGAGCAGCCAGCCTGATGTCACAACTCTGTTTAAGTGAGATTTGAAATAATGAAATTCACAGTTCACAATTGACTGGGAAAAAACATGAATAGTTCCACTTTCCTCTCAGATACTTATCTTATTATAGTTAAAAGACACAGTGAAAAAGCAAGGCCTGAATCGGAAAACAGACTCCAGAATGTGGGACGAGGTAGCTGATTCTCAAAGGGTGTGTTCAGGGGTAGGGGAAGCAGCTGTGTGTGTCCTGGGGATGTGCCTGGGGGATGGCACCATGCCGGGACAAGGCAGAGTTCAGAAGAAATGCTCCTGATCTCCACGCCTCTTCTCCACTTGCTGTGATTGTGTGCTTCAGTCTCTACTTCCCGTCTTTGCTTTTCTTCTTTCTTGTCTTTGTCCTTCATCTAGTTGGTTTGTCAAGACAGGGTCTTGATGGGACTGAAATGATGAGGACTTATCTGGAGGAGGGGGACTGCTTTGTTGCTCAAATTGCTAGGTTTTGAGGTGAGATTCTGACTTTTCTTCCTTTATTTTTAAAACAGACATCTTGGTTTTCCCAGGGATTCATGAGGCAGGCAAATCTTTGCCCAGAGACTCAATGAACGCAGTGAGGTTGCAATGTGTAAGCGGCATGAGACTGACACTTCTTGCAGGAAGTCTTCCTTGATTAGACAGCATCCTCAATGTTCAAGACAGCTCTCATATTTATCATCTATCTTTCTTATTTTGATTTGTAATCATAACAATATATTAATTGAAATGTCACCATATGCTTCCCTAGTGGCTCAGTGGTAAAGAATCTGCCTGTAGTGCAGGAGATACGGATTCAATCCCTCAGCCGGGAAGATCCCCTGGAGAAGGAAAAGGCAACCCACTCCAGTATTCTTGTCAGGAAAGTATCATGCATAGAGGAGCCTGATGGGCTACATGGTCCATGGGATCGCAAAAGAGTTGGATGTGACATAGTGACTAAGCAATAACAAATTATTTACAAAAGTTCATTTTTGCTCACAACCCTATAAGGTATATTGGGCAACACACTGGTTTTTGTAATGTATTTTGCAGATGAGGCTGCAGAGGGTCCAGATGCACACTGCAATAGTGTCCAGAGGTCTTTGGCCGGTTTTTGAAATTGAGGGGAGAGAGATGGTTAAGATGGATGGTCTGGAAGAGAGCGGGGCTTGGGGCAGGCTCACCTGACAAGCAGTGGAAATGTATGGGGCTGATCCGGGCAAGAGAGAATGCTGCTGTTTCAGGCCTGCAAGTTCTCTCTGAGCCCAACGGATCACCGGGTGGCACCCGAGAGGGATCAGAGCAAACAGGTCTCCAAACACAAGCAGCCTGGGGAGGCCACCAGGCAACTGACTAGGTCAGAGGGGTGTTAGCAGGGGAGACAGGAGAGCGGGTGAGGAGCTGCGGGAGGAGAGGACCTGCTGGGCACCCGCGGAACAGGAAGCCTTGTTTGTCAATGCAAGTTTGAACTGGGTAACGCTGGAGGTCCCGTCCAGATCTCAAACACTTTGCACTCGCAGACTTTGTAAAATAGGTTAAAATAAATGGCTTCAAAAAGTCAGTAATTCTGTCCCTCATTGCCCCCAGACACGTTCCCCTGTAATGTTCCCGGGGCAGGTGACCGCCATCCCGAGCCACAGGCTTAGGCTCGTTCTTTTCTAAATGAGTCACTGCTAATGATGAGCAGATGGTTTATTTGGTAAGTCGTGTCCAACTCTTTGCAACCACACAGATTGTTGCCCACCAGGCTCCTCTGTCCCTGGAATTTCCCAGGCAAGAGTACTGAAGTGGGTTGCCATTTCCTTTTCCAGGGGATCTTCCCGACCCAGGGATGGAACTCAGATCTCTTGGGTGGTCTCAGGCAGATTCTTTACCTACTGAGCCACCAGGGAAGTCCCCTAGATGAAGATGGAGTTGGTCTCCCAGTGGCCACTGTTGAGAGTTGGGAAGTGACTGCTGTGTCCTCCCATTTCCTTTGGAAAGTCATCATCACAGGCAATGGAAAGTTTCTACAGGGCCACAACTTGGAAAAGAAGGAAAGGCTTGGAAAAGAAGGAAGAGACTTGAAACTGCCACCTGTCTGGGTGTGTGTGGATGCCACTTACCTGGAGGAAGCAGGACCCTGACTTCTGTATTTTGTTGAGTACATTTGAGAAATTCCAAGGAGGAATCTTATCTTACAGATTAAAATAATAACAACAACAACAACTTTATTTTGTGCTGAAGTAAATTTATTAGGACTGAAAAAGTGTAAAACAAAGGGGGATTAAAAAAAAGAGCAGAGGAGGATGAAAAAGTGGCTATATATTTTAATTTTATTTATTTATTTTGAAGTATTTACTAATTTATTTGCCTGTTGTTGTTCAGTCGCCCAGTCATGTCTGACTTTGCAGCATGCCAGCCCTCCTTGGCAGCACCCCATAGACCATAGCCCGCCAGGCCTCCCTGTTCCTCACCGTTTCACAAAGTTTGCCAAAGTGCATGCCCATTGCCCCAGTTGTGGCATGTGTGATATAATCCGTGAAAGAAAGTGAAGATGCTCAGTCGTGTCTGACTGTTTGCAACCCCATGAACTGTAGCCTACCAGGATCCTCTGTCCATGGGATTTTCCAGGCAAGAACACTGGAGTGGGCTGTCATTTCCTTCTCCAGGAGAGCTTCCCAACCCAGGGCTTGAACCTAGGTCTCCTGCATTGTAGGCAGATGTTTCAGCATCTGAATCACCAGGGAAACCTGGGCCCCCTCGCATTTGGGAGCACAGAGTCTTAGCTATTGGACCACCAGGGAAGTTCCTGTGGCTATATATTTTTAAATGCTGCATTTTAATATTTTATAAATTCTCTGTGCTTTGTTTTCTTCAAGGAATTTACAACATTTATTATTATTTAGGTAGTTATTTGGGGAGACTTGTAATATATGAACTCATCCATTGTTCTTTTATAACTTGGATATCTGATAAACTATTTTCGACTAGAGCCTCATGTATTCTTAGAGAGTGAAATGACTGTAGCTGGTTCTCCAGGTGCTATGATTGTGAGTCAGCTCTCAGCCTAGGTGAATGCATGTGACCTCTTCTAATAGTTTTTATTCTGGTCAATTTCAATTTTTATTTTTCATTATTGTCAACTTGAGAATTGTCCTATGCTTAATTTCTGTGTAACTTGTGTGTCTTCTACAATCCTCTATCCCCTTTCATCAAATTTTCTTATTCCTGATAAATCCTCAATGTGTTTTCCTGTCTTCAGGTAGTATGTTTTTGGTTCCTGCTTTAACTTTTCAGATGTTAAAGAATACCCCCCACTAAACTGTTCTTCAAACTTTGAGCTGAAGGTTTAAAGCCCTTCCAGCAGAAATAACTCAGTTCTGCTGAGAGACCCTTTCCCAGGGACTGCGGCAAATATCTGCAGGTCTGGACCATCTGCTCCTTACCGACTGGGACTTCAGTCAGTTATTAACACGCCTTTTCCAAGCTGCACCAGGGCTTCCCTGGTGGTTCAGATTGTAAAGAATCTGCCTGCAATGCAGGAGACCTGGGTTTGATCCCTGGATTGGGAGAGAGAACAGAGTAGCTACCCACTCCATTATTCTTGCTTGGAGACTTCTATGGACAGAGGAGCCTAGCGGGCTACCGTCCAGAGGGTCGCAAAAAGTTGGACACGACGGAGCAACTAACACTTTCATTTTTCCAAGCTGCTGAAGGGCCGACCTGCCCTGTGCTGATTCCTAGGCTGCTGGGAGGTCATGTACCAGGACCTCTCGGTTTCCCTTTACACACGGCAGGGACCCTGTGCCTTATACATGGGGGGCGTTTTTTTGTCACTGTGCTCTCTTGGCCACCATTATCAAAAATACTTTGTACATCCTTTTGGAAAAATTCCCTCAGCTTCCTCTTTGAGTGGTATTGGCATCGGTGTTTGATTACTTATTCAATTATTTGTTTAGTCAACTGAATTTTTTTCCTGCCGTTTATTCATTTTGTTCATCAGCAGTCTATTTTTGCAATCTTTTATCCAATAAAATGTGTAAATCTTTAGTTTACCCAATGAAGCATTTTAGGAAATGAAATTTATACTATTCCCCAGTTTCAGGAATCTGACTGATGTGTTGCTTTGTCAGCGAGTTTTGAAAGAGCCTGAGAGAAACGTAAGGTTTAAGCCGTGTCTGCAGCTTTATGTGCATATGCTTGTTCTTGGCCAGATGGCAGATAGTTAAAGATGACTCAGAAAAGCATCAGTTCAGTTCAGTTCAGTCACTCAATCGTGTCTGATTCTTTCTGACCGCATGGACTGCAGCACACCAAGCTTCCCTGTCCATCACCAACTCCCAGCGCTTACTCAAATTCATGTCCATCAAGTTGGTTATGCCATCCAACCACCTCATCCTCTGTCCCTTTCTCCTCCCACCTTCAATCTTTCCTAGCATCAGGGTCTTTTCCAATGAGTCAGTTCTTCACATCAGGTGGCCAAAATATTGGAGTTCAGCTTCAGCATCAGTCCTTCCAATGAATATTCAGGACTGATTTCCTTTAGGGTTGACTGGTTGGATCTCCTTGCAGGCCAAGGGACTCTCAAGAGTCTTCTCCAACATCACAGTTCAAAAGCATCAGTTCTTCGGTGCTCAGCTTTTTTTAGAGTCCAACTCTCACATCCATACATGACTACTGGAAAAACCATAACTTTGACTAGATGGACCTTTGTTGGCAAAGTAACATCTCTACTTTTTATATGCTATCTAGGTTCCCATAGCTTTTCTTCCAAGGAGCAAGCGTCTTTTAATTTCATGGCTTCAGTCACCATCTGCAGTGATTTTGGAGTCCAAGAAAATAAAATCTCTCACTGTTTCCATTGTTTCCCCATCTGTTTCCCATGAAGTGATGGGATCAGATGCCATGATCTTAGTTTTCTGAATGTTGAGCTTTAAGTCAGCTTTTTCACTCTCCTCTTTCACTTTTATCAAGAGGCTCTTTAGTTCTTCTTCACTTTCTGCCATAAGGGTGGTGTCATCTGCGTATCTGAAGTTACTGATATTGCTCCCAGCAATCTTGATTGCAGTTTGTGCTTCATCCATCCCGGCATTTCACATAATGTGTCCTGCATATAAGTTAAATAAACAGGGTGACAGTATATAGCCTTGACATACTCCTTTCCCAACTTGGAACCAGTCTGTTCCATGTCTAGTTCTAACTGTTGCTTCTTAATCTGAATACAGATTCCTCAAGAGGCAGGTCAGGTGGTCTGGTATTCCTATCTCTTGAAGAATTTTCCACAGTTTGTTGTGGTCCACACAATCAAAGGCTTTGGCATAGTCAATAAAGCAAAAGTAGATGTTTTCTGGAACTCCCTTGCTTTTTAAAATCAAAACAGAAAGTAAAACCTTTTGGGTAAACCTTAGAGTTATAGAAAGTATACATGTTTAGAAATTTAGGAGAAACAACATACATTTTAAAAAAAATTTGGATTAAGTGGAAATGCAAGCATTTCTTTTAAAAACCCTGAAAGCAGTGGGATATTACTTCTTAAGTAGTCAGAATTAGGGGGACAATGATTGAAATGGAAATTGGATGTTACCTTTGATCCCTTAACAGAATAAACCCAGATGCAGGATCATATTCCCCCTGGATCAAATTGTAGGGTTTGAAGGATTGAACTCACAGGAATTTTGTGAAGAAAAGATCTACAGGCCCAAGAATGGAAATCTTTTTGAACATTTAAATACATTTGGGTTATGACAATAGTTGAAATCTGGCACTATCTTGGTTACCAGTCTTCAGAAAATAAGAGACCAGTAATGTATTTTCTTACTGTATATAAAAAGGTATCTTTAAAATAACTTGGGAGGAAGAGGTGGAAAGGAGAGTAGTTACGATCTAGACATAGGGTCCTTCATTTTTGTGACACCTTTCATTTTTCTCTTTATTGGGCAACTAAAATCTCTTGCAGACAAATGTCTCTAAGTCAAAATGTTTTTGGCACATGCATTATAATTTCAATTTGGAATATAATTGTTTGAGAGGCAGCAGGAAGAGTTGGTTGAAATAACACTTGGAATGTTTGGATAAGCCAGATAACAAATTCATCAGTTGAAACTAAATCTGTGGTTGGGGCTTCCCTGGTGGTCCAGTGGTTAAGATTCTCCACTTCCAATGCAGGGGACAGGGGTTTGGTCCCTGGTCAGAGAACTAAGATCCCACATGCTGCATGGTGCGGCTGAAAGAAAGCTGTGATTCTTGATGGAAATGGACTTAGATGCAAGCTGTGACTGTATAAAGTCAGGCAGTTTCTCAATGGAGATGGAAATTGGCAAGAGATGTCAGGGGGCCAAGCTGTGTGTGTATGCATGTGTGCACGCGTGCTTGCCTATGTGCACCATTTTATTCATATCAACTAATCTGGAAAATTCTGCATATCTAGTAAATCCATTATTAGGGCTGTTTCCTCTGCTCAGCATGTTTCCATCAGCACCTCGACCCCAGGAAGTCTTTTTTTTTTTTTTTTAAGAAATTGGAAATCCTTGTGTTTATTCTGTCTCTCTCTTAGATCCCTTTTAGGGGTGCTTATATGAGTTTCTTGATGGTTTAGTTGGTAAAGAATCTGCCTGCAATCCAGGAGACCCAGGTTTGATCCCTGGGTCAGGAAAATCCCCTGGAGAAAGGAATGGCTACCCATTCCAATATTCTTGCCTGGAGAATCCCATGGACAGAGCCTGGGGGGCTACAGTCCACGGGGTCACAAAGAGTCGGATGCGACTGAGCAACTAACGCTTTCACTCTTTTCACGTTCATATGAGTGACACAGACGTCTTTTATTAAAAAGAGTGTATGCCCTAATAACATTTGACATCTCAGTGTGAGTTTGCTGAGTCAGTTGGAGAATTTGGACTTTACCACAAAGATTCAAGAGCGATAGAATGAATTATCCTTGTTCAAGTTTAGACTACGATCCCTGAAGTTCAGAGAAATATTTGGTAAGGATATGAGTCACTAATGTGATCCACATTCAGAGAAATAATCAACAGACCAAAAGTCCAAATATTTCTCTGGCCAATTTTGCTTTGGTTCTTTTATTTAATCTCTTCTGCTTGGGCTAGAGAGAAAAACGTCAAACATATTAGTTAAAAATTCATGTGCCTAATTTTTGTCAGGTTACTTGAAAATATTTCTTACTCTGATACAGGCATGGCTATCTGTAGAAATGACTTATTAAACAAATCTTTCTATACTTCATCCTGGCCAAGGTCCCCCACACGTGAGCTGGCTTTTTGAGTGGGTCAGTCCTGTGTGTGGCTGCCCCGCTGCTGAACTGGACAGGGATTCTGTGCCATGCCCAAGGGGACAAGGATGGCCTGCAGTGGCACTGGAGGTTGGCAAACATCTCTCTTCACTGCATGCAGCCTTTGCTCAGAGTAAGTGTCTCAGGCGACCAGCTTGATCGCTTTTACAGCCACAGAGAGTGGCTTACCTCTGGTGACTGTGTGTCCCATCGTGCCTTTATGAGATCATCTGAAGCCTGGAGGAGTTCTTGGCATTTTTGTTGTCTGTGCTCCATCTATGTCCCACTGGTGACATGTGACATTATCAGCTGTGAGGAGAGAAGGGTCGAAGGAAGGGGAAAAGCCAAGTAGATGAAGTCCTGCATTTCCTAAAGCTGTTTTTGCTGTCATTTTCTTCACCACTTGCCCCTGACAGAAGGTTAGAGGCCTGAGCAGTAATTGGCAAGGTTGTTAATGTCAAGGATTCCTGTATCTGTATATATATTTTAATTCAAGACCAAGTAGTGCCTGTGATAGGGCAGCTGTCATCTTGCCCTTTATGTCACTTCTAGTTTGCTTCAGTAACAGTCTCTCCTTCTTAAACTTGTTTTTACTAAACAAGACAAGGGATGGGGCTAGGGATGGGCACAGGGGACAGGGAGGAGACTGTAGACTGAGCTGACATTCCTGCTCCTGCAGCTTGTTACTAAAATGGCATGTCAGTACATGGTCAGATCTACAGAGGCAGAAAGATGGATGCTCAAAGGCCAGCAGACAGCAGACTTTTTGCACAATTCTGTTCTGAGGGCAGAAACACTCATGTCTTGCTTAGTAAAAATGGCCTTATATTTCTGCCTCTGTCATTAATGCTGTCTGGTACTTTGCATAACTGATGTGTTAAACTTTTTTCTTTTTATGTAGACCATCTTTTAAAGTCTTTATTGACTTTGTTAGAATATTGCTTCTGTTGTTTATGTTCTGGGTTTTTGACTGTGAGTCATGTGGGATCTTTGCTCCTGACCTGGGATTGAATTCACACCCCTCCATTGGAAGGTGAAGTCTTAAACACTGGACTGCCAGGGAAGTCCCTGATGTGTTTTTTTTAGATTCTCCAGATCTCTACAAATAAAATAACATTAGCAAAAGAATCTTGAATGGTAGAACAGCAAAGGCATCTTGAATGGTAGGACTGGGATGTTCTTAGAAATCACCTGGTCCAACTTCTTCACTTTGTAGGTGAGCAAAGAGAACCCCAGAAGAAAGGGACTTATTCAGAATTCTGAAGAAAGCTAAGGTGGTGGTGGAAATCTCTGCATGCCATTAATATTCTTGTGCATCAGAGGTCAGACAAGAGTAGTGGCAGAGTTTGTCCTTCAAAGGCTTGTCTTTGGAGCAGATGTCTGCTTGGCATCCTGGGTGTGAGTTTAATGCTGATGGCCAAGGCTGGTGCTGACGGCAGTCGTGGCTGGCTTCCTGGAGGTGGGAGAAAGTATCACTAATGGAGGAAGAAGAAATGGGTGTGAAGTGGTTTCTCTAGAACATGAACACAGAGGCGTCCTCCAGGCCACCGCTCACTGTGGCCCAGAGCAGGAAGACCAGTGGAAGCAGGAGGACCTGGCTTGTATTCCCATCCTGTGATCTGTTCTGCACTGTGATGGGACCCTTGGCCTGCATGTCTGAGAACTAGCCACACCTTCCAGGTGGTCACTGCTTGATCACTGCAGGGTGGCCCATCCTTGGGAGGAAGACCTTAAAAAGGGGCCCAGGCAGAAAGCAGGTTCATTGCTCTCTGGGAAGGCTCTTCTGGTCTCAGCTGTCTTCCCCAGCTCTGCGTGGGCATGTATGAATACCTTTGGCCCCATAGATATTTTCTTCCGGGAGTAAGGAGAACAAAGACAGAGCCCTCTAATGCCTGGATCCATGAAAGGTGTGGGAAGTATTACTATGACAGGGTACAGATTCAAGTTTCTCGTAAGTCTTTTGAGTTATGCCTCCCAAAGTGATAGCATCTGGAGAAACAGGGAATAAATAGTTGTTAGTAGAGTAGTGTGTGGGATTCTGTAACCAGATAGATACCAGATGCAGCTCCAGGTTTTAGCAAGGAAGATTAGCAAGGAGCTCTGGGCTGCCCTGGGGGCTCAGATGGTAAAGAATCTGCCTGCAATCCAGGAAACCCAGGTTTGATCACTGGGTTGGGAAGATCCCCTGGAGGAGGTCATGGAAACCCACTCCAGTATTCTTGCCTGGAGAATCCAGTGGACAGAGGAGCCTGGTGGGCTACAGTCCATGGGGTCACAAAGAGTCAGACACAACTAAGTAACAAAGTACTGAACAGGGGTGGCTTACACACAGACATTTATTATGGTTAGAGGTCCAAGATCAAGGTGACGGTGGGGGAGGGGTTGGTTCCTTCTGAAACTTTGGGGGTAGGATCTGTTCTCTCCTCAGCTTATAGAAGACCGTCTTGTCCGAGCGTCTTTTTACAGTGTCTTCTGTCCATGCGTGTTTCCGAGTAAAAATTTTTCCACCAGTTAAATAGGATTGGGGCCCACCCTAGCAGCCTCATCCTAACCAATTACATTTGCAGTGACCTTATCGCCAAGTAAAGTGACATGCTGAGACAAGGGGGGACTTTAATATATGAATTTTGGGGGGACACAATTCAACCCCTACATGTTCTATGAAAAGGAGCCATCCAAAAGAGAGAAGTCAAAAAGAGCAGGCGCTCTAGGAGCTGGGGTTTAGAAGGAGGAGAGGAGGTCTTCCTGCGTGGACACCATATCTTTAACCTCTTCTTTCTCTCACATAGATCTCCACCCACAGCAGGCTGGTGAGGAGCAGTGTGTGTGTGCCAAGTCCGCCAGGCTCCCCTGTTCACGGGATTTTCCAGGCAAGAATACTGGAGTGGGTTGCCATATCTTCCCGCAGGGGATCTTCTGGCCCAGGGATTGCACCCTTATCTCCTGCATCTCCTACACTGCAGGTGGATTCTTTACCTCTCCACCATTGAGGGGTTCCCTTTCCTTGAAACAATGAAAGGAAAGCTCCAGTGTCTTCAAATGCCGGTGAGGAGGAAGGGTGGCATGGGAAAGAACTGGATGTGGGTGGAACTCTTAGTAGCCCGACCTGTTCTTCAAGAGACTATATTGATTGAATTAGATCTTTCTGACCTTCCTGCCTGAGCTGGAGTTCACTGATTTCATTACTGTCCTGCACTATTTCTTAAATCAGTATTGCATTCGTACATGCCTACATGCGTGCTAAATTTTTTCAGTCGTGTCCAGCTCTTTGTGACCCCATGAACTACAACCTGCCAATCTCTTGTGTCCATAGGATTCTCCAGGCAAGAATACTGGAGTGAGTTGCCATGGCCTCCTCCAGGGGATCTTCCCAACCCAGGGACTGAGCTCACGTCTCTTAGGTCTCCTGCATTGGCAGGCGTATTCTTTACCACTAGTGCCACCTGGGAAACCCACCCTTAATCCCCACTTGCACTGGGGCAGTGGAGGGAGTGGAACAGAGAGGGAGCCTCTCACCATCCTGTGGTTTGAGGGCATTCTGATAGAGATGGGGATGTTCCCACAATGCCCCACCTGGTCCTTAGAAAGAAGACAAGACTGTGCTCATTCACTCACCACCCACTATGCTCCAGGTATTTCTACATGGAAGAGCCTTGCCTTTGTGGAGCTTTCTTACTAGAGCAAGAAGAAAGCAGATATAAATAATAAATAGAAATCAACAGTAAACACAATTAATAAGTACATCACATAGTAGGTTAGTAGGTAGTGAATGCTATGGGGGAAGACAAAGGACAAGAGGTAAGTGTGCAGGTTTATAGGCAGCCATCAGTTTGGGCCACCTGGCGGGCAGAGTGCTTAGACTGGAGGAGGGACTGGAAGGTGGGAGGGACTGGTCTGGTGTGTGTCTTGGAAGGAGAGCATCCAGCCAGAGGGGTCTGCATCAGTGGGTTTGAGGAGCATCAGGAGGCCTCTGTGGCCAGGCAGAGAAAGTGAAGGAGGTTGTTGTAGGAGAGAAGGTCAGAGAGGCTATGGGAAAGGGCCATGCTGGTCCTCGCGGATGGGCTTTACCTAAGTGCATTAGAGAATGAGTTTATGGGTTTAACTGCAGTGCCTGAGAAGACTCACTCTGGATATAGGATTAAAAATAGACAGTAAGGGGTGAGGATAAAAGCAGGGGACTAGTTCAGAGCCCGTTGCAGCGTTTCAGGGGAGCAACTCCATGGTATGGATCAGTGGTCTCAGCATACTTGGTCCTCTGGCTGGACTCTTCCTTCAAACTGTATCTCATCCTGAGTCACTGAATCTAAATTGCCTGGCTGATAGTCTTCCCTAAAAAGGTTTTATTCTGGCCCTTGACCATGTCTTGGCTTGTACTGTGTAGATTAGTTACTGTGAAAACGTGAAAGTGTGAGTCGCTCAGTCATGTCTGACCCTTTGTGCCTCCAAGGACTGTAGCCCACCAGGCTTCTCTTCCATGGAATTCTCAAGGCAGGAATACTGGAGTGGGAAGCTAGTCACTTCTCCAGGGGATTTAAGGGAGCCCCTTTTCACTCCTAACCTGAAGCTAAGGCATTTGTGTGCTTTTATACTAACCCAAAGGCTTCCTTGGTGGCTCAGATAGTAAAGAATCTGCCTGCAATGCAGGAGACCCAGGTTCAATCCCTGGGTTGGAAAGACCCTGGAGAAGGAAATGGCAACCCACTGCAGTATTCTTGCCTGGAGAATCCCATGGATAGAGGAGTGTGGTGGTCTACAGTCCATGGGGTCGCAAAGGGTCAGACACGACTGTGTGACTACCACTTCCACTTCAAAGGCCCCATAATCAGTTTTTAAAACCTCAAAGACATTGTCACATACAATTTTCTTATAGCCACCTGTCCTTAGAGCCTACACTACAAGGCAAGAATGTTTACAGTCTATTGCTGGAGAGGTTTTCTGTTTCCCCTGGGGTGAGTTGAAAATGAAATCATCTATTAGTCTGAAGCAAACAGAAGGGCCATTGTGACTCTTGTCTGGCGGCTCCCACACGGAGTAGACTTTTTCCCTTGGACCCTGGAGCATGCTGGAATCAAGATTGCCGGGAGAAATATCAATAACCTCACCACCCTTATGGCAGAGAGTGAAGAAAAACTGAAGAGCCTCTTGATGAACGTGAAAGAGGAGAGTGAAAAAGTTGGCTTAAAGCTCAACATTCAGAAAACTAAGATCATGGCATCCGTTCCCTTCACTTCATGGCAAACAGATGGGGAAACAATGGAAACAGAGAGATTTTATTTTCTTGGGCTCCAAAATCACTGCAGGTGGTGACTGCAGCTGTGAAATTAAAAGATGCTTGCTCCTTGGAAGAAAAGCTATGACCGATCTAGACAACATTAAAAAGCAGAGACTTCACTTTCCCAACAAAGGTCCGTCCAGTCAAGGCTATGGTTTTTCCAGTAGTCATGTATGGGTGTGAGAACTGAACTCTAAAGAAAGCTGAGCACTGAAGAATTGATGCTTTTGAACTGTGGTGTTGGAGAAGACTTGATAGTCCTTGGACTGCAAGGAGATCCAACCAGTCAATCCTAAAGGAAATCAACCCTGAATATTCATTGGAAGGACTGATGCTGAAGCTGAAGCTCCAATACTTTGGCTGCCAGATGCGAAGAACTGACTCATTTGAAAAGACCCTGATGCTGGGAAAGATTGAGGGCAGGAGGAGAAGGGGACGACAGAGGATGAGATGGTTGGATGGCATCACTGACTCGATGGACATGAGTTTGAGTAAACTCCGGGAATTGGTGATGGGCAGGGAAGCCTGATGTGCTGCAGTCCATGGGGTCGCAAAGAGTTGGACACGACTGAGCAACTGAACTGAGCTGAACTGGAGCACCAGTATGTAGGATCTTAATAACGCATGTGATTAATCATACTATTAAAAATGGAAATTTCACATGAGTTAGTTTGCTGTAGCTGCCATGACACGGTCCCGCAGACTGAGGGGCTTAAACACGGTGCTGGAGGCTGGAGGTCCGAGACTGAGGTGTGGGCAGTGCTGGTTCCTCCTAAGGCTGTGAGGCAAGAATCTGTGCCAGGCTTCTCTCCTTGGCTTGTGCATGATTGTCTTCTCCCCGTGTCTCTATTTGTGGTCTTCCCTGTGTGTCTCTCTCTCTTTTGTTCGAATTCCCCTCTTCATAAGGACACCAGTTATACTGGATTAGGGTCACCCTGATGGCCTCGTTTTAAATTGAGCACCTCTATAAAGACACTATCACCAAAAAAGGTACCATTCTGAGGCCACTAATATAATGAATTGGTTCTGGGGGCACACACTCAACCCATAACAGACCCCTGTATACTCAATTTCTTCTCACCACCACCAGTCTCAAGCCCAGCTGCCCCATCGTACTTTCTGTGCAGCATATTCTTCTTAATAGTCTCAGCTTTTCTGAGGCTTCATGTGTTGAGGGTGAATTTCAGTCAGATGATTTAAGTACCATTTGTGAGTAGAGGATAATGTCCATTTACAAATAAATGACTTAGTGTTGTAAATTCAGAGCTTCCCTGGTGGTTCCGACCGACCGTAAAGAATCTGCCTGCAATGCAGGAGACCTGGATTCAATCCCTGGGTCAGGAAGATCCCCTGGAGAAGGAAATGGCAACCCACTCCAGTATTCTTATCTGGGAAATCCCATGAACAGAGGAGCCTGGCGGGCTACAGTCCATGGGGTTGCGAAGAGTCAGATGTGACTGAGTGACTAAAACACACACACCTTGTAAACTCAACACCATTCTAAAATAGAATTCTAAAAACCAGTGTATACAGTGACAGTGTACCTCAAATGATTACTCATCTTCTGGAAGAGGGAGCATAGTTTAGTGGTTAGAAGAACAGACAGCTAAACTGCCTGGGTTATCATTCTCCCATTTACCATCTAGCTGACCCTGCGAAAATTTCTGAAATCGCTCCTGGAGTTTTCTTGTCTGAAGATGTAGATAGTATGGTACCTACTTCATAGAGTTATCTGAATTTGAAAGGCTAATCCATGTAAGGAATACAAGGGAGAGTGCCTGGTACACAGTAAGAGCTCAATAAATGTTTGACACTATTATTCCTAGGGTGGCTGCTTTTCAGGAAGACACTCGTTTGAGTAAATTAGGTCTGGTGTGTTTGTTAAAACATTATGTGCTAATTTGTGGAGACAATGTGTGTTTCCTGGGTACCGCATAATTTGATCTGAGAGAGCAGTTTTATTTGCCATTAATCATATGCAGGCTTCAAAGAAATGTGGGGATTCATTTTAATCACTGAAGTACATGTAACTCTTATTTATAAACATTTAACTCATCTAATTTGGTGGTTTTCAATTTGTATTCCTGCTCCTGGAATCATGATTTGGGGACCCCTGGAAGATCCCCTGGAGGAGGAAATGGCTACCCACTCCAGTATTCTTGCCTGGAGAATCCCATGGACAGAGGAGCCTGGTGGGCTACAGTCCATGGGGTTGCAGAGCTGGACACGACTGAGTGCATGATAAGCATGGGTGATGGTGGTAATATTCAGTGTGCGGGGTCTGTGTGACCTCATTTGTACCCCAGGCCAGACATCCCATCTCAGTCAGAAGAGACACCCTATTATCTATTGTATATATGACTATTCTGAGTAAAATTTCATTTGAAAGAACTCTACTACTAAAAATAGCTTGAAAATCACTCGCGTGGGGTATAGATGATTTATATTCTTCTGCCCCCTATTGCTTCCATCTGTGTGTACCCCAGGGATGCAACTAATGCTAATATTAGCCTGAGCAAAACATAATTAGGAAGGTAAATCTACTGCAAAAAGTAATATAGCATAAATTAAATAAATTAAATATAAATCAAATCAAATATAAAACAGTGCATTCAATTATCTGCCTCACTGCCTCCCTGCTTTAACATCAGTATTTTAGAGGAGACTAATCTTCTTTCTGGGACAGGGCCAAGACTGAGCCAAGACCAATGAATGTGTCAAACCCTGGAAGGATGGTGCTTGACCCGTTGGGCATGAGCTAAAGGCACTGCCATTCTGGTCAGCTAAATTCTGTCTTAATTGTTGATGCATGAACTAGTCTTTGTATGTGGCCGGGAAAACCTATGTATAAGATACTTTTATTATTACTTTAAATTAATTTATTTAAAAAATGAAGTGTAGTTGATTTATTATACAATGTGTTAGTTTCAGGTGTACCCCAAAGTGACTCAGTTATGTACGTATATATATGGCTTCCCAGGTGGTGCTAGAGGTAAAGAATCCTCCTGCAAACACAGAAGGTATAAGAGATGCGGGTTTGATCCTGGGTTGGGAAGATCCCCTGGACTCCAGTATTCTTGCCTGGAGAATCCTGTGGACAGAGGAGCCTGGTGGGCTACAGTCCATGGGGTTGCAAAGGGCCAGACGCGACTGAATGACTTGCACACACGTGCACACATATATGTATATTCTTTTTCAAATTCTTTTCCCGTATATTGAGATATTGAGTCTAGTTCACTGTGCTATACAGTAGGTCCTTGTTTACCTATTTTATATATACTAGTGTGTATATGTTAATCCCAAATTCATAATTGCCCCTTCCTCCCCATCTTTCTCCGTTGGTTATCATGTGTGTGTGAGCTCAGTCATGTCCGACTCTTTGTGGCTCCTTTGTACTTTTTCTCCCATAGATAACAGTGATGGAAATAAAGCCTGAGAGTTAGTTTCATTCATTCGTTTGATCATTCTGTAGATATTGACCGACCCACCTAGAAGCTCCAGGAATTATCTTGAACACCAAGGATACAGAAATGGACACAGGAGGATGCAGGCAGCTGCTCCAATTGTGGAACTCTTATTCCAAAGAGGGGAGAAAGAAATTACATGAGTAAATAAATATGTCAAGATGCATAGTGCTAAGGAGTGAAAAAGAAGCCGGGAAAAGCCTAAAGAGCAGAGAGTTCTATTTTAGATACTTTAAATATATGTGTCTTCTCCCTGTTGCACCTCCCTGCTAAACCCAGAAGATGCTTGGAACATATTGATTGAATTATTAACCCAAATAGATTATATTGGATCACCTGCCTGTGAGACTACCCTGGATAGACCATCCTTCTTGGAAGGTACTTGTAGGAATGTAATTTAATCTTTTGCTGCCAGAAACACATCTGAGTTGTTCACTCTGTCAGTAGATGTGCATTATGGGAATGATAACAGATTTTAATACCAGCCTAGGCAGAGAGTAATTAGGGAGGGAAAACTCAGCTTCCTAGAAACATAGTAATTTCAGTCAAATGGAACCAATTTGGCATCTTCTTTCCTACTGTTCTTCTTCAGCCGTTGGGCTGATGGAAGTTTCACTGTTTTGCCGTCTTGTGACATGTGGTAGGACTGAGCTTTTACCAAGACCAATGTCCTCTTTTCATTTCTTCTAGCCTCCAGGAAAGGATAAAATCCCTCAGCTTGTCACTTAAAGAAATCACTGCTAAGGTAAGTACCTTTCTATGCCCACTTTCTAAAGAAGTTGCTGAAGTTTTCTTTTGATGTAATTTCATGTCACAGATCACCTGGGCTCTGGACAAAATATAGACTTGGCAAAACCATTCTACAGGCTAAGTGATGGGCCAGCCAACGAGCCAGGGCCAAGGGCTGCTCCTCTGGTGGATGTTCTGACTGCGGTCCCTAGGCGTTGATGGGCTTGGCCTTTGGGAAAGGAAACATGATTACTGCTGTGCACAATCAAATGTCTTTGCTTAAAAAGGCTTCTAGGATGGGTGTAATCTGAGAAGTTGATTACATTCCCTTCCAGAAGGGCTGGGTTCAGGTTTTTCACGAACAGATGGAAATGGTACAGTAGGTGCTTGTTTTTTTTGTTTTGTTTTGTTTTTTAAAGTTAAGTTGATTTCGAAATCATTTTGCCTATCTTACCTGCCATTTATACTTCATATCAGGACCTTGGTTTGTATAGAGATAGAGGACCCAACATTATTCCCTGGGAGCTGCACAGTCAATTCACTTAAATAGTCAGTGTGTGGTCAGTGAGGATAACCACAGTAATGAAACAAAACCCTCCTCCAGAGAGATAGTTACTCCCCACTGAGTTATTGACAAACTCTGAAGCAGGATCAATTACCCTGTGAATTATTGTTAGAGGGGAGGCAGGCAGAGAACTAGGTCTGAATCATTAATGATTTGTGTTGGGTCTGGGAACCAGGGTGGGTATAAGATGGCTGAAATACACAAAGGGCAGGATTCTGAGCAGGGAGCAAAGAAGCCAAGAGTCCTCTGGCCTGGAGGGAAGATCTTGTTCTCTGTCTCCAGGGAAGAGAGCAAGAAGACCTGTGCGGGTGTGTAGACCCCAGCAGAGCCAAGAAGGTGGAAGTATTCTTGGCAAAAAATGTCCACAGTGGCTCTGGTCCTTTTCCTGGTTTTTGTGTCTAGTTCACTTTTGAAAAAACTTTATATGATTTTGCTAGAGACCGCGCAGCAGCAGTTTGATGGGCAGTTCTGCCCCGCATCGAAAGAGAGCCTCCTGTGAGGACTGAGCCTTGGACCTCAGAACGCTTGATGCCCACCTGCCCTGCCTTCCCAAAGATCCACCCCAGAATGCTCACCCAGAGCAGAAGGGCAGGAGGAGACTCAGGCGGCCGGCAGGGGACCTGAAGCCACATGCAGAACTTGGGAAAGGGCTTTATTTCAGGCTCCCAGGCTGAATGTGGCTGGCACCTTGACACTGGCTTGGTTTACCAATTTTGTTATAGGAAGCAAGAGCGGATGCTAGACAGCACACCTGGATTTCTGCCTTATCAGTGACGGTGATGTCCCCATTGACATTCCTGTCCATCCACTTCTGTGACCTCCAGTGGAGCCACAGGGGGAGGTGAGGTGGGGCCAAAGCTTCCTGGATGGGGAGGCGGTCGAAGTACCTCTTGTACTTCCTACTAGAACTTATGCCATTTATAAGTACATCCTAATTTCTGTGTAGAATTAAAACGTGGAAGGACTCTTGGGTTTAGGTTTATTGAGCATCAGATAAACACATACTGTGTGTGTAACACGGATGAGTCTGGATCCCATCAGGGAGGATGTAGATGTGCATAATCTGTAACACAGATGGTGTTTGTATGTGTGTGTTTTCTATGACATCTTATATCACGCACACACACACATTCACACGTGCACACGACACTGGGATTTGTTGATCGTCTCCAGCTGCTATGATTTGCCCAAATGCCAAAAGTCTTTTGCTTTGTTTGTATCTTTTCTCTAAAACATTTACAAAAAAAATTACAATTCCCTTGCTTTTTCATAAAATTAATGAATGCATGCCTATGATTTTAAAATGGAAATGGAAAAGCTCCATTTGATAATGGGTTCCTTAGGGTTTAATTTTATTTGGAAATAAAAAAGGAGATGCAGATTTTCTGGGGCACGCATGCCTGCAGGCATGTGTGTTTATGTATGTAGGTAGGTGTGTACATGTGCACATACATGAATGTGTGTGTGTATATGAGGGCCATATATTAGTCTATAGAGAATTAAAACTGCTCAGTCGCACGCAACAACTTTCTGTCTACTCTGAGCTTGATTGACTGGTGACCTTGAAGTCAAAGTCACAGCTTGGCCCACTTTTCTTTCTTCAGTGTATTAGACACAATAATCTGATATTCTTTCAACTCCTTCCTCAAAGAGAGCTGGCACCTGCCTTCCACTCATTACATTTTTTGACTCTTATGGGTTACCCAAACCAAAGGTAATTAGGGGATAAATGAGATGGAAGAAAGTGTTGGAAATAAATGGGGTATCCGGAGGTTGGTAGATATTAGATTACATTCAGCAGTGCCGGAAAGAATGTACATTGCAATTTAATAAGAAGATTTAGAGGTTGTTTCATATTAATAGTGACAGCTCGCTCAATAAAAGAGAAACTGACCCAATTATGGTTAAAAGAGACTGTGAGCTAAAATCAGAAATACTGGACGTACTTGGGTGAGGTGTAGCAATCATGACCGGGGTAATCGAGTTGACAGAAATGTCCTGGGACCTCTGGTGACATGCTTTTGACCAAGGGGAGGGGGCGTTCCTGTCATCAGCATGGAGTCCATGAGACAGTGCTTGGGCGGATGTCAGAGCAACTTCCTTTAACTTCTGGTCCTGACACTGTGATGGATCTCAGGACCATTGAGAGGGTGTCTCCAAATTGATGGCTTTGGACAGCAGTTGCTCTGCTCTGCTGGTGCGGGCTTTGGGGTAGAAGCCTTTACGCTGTCCCTTCATCCAGAGATTTTATAAAGAGATTTATAAAGAGAGTTTTATAAAGAGGTTTGGGAGATTACAGCTGCTTAATGGAAAGGGACATGCTGAAGGCCATGGGGGCAAGTGTGTACTATTTTAGACGGGGTGGGTGAGGTTTGTGTTGATTTTAGAAAGAATCTCTGTTGAAGTCTGAGGTCAGCAAAGCACTTCAAGGTGATAATATCTAGCATGAGCTGGAAACTTCTGGGGAGATTAAATTTTATATTTTCTCTGGGCTCTGTGAACCCACCTGGGTTTTTATTTCTTGAATGGAATGTTAGGTTTTTGGCAAGAAAAGAGGGGTGCTTCTAAGTAACATCCTTTGTGGATCCCCCAGATGTCTTCACATATGTATTCATTGTTATTCAGCCATGCTCTGTGCTTTTTTTGAACTGGAGGTTTTTTTAGGTAGTTCATTAATCTCAGTATAGGTAGCAGTTGAATACAAGGTTTTTGCTTTAAATAAAAGAAACAAAATGTTGTATTTTAGTTTCAACAAATACAAAATAGCCTAAGAAATCTGGAAAAACAAAGTGAGATTTAAGATTTTTGCTATTTTTTAAAGATCAAGAAAGATGTAGGAAGTGAAATGCTAAAACCTGCAAACTTTCCTGAGATCTACTTGTCTATTTTTCAAATCTGCCCTTGATCGCAACGTCTGTGCACCGTTCTTTCCTGCCTACTGTGTGCCAGACACAGAATGAAATCCCTGCTCCCATAGTGTGTGTGGTCCCCAGAGATACAAGAGGAAAATGAAGGGAGAATGACGGAGTGTCAGCTGGACAGGGCGGTACCGACAGACACCCTGCAGGGGCAGGCGGCCGGGGAGGGAGGGCCAAGCGGTGGTTCTGTTTTGTGGGTGAGTCACACGGCCCTTCTTCCCAAGGCAGAGCCCTGTGGGCTGTGCCCCCAGGGACCAGCAGAGCCACTCGAGGAGGGTGTCAGCACGCAGAGGCCTGGGGAGGGGCAGGCAGAGGGCTCCGCTTACTTACTTGTGGCTGTGTCTGGTTGTGGGAGCTCATCTGTTTCTTCCTTCCCTCCCCTTCCTCCCTCCCTCCTCCCTCCTTTCCCTCCTCCTTCCCTCCCTTCTTCCCTTCCTCTCCCTCCTCCCTCCTCCTCCCTCCCTCCTCCTCCTCCTCCTCCTTCCCCTCCTCCCTCCCTCCTCCCTCCTCCTCCTCCTTCCCCTCCTCCCTCCCTCTTCCCTCCCTCCTCCTCCTCCTTCCCCTCCTCCCTCCCTTCTTCCCTCCCTCCCCCTGCTCTCTTCCTCCTCCTCCTTCCCCTCCTGCCTCCTCCTCCTCCTTCCCCTCCTCCCTCCCTCTTCCCTCCCTTCTCCCTCCTCTCTCCTCCCTCCCTTCTTCCCTTCCTCCTTCCCTCCCTCCTCCCTCCTCTCTTCCTCCCTGCCTCCTTCCCTTCCTCTCTTCTTCCTTCCATCCTTCCTTCCTTTATGCATTGCTTGTTTTTTAAGAACTCTCCTGCAGTTATTCTGTATCACCCCCTTGCTACTTAGAAACCCAGGAATCTGGCTGGTGCCTGTCGCCCTCTCATCTCTGCCTGAGTAAATGATGGTTCATGGCTGTCTCTCTCCTTCTAGGTGTGTATGAGTGAAAGACTCTGCAGTGCCCTGAGAAAGAAGGTTAACGATATTGAAACCCAACTGCCAGCGTTGTTTGAAGCCAAAATGCTTGCCATCTCAGGTACCTGGGGACAGAGGGGACATGGAGACAGTTGGAGTGAGTGATGACAACCACCACACCCCTGTCTTGTTCTGGATTAACAGTCTACCTGTACCTGAATATTGTGTAGCATTCTACCTGTCACTTGACAACTCAGAGCCTTTGCGGGGAGTCTCACTGAAACTCATGGAATAGATGGGCAGCATGGCTTCTTTATAAGGGATGGGTTGTTAGTTTTTAGTTGCTAAGCTGGGTTCAACTCTTGTGACCCCATAGACTGTAGCCTGCCAGGCTCCTCTGTCCATGGGATTCTCCAGGCAAGAAGACTGGAGTGGGTTACCATTTCTTTCTCCAGAGGATCTTCCCAACCCAGGGGTTGAACCAGCATCTCCTGCATTGCAGGCGGAGTTTTTACCACTGACCCAGGGTAGTCGTATAAGGGATGGGTAAGACTCTTAAAAATGCACAAGCACACATTATATAAAATAGCTATTTGTGTAGTTTGCATTACCAGTTTCTGTTTAAGAGTTTAGAGACTAGATGTAATCTGGGTGCCATGTAATCCTAGTCAGGGTTTCTACAGATTTATGTATCTGGAGATGCTCAGTGAGGGTGTGATCAACCACTTGCTATGGGGGAAAGAGTGGTAACAGGAGACAAACTGATGTACTCAGAGTAACAACCTAGTCATAGATAAGAGATTTTTGGAGGATTTTCAGTGGATCATTATCCTTCCTTAATTTGGTAGTTATAAAGGGATATACTTTTCCATTAATCAGTAGGCTGAAAACACGAGTCTCTGAAAATAGGATCTTACTCTATCATTTGAACAGTACTTAAAGAAAAGGTTTTTTTATTTACTGGCTGTGGTGGGTCTTTGTTGCTGTACCTGGGCTTTCTCTAGTTGCTGGGCAGGTTTCTTGTTGTGGTGGCTTCTTATTGTGGATCATGGGCTCGGTAGTTCTGGCCATGGGCTTAGTTGCCCTGAGGCATGTGGAATCTTCCCGGACAAGGGATCAAGCCAGTGTTCCCTGCATTCTTAGCCACTGGACCACCAGGGAAGCCCCTGAACAGTGCTTTTGAACATTCCTCTTCATTTGTTATTTTATTTTCACATCAGCTCTATCAGATAGGAGGAAGAAACACTGTGATCCCGAGGAACAGAGGGAGAGATTGAGGCCCTGGAATATGTCCTGTGGTTAAGTTCACTCCATTAACTGAGTGGGGCTAGATCAGGGCTCGTGTCCAGGTGTGATGTATGGATTTTTAACCCAGTTATGTAATGACAGCCTGTTTTATAAGTTGAATGAATCCATAGCTCATCAGCTCCAGAAGAATCATAAAAATTTAATGAAAAGGTATAATAATTACATGTATGGGTTTTAAATGGCATTTTAAGAAGGAATACAATAATTGGCAGCTTCTGCTCTTCAGATCATTAAACAACTAATGTTGGCAGCTAACGAGCAATTTGGTGCCTGGCGCAGTCACGCGTGTTATTTACAACCCGTAGAACACGTGGACGCACATGTGGGCCTCAGCTCTCAACAGCTTCACATTTCATTTCCTTCGAATTATGGCCCCATTTGCTAAGAGGAAAAAAGATTGAATACAATCTTGCTTCTGAGTTAGGGTTTTTGCCTTTCTTAATCAATGTATCTTTCTCAGGAATCCAGGTGGATGTGTCTCTATTAAGCCCAAGGGAGGAGATGCATCATTTGGGCAGCAGAGAAACCCTCTCTCAAATGTGAATTATCTCATTTAGGATGTGGCGAAAATTCTTAAGATGGTATCTTGCACAGAGGGCCTGAGTTTTCTGTGTAGTTTTTAGATCAGCTGAGAAATTGGTGAGACCTGATTGGATGAGGGATCCCCCGAGTTAGCTGGGGTGGGAACACACTCCCCATATCCTATTTCCTGACACTCTTGAGCCCCTTGGTGAACAGCCCTTTCAGTCCATGGACTGCCCTGTGAGTTAGGTTGGTGACAGATTGTCATCATTAACTTCCGTGGTGATACTGGTTTAGTCACTAAGTCCCACTCTTTGCAACCCTATGGGCTTAGCCCACCATGCTCCTCTGTCCATGGGATTTTCCCAGCAAGAATCCTGGCATGAATTGCCATTTCCTCTGGGGATCTTCCTGATCCAGGGATCAAACTCACGTCTCTTGTATCTTCTGCGTTGGTGGGCAGATTCTTTACCGCTGAGCCACCCGGGAAGCCCCTTAACTTCTGTACATAATGCAATTTCCATTTCCTTTTGAGCTGTGCTCCATAGCAGGGAGAGTTGAGGAGGGAAGAGGTACTCTCCTTAGGATGCTGGCAGGTCTGTTTTTTTTTTTTTTTTAATTAGTTGGAGGCTAATTACTTCACAACATTTCAGTGGGTTTTGTCATACATTGATATGAATCAGCCATAGATTTACACGTATTCCCCATCCTGATCCCCCCTCCCACCTCCCTCTCCACCCTATTCCTCTGGGTCTTCCCAGTGCACCAGGCCCGAGCACTTGTCTCATGCATCCCACCTGGGCTGGTGATCTGTTTCACCATAGATAGTATACATGCTGTTCTTTCAAAACATCCCACCCTCACCTTCTCCCACAGAGTTCAAAAGTCTGTTCTGTATTTCTGTGTCTCTTTTTCTGTTTTGCATATAGGGTTATCGTTACCATCTTTCTAAATTCCATATATATGTGTTAGTATGCTGTAATGTTCTTTATCTTTCAGGTCTGTTTTTATATCATCAGAATAGCAAACCCTCACTCTGTTAGACAAAAGCACAAACATCTCCAAGAGAGGCCTTTCTCTATTTTAGGATCTCTGTGAGGATGCTGGGACAATGCTCAGAGGTTCTTAGAAGCCCTACTGAATGAGAGGACCTTGTGGGGTACCCTTAGATTCTTAGAGGGCCTTTCGTCTGTCTGAAAGCTTCTAGATCTCCCATCCTGGTTTTGATCAATGGACTGAGGATTTCTCTTGATTTAAGAACCATCTGCTCTCTGCAGAGAGAGGGAATAATAAAAATACATTGGTTGGATACAATGTGTCTAAATGGCAGCCTGAAGTCTTTCTTGTTTTATACCTGTGTGAGCTTGCTCAGGCGCTCAGTCCTGTCCCACTCTTTGCAATCCCAGGACTGTAGCCCGCCAGGCTTCTCTGTCCATGAGATATCCTAGGCAAGAATACTGGAGTGGGTTGCCATTTCCTTCCTCAAGGGATCTTCCTGATCCAGGGATTGAACCTGCGTCTCCTGTATTGGCAGGCAGATCCTTTACCACTGTGTGATTTCGAGGGAAATAGGAACATTCTTAGAAATAAAATTAGATTTTCTAGGTAAATACAAAATATTTGCTTCCCTCTAAAAAAGTTTATGGTTTTGATCAATGGCTCGGGGATCTGATAGACTCAGCAAAGATTTTTCAAAGATGATGTTTATCCAAGGGGGAAATAGAGACCTACCAAGTGAGAAGAAGGAAAGGGTATTGTTCAGACCTTAATAGCAAGGGAGTCAACCACCATTGCTTTTGTTGTGGCAGAAACTCCAAGGCAGACAGAGGAGTGGGAAAGCTTTGCAGTGGAAAAAAAAGGAGGTTCCAGTAATGACTGGAAGCTGTTGGCCTTGGGGAAGCTAGGGGTGAGGTAACTAGAGTGCCCAGTGTGATTGCTTAGGGGAGCATATTTGGCTTTCTCTGATTGGTCCTAAGCTGGAAGCAGGGACAAAGGTTAGGGAAGCTGTTATTGATCAAGTGCTGGCTATTTGGGGCCAGTTGTTACAGAAGCTGTTGTTTAGCTTCCTGGACTGTGGTTAGAGAAAGCCTCTGACTGCCTGCAGGTCTGACTCAGAGCTGCTGGCCTCCTATGCTGGCTTCTGTGCATAGGGGTGTGTTTCCTCGGCACATTGCTACAGGCTGGGGTTCTGTTCTGCATATGATCTGGCCACTGTCTGTCTGTATACTCTGTCTCTCTCCAGGCAGCTCATTTTCTCAGTCTGGTTGAAGCAGTCTATGTTTTATGTATTAATAAAATCCTGTGTTACAGCATCCTGTTCCCCTCATCTTCTCTATGCAATGTGGCCATTTCCAAAATGTTTGCTGTGCAGAACCAGTCCCAGAACTCGGCTCACAGAAGATGCTTTTCAGTGTCTCAGGAAATCATGGTGACTGGAAGAAAGAAACAAAAGCAGCAGAAAATAGCAGATTCTAGCTGAAGGAGCTACCATGGATAGGGGGATGGGTGTAGTTGGCTGGTGCTTGATTGTGACCTTGACATTGCCAAGGGCAGTGCCTACAAGGCAGAGAGTGTGGACTTGAACTTGGAATTCCTCAAAAGATCTGGTGTCGTACCAGAGAAGAGATGCAGGATTTTATTAGTTAGGGGTTTATGTTCAACACTGGCTTTATTTCTTTTTCCCTAGTCAAGGATAGCTCAAATTTGGGTAGGTAGAAGAGGATGGGAAGACAGGGAACCCTGGTGCACTGCAGTCCATGGGGTCACAAAGAGTCGGACACAATTGAGTGACTGAACTGAACTGAACTGAAGAGGATAATTTTAGGAGAATCATCACAAGTGGAAACAGATTTGGCCCAGCGAGCACCATGCGTGTGCATGTCCCCGGGGGCAGACGTCATTGTGAGGCCCGGGGGCTGACCTAGTGAAACGGCCCCTCCGAGCACAGGATTCAACCTGTCTTCTTGTGGTTCCCTCCCTTTATGAATGATTTGTGGTCGTGTATTTACCAAGTCCCTTACTGAACTGTATTTGGTAGAATGAGCACCTACCGTGAGGTTGGAAGAACCAAGTTCAAGTTCAGTAATCTAATATGACATCCTCAAATTCCAAAGCTTTGTGACATTGGGGGAGTCACTCTCTGGGTCTCCGTTTCTTCAACTAGAAACCAAAGACAATTATTATAAGAACCCCTTCCTGGATTTTTGGGAAGACTAAAGGAGAATTTATCCATGAACTCTGTAGTCTACAAGACTCAAGTAATGACCTCAGAAAGTGACTTGCAGATATCATGAAGCAGAGAAGGGTAAATATTGGAATTCAGAGACACTCAGGATGTAGTTAGAGAGAACAGAATGGATGACATCAGTTTCAGCTTTGGCATACACCTAGAAGTTTTTAGTTGTGTTATTTGTAGAATAAAATATTTTGACAGGTGCTTTAAAAAAACCTACTTGAAGGCCCATGTGCAGTTCCCTTGCTGCAGAGCAGGTGGGCATGTATACAACTTGATGCCAAGGCAGATACACACCCCTAATATTCTGGGGCTTTCCCCGTGGCTCAGTGGTAAAAGAACCCACCTGCGGTGCAGGAGATGCAGGCGATCCAGGTTCGATACCTGGGTGGGGAAAATCCCCTGGAGGAGAGCATGGCAACCCCTTCCAGTATCCTTGGCTGAACAATCCCATGGACAGAGAAGCTTGGTGGGCTACAGTCCATGGGGTTGCAAAGAGTCATACACAGCTGAAACGATTGATCACATAGCACACAGATTCCCTTTGGCTTTAGGGAAGGCCCATCAGGGTGATGGAGACTGGGGTCACTGGGTCGCTTATGGAACTTCTTTCAAGGATCAACATTTCTTTTTTTCAAGTTTCATCTAAAAACTCTCGCCAGTTTCAGCAATCAGGGAGGGCTGCCTCAAGCCAGATTCACCTCCTGGGCTTGGATCTGAGGCCAAAATGCTTATGAAATATTAACCAAGGGCACTGTCGTGCTTTCTCACGGCATGGGTTTTGATATTGACTGTCTCTTTGGGAATTCACACTCATTCTGTATATATAAAACTTGCACATCACTCTGCATTTTCCCAAGCCATACCCCTTCAGGTCAAGGAAGGTTCCTAATTAGTGATTGCTCTCATGTTTTATTAAGGCCTTGGTCTCTAGAGCTGGTGATGAGTTGCAGGAGGGCCTGATGATGTGTTTCCAGGACACCTTCCATACTGACACTCACTCCATCTCTGTAGTCTCTTCTTGTTTGTTTTGAGAGGTCTTCTCTCTGAACTATTCTCAGGAGGAAGTTGCACACTTGGCACCTTCAGCCTGGAGTTTCTGGGGCCCAGTTGGTGCTTACCCCACATTTTACTAACTCTGTAGACTTGAGAATATGACCCAATGGGATGAGAATGAGGGTGAGGGTTAGGTCTGGGGTGTTGGTGGGGGCTCCCTCAGCCCAGGCTGAGAAGGGAACTTGAAGGCACCGCATGTGCTGGGACTGCATTGTTTATCGGCAAACACACCTCTGGGGCAGGTCCTTTGGCTTCTTTGGGGCTCTTCATGGGGGGTTTCACCAGCAGCGGCCCTCACTGGTCATTTTTCAGATAGAAGTCATGGATCCAGAAAAGTTTTAATTGTGCTTCCATTTACAACCCAAAGCTTGTGGAGTCCAGACTGCTCTCCTTATCAGGATTTTGTTTTTCCTAAGTGCTCTAAACCCACTGGCCTGACATTTGGGGCCTCCACCAACTTCTTGGCTGCTCTAGGCTCCGCCTCAGTCATGCACCTCCCGCCAAAGATGAGGCTGTTTGCTTAATCAGGTTCCCATTTCCTCTTTAGAAACCTTACGTTCTTTCCTGGAGAACCTGCCTCCATCTCCCTTTCTGCAGTTATCTCCCTTCCATGAACCCTTCTAGTGAATATTTGCCTTTTTATTTTTTTTAACCATACATCTTATCCCCCCTCCCCCTCCTTTTTTTTTTGATATGGATGACTTTTAAACTCTTTATTGAATTTGTTACAATATTGCTTCTTCTGTTTTTTTTTTTTTTTTTTTAATGTTTTGGTTTTTCAGCCATGAGGCATGTGGGATCTTAACTCCCCACCAGGGATTGAACCCGCACTTCCTTCATTGGAAGGCGAAGCTTCAACCACTGGGCCACCAGGGAAGTCCCCATTTTATCCCCTTTATTCAAGATAATTTCCTGGAGAGCAGGGACTGTGCCTTGTTCCTTTCTGTATTTGCCCACACAGTGATAGACAGTAAATAGTCTCAAAAGATATTTATCTAGTCATGGAATCGGAAACTGGATTTCAGTAACAGAAATGATATTTTTTGGTATTTTTTGGGTATTCAGAATGCCCTAACATGGAAAAAATTTTTTTAGCCTTTTCCATATTTATATAATATTGAAATCCGCCTATTAAATAATCAGAATGAAGAAACAAATAGCACAGTCTATTATTCTGGAGACTTCTGGAGTTATATTTGAGTTGGAAACTTGCCCTGCATTTTACTGCTATGGAACCTTCAGCAAGATATATAATTCTCTAGATTTCAGTTTTCTCCACTGTAAAGCAGAGATAACAACATGTAATTTAGTGAACATAAAATGAGCCATTATTTTATATAGTACTAAGAAAGAAAAATTGCTGTCAATTAAACAATGATGCAATGCTTTCTGTGGCTTAGACTTTTATTTTATACTTATTGAAATAGCTCTTTTAGATGTACTTAAGCTTTTGAAAAGTCACATATCACGCTTTAAAAAGAAAAATATAAGGGCAATGAATTGGTTAAGGTTTTTCTAAAATGTTTCATATTCAGGCTGAGTGTCCTGATACACAGTTTGACTCAAGTCAAGACTCCTGTTTCTCCACACATTATCATCCTCTGCATCAGTGAGGCTATTGGTGATGTAACTTTCTTCCTCCAAGAGTGATCTATTTTCTATATAGGATTTTCTGCCAAGCTGCTTACACCATTCTTCAAGTTTTAAATGCTGGTGGTTTCCTGATCTTACAAATCTATGTCAACAGTTAGGACTCAAACGGTCCTTGATGTGAGAGGTGGACCATAAAGAAGGCTGAGCGCCAAAAAATTGATGTTTTTGAACTGTGGTGTGCGACAAGAGTCTTGAGAATCCCTTGGACTGCAAGGCAATCAAACTAGTCAGTCCTAAAGGAAATCAACCCTGAATATTCATTGGAAGGGCTAAAGCTGAAGCATCAATATTTTGACCACTTTATGCTAAGAGCCGACTCATTGGAAAAGACCCTGATTTTGGGAAAGATTGAGGGCAGGAGGAGAGGGGATGGCAGAGAATGAGATGGTTAGAAAGTATCACCAACTCAGTGGATGTTAATTTGAGCAAACTCCATGTGATAGTGGAGGGCAAAGGAGCCTGGCTGCTGTCAATGGGGTCGCAAAGAGTCAGACACAACTGAGTGAGCACATTCTAGAATTTAATATCATCAGAATCATGTAGGGTACACTCTTCTGTGTCTTTTTTGGATATACTTCCGTGTCACTGAATGTATGAAGGGTTCATGCCTTTTTCTTGGAGAGTGGTCTTCTGATGTGTAGATGTATCACTTTTTATGCATTCTCTAACTGATGGATGTTTCCATTGTCTTCAGTTTGGGGTTGTGAGTAAAGCGACTGTGAACATCTGAGTCCAGAATTTTTGCTTATGTGTTTCATTTCGCTTGGGTAAATACCTAGCAGTGGAATTGTTGGATCACAGGATTGGTGTATGTTGAGGTTATAAGAATCTGGCAGAACATTTCTCAAAGTGGCTGTACATTTCAATCTCCACCATTTTTCTGGTAACACTTTTTCATATGCTTCTCGGCCATGTGTATATCTTTGTAATGTGTCTGTGGCATCATTTGTCCACTTGCCAGTCAGTTTATTTGTGGTTTAATTATTGAGTTGCAGGACTCAAATTCTTCATCAGATATATATATTGTAAATATTTTCTCCTTGTCTATGGCTTGCCTATGCATCTTCTTAATGGTATTTTTTGAGAAGTAGAGGTTTTTAATTTTGATGAAGTCCATTTATCCATTTTTCTTTTATAATTAATATTTTCTGTGTCCTTTCTAAAATTTTTGCTGACCCCAAAGTTAGATAGATATTCTTCTATATCTTCTAGAAGCTTTACAGGTTTCACTTCTTCATTTAGGTTTGTGATCCATCTCTAGTTAAATTCTGTGTATGGTTTGAGGTATGTATCAAGGTTACTGTTTTCCCCAGGTAGGTAGCTACTTGTTCCAGTATTCCTCTGAAAGCATTTCTTTTTCCTCATTGACTTGCTTTGACACTTTGGTTGAAAATCACTTAACTCTGTGAGTGTGGGTCCACTTCTAGACTGTCTGTTCTGTTCCCCAGAGCTGTTTGTCTGTCTGTGTGCCAGGACTGTTCTGTCTGCATTTACTGTAACTTCAGTGTTAATAAATCAAGCAGCAGATGTCCTCTAACTCTGTTCTACCTTTTAATGATTGCTTTGGTTCAGCATTTCCTTTTATATTTTAGAATAAGTTCTTCAATTTCTAAAAATGACTCATATGAGGTTTTGATTGAAGTTGTATTGAATCAATAGATCAATTTGAGGAAAATGAAAACCCTAACAGTATTCAGTTTTCTAATATATGTATATATGATTTGTCTTTCTAATTATTTAAGTCTTCTTTAGATCTCTCAGAAGTTTCAAAATGGTTTTCTGTATAGAAGTTTTCTCATGTTTCTTTAAATTTATCCCTAAGTATTTTGAATTTTAAAATATACATAGTATTTTAAAAATTCATCTTCAAATTGTTTGCTGCTGGTATTTAGAAATACAATTAATTTCCATCTATTAACCTGGATTCTTTCACCCTTGATAAATTCGATGTGCCTTATATTTTGCTTAGAATTTTATGGAATTTCAAGTTTATTCTTGCAGTCATCTCTAATGCAGGTATTAGCACAATCATATTTTGTAAGAAGTTTGTCCTGAAATTCCATATGCTAATTTTTTTGCTCCAGGTCATAGTTTGAGTTACCAGGGGAGTGTGACTTGAATTTCAGTCTAGTTTGACTCCAAGGCCCATTTGCTTTCCACCCTACTGTAATATTTTACCTCTTTGACATTTGGATGTTTGAATGGAATGATACCATTCCAGCTTCCCTGGGTTTCACTGGGACATCTTTGTGTCATTGTGTTTCAGAAGGATATGAATTAATCAGTGGAACCTCTAAAACAAAATACAATGAGAAAAGGTGAAAAAGTGACTGGAAGTTTTTCTAGTTTTAGAAGGACTGTCGGAGTGCTTCCAAATCCCTCCACAGAAGACTGTTCATGCAGTTAGTTGCACATAGTTGCAAATTTCAGTTTCCTCGCCTCACACGGTTATTCTTTTTGTTGTTCAGTTGCTGTCATGCCCGACTCTTAGTGACCTCATGGACTGCAGCACGCCAGGCTTCCCTGTCTTTCACTGTGTCCAGGAGTTTGCTCAAACTCATGTCCATTGAGTCGGGGATGCCATCCAACCATCTTGTCCTCTGTCACCCCCTCCCCTCTTGCCCTCAATCTTTCCCGGCATCGGGATCTTTTCCAACGAGTCGGCTCTTTGCATCAGGTGGCCAAAATATTGGAGCTTCAGCTTCGTCATCAGTCCTTCCAATGAGTATTCAGGGTTGATTTCCTTTAGGATTGACAGACTTGATCTCCTTGCAGTCCACAGGACTCTTGCTGGCATTACAGCTTAGCTATGGCTGCGTCTTCCGTGTGTAGGGATGCTCTAATGCTTGTTTTCCCGCCTTCTCTCCCACAATGCGCTGCAGGAAGCCATTTCTGTACAGCCAAGGAGCTGACGGAGGAGATCAGATCTTTGACATTGGAGAGGGAAGGGCTGGAGGGACTTCTCCACAAGCTGTTGGTACTGAGCTCCAGGAACGTCCAAAAGCTGGGAAGTGTGAAAGAAGCTTACAGCAGACTCAGGCAAGAACTGGACCAGGGGAGAACTGCCTATGGTAAGTGGTCACGCGGTTGCCCGATGAAATATGCGTACTATTTATTGTACGGCTTCACATGTACCCTTTACTGTGAAGGCTGTCCTGGAGCCACACAGGATATTTTTGGCAGGAGCCCAAGAAAATAGGGCACAATTTCTGTCAGCATTTGTTTTGCTATCAATCTGATGCCTTTTCATTTCCTGTCTTTCCTCCTTCTCGACTCTGTGCCTGCTAATGGCCTTGTGATGGCTTGAAGCAATCTCCACCTTGGCACAGGTCTTGAGAATTTTCTGGTTGACAATTATCTCCCTTTTGTTCCTTGGCTCAGCCTTCTGGCTTTCACAATCGCACACGAAAGCAGGCTGGCTCTGGGAAAACCAAGGAAAGGCCACTGAGTGCCTCTTCTTTGTGGGCTTTCCCGAGAACTGCCCACAAAGAAGGGGCAGATGCAGAAAAGGCTGCCTTGGCCAAAGTGTCCACTTGTTGGAGGAGTTAAACTATTCTTGTGGTCTTTTCTTGTCTAGTTGTTAACAGTAAACGAGGTCACCTTGAAGTTTCACTCTGAGAGATAATTTCAGAAGATTGTGGTTTAGCCCAAATTATTAATAAAGTCAAACCTGTTTCTCAAAAAAAAAATAGTAAAGAATTTCTGATGATTCAGTTTCTAATATACAGAATGAAATCATAGGGAGAAAATTTATATTTAAAATACAATAGATGCTGTACCCTGTTTCTTTACCAGTAAAATGAGATGATGGATTATCCATCTCATAAGCTAGTTAAGTGGTACAGATTAATTGCATTAATTTATTAAGATCCTGAGACTGTGTGTGTGTGCATACACCTTTGCCCTTCTCTTGGGAACTAGAGGTTGTTGGAAGGCAAAGTTCATACACAGTAAATCATATTTCCTAAGTAAATGTTTACTAGAAAAATGAATGACATTTATGCTAATAAAGAACTGTATTTACAAAGTATACTTGTTTAAAAAGAAACAAGAATGATGGTATTAGGTAGCCAGATTTGAAATGGGCCACCCTGGTGGCATACACAGTAAAGATTCCACCTGCAATGCAGGAGACCTGAGTTTGATCCCTGGGTTGGGATGATCCCCTGGAGGAGGGAATGGCTCCCCACTCCAACATTTTTGCCTGGAGAATTCCATGGACAGAGGGGCCTCACTGGCTACAGTCCAGGGGTTGCAGAGTCAGATGTGACTGAGTGACTAACACCTTTAACACACTTATTTGAAAATACTCTACAAATTGAAGTAAATGAAGATTAGCATTTAAAACCAAACAAATATGAAATCAGCTAGTAGAAATAGGTGTATCATTTCACTGTTAGTACATTTTGTCTTAAAGGCTTACTAAATTTTGTAGAGAGAGGTTTCTTTGTAGTTATCTGAATGACAGATGCGACTGTCAACCTTTTTTGTGTCTTCTCAGCCGTGGACACCTCTAAGTTGGCCTTATCTTTTTTTCACTTTTGCAGGTCAAAGCTTTGTTTTTTGCCAAATATGTAAGCTAGAGACTATGCATCTGAGCCTTAGTATATAACTGTAGTCCTGAGAAATGACAACATGTTCCTCCAAGATGTAATGCTGCAGTTTATTATGTTATTGTAAGTCTAATCTTGTAGCTAAATAAATTTTGCTATACATTTTTATAAATTTGTTTTAAATTTTTAAAAATATAAACAAGGAAAATTATGAGATGTCTTATGTTATCATCACAAGACTTTTGCTGCAAAACAGGAAATTTATATCACAGAGAAAAGATGAGAACAAATTTGGACAAATTTAGTTCAGCAATATTTTCTTTTTTAAAAAAACTTTATTGAAGTATAGTTGGTTTACAATGTTGTGTTAATTTCTGCTATACAGCAGAGTGACTCAGATATATATATATGTACATTTTTTTTTCATATTCCTTTCCATTATTGTTTGTCATAGGATATTGAATATAGTTCTCTGTGCTATACAGTAGGATCTTTTTATCCATCCTATATATAATAGGATGCAGCAATATTTTCATTTGAACAGTTAAGCTCTTGAAAGCCATTAATATCTCTTTTTTTTAGGGAAAAAAAAGCTGTGCGATACTTTTTGAGTCTCATCATTGTCACTTGACTAAGTATGTTCAAAATGATGAATAAAACATAAACAAATGGAATGAGAGATTGTCACCATGGATGGTTCTAAATTGCAGATGGCTCATTACTGTTGTGAAGGCATTCTCTACATTTACACTGGGGTTTTGCTGGATCAGCTTCCCTTCCCCTGTGTGTGTGTGTGTGTGTGTGTGTGTGTGTGTGTGCGCACGCACGCAGTTCTCTCCGGCTCTTTGAGACCCTGTGGGCTGTAGCCACTAGGCTCCTCTGTCCGTGGGATTTTCCAGGCAAGAATACTGCCGTGGGTTGTCACTTCCTCCTCTAGGGGATCTTCCCGACCTGGGGATCGAACCTGCATCGTCTGCAGCTCCTGCTTTGGCAGGCGGATTCTTTACCACTGAGCCACCTGGGTATCCCTTCCTTGTGCTTTATAGGCTGAAGCTAATCTTTAAGCAATCTGAGGTGACTTGGTGTTAGGTGAACCAAAGTAATAACCTTGGGTTGGTAAGAGTGGGAGAAACAAAGAAATAAATTCTTAGTAAAGTGAAGCTTTTTTCCATTGATATGATGTTAAACTAGACCAAGGTCCACATTCTATTATTTGTTGGGTTTTGAGAGTTAAAAATCTGGAGTGAGCTCTGTGCTCAAGTTTAAATGTAGGGCAAATACAAAGAAGCAATGTGCTTTTGCACATTACCGAGATGGTTGGATTGCATCACTAACTAAATGGACATGAGTTTGAGCAAGCTCCGGGAGTTGGTGATGGACAGGGCAGCCTGACGTACTGTAGTCCATGAGGTCGCAGAGAGCTGGACACGACTGAGCGACTGAACTAAGTAATGTGCTGCTGCAGGTATTACCGTGAGCAGACTCTTTTTAATCTTAGATAAAACATCTTAAAATAAGACTATTAAAAAAATGAGCAATGTGTAGAGTTCTTAAAAACAGATTTTTATTTATTTAAAAATTTTTCTGTTATTTCCTATTTTATTTTTTTTTATTAAAAAAATTTTTTTACAATGTTGTGTTGGCTTCTGCCATATAACAATCAACCGTAACTATACATGTATCCCCTCCCTTTTGAGCCTCCCTCCCCTCCCCCACCCCACCCCCTAGGTCATCACAGGGTGCCAGGCTGGGCTCCCTGTGTTATTTAGCAACTTTTCACCAGCTGTCTATTTTACACATGATAGTGTATATATGTTGATGCTACTTTCTCCATTCATCCCACTATCTTCCCCCCGCACTGTGTCTACAAGTTCATTCACTATGTCTGTATCTCTGTTCCTTCCCTTAAAATTGGCTCATCAGTACCATTTTTCTAGATTCCATATATAGAACTGACTCAAATTTATTCTTTTATGGCTGAGTAATATTCCATTGTATATATGTGCCGCATCTTCTTTATCCATTTATCTGTCGATGGACATTTAGGTTGCTTCATTTTCTGGCTATTGTAAATAGTGCTGTAATGAACATTGCGGGTATATGTGTCTTTTAGAATTGTGGTTTCCTCAGGGTATATCCCCAGTAGTGGGGTTGCTGGGTCACATGGTGGCTTTATTCCTAGTTTTTTTTTCGAGAATCTCCATACTGTTCTCCAAAAGGGCTGCATCAGTTTACATTCCCACCAGCAGTGGAGGAGGGTTCCCTTTTCTCCCTCCAGCATTTACTGTTTGTAGAAATTGCCTTACAATGGTGTGTTGTTTTCTGCCCTACAGCATGAATCAGCCGTTAAGTACACGTGAATCTCCTCCCCCAGGACCCTCAGCCTGCCCCACCCACCCCATCCTGCCCTCCGGGCGTCACAGAGCACTGGGCTGGGCTCCCTGTGCCCTGGGCAGCTTCCCACTGGCTGCCTGGCTTACACAAGGTCATGTGTATATGTCAGCACCACTCTCTTAAGTTGTCCCGCCCCCTCCTTCCTCTCCTGTGTCCCATGCCGGCTCCCTCTGTCTGTGTCTCCATTCCTGCCCTGCAGATAGGTTCATCAGCACCATTTTCCTAGACTCCACGCGTGTGTGCGGCCAGCGGTCACGGCAGTCAGGGACCCAGGCTCTGTGATGCCGGCTCTAGGTGGGCTGACCCAGCCATGTGTGTGTCCGCATCCAGTCGGGGTTCTGTGTCTGCAGCAGAAGGGAGATCTGCAGTCTTAGGGGATAATCCACAATCTCTGTCATTCAGAGGGTTCTTAATGATGGGAAGAGTGTATGTAATTGCTCATCGCAGATGAACTTGCTTTTCTAAACCGCTTACAGTGTCATTACATATGATGTCTCTGGTTCAACTGTGAGCCCACTGAGCTGAAAGCACAGTCTTTAGGTTTCATTTTTGTTGCTGGCAATATCCAGCATGATGTCATTAAAAGTAGTAAATAGCCATAAATATTTGTTCCCTTACCGGGGCCAGATGTTGACAAGAAACATTCGTCCTTTCTTCCCTTATTTTGACTCACAGACCCAGACCTTGGATCTTCTTTTTTTTTTCCAAATGTTTAAAATTCATCTTCCAGTCTAATTAAGGCAGTGATAAAGCTTGCTAGTTTTTCATGGAAGATGCTTGAGTTGTCCGAGTTGGATATACAGATTGGGGTGGCAGCAGACAGAACAATGTGAGAAGGACTGAAATATGCCAAAGTACTTGGGGACAAGGGAGACAGAAATCATTATGAATCTATTGACTTTTGACTCAGTGACACAGAGTCTGTTTAAAGAGGGGAGGAAGCCGGGTGCTTATACCCCATTGGTGGTTCTTAAGATTTCAGGAGAACACATTTGAAGTCTGAGCAGTTTTAGGGGCAGTTAATAGATTAAATCTATCTTTCAACCTCTGAATATTTGTGGAAATTAACTATAAACCTTTAATTGTGGATTTCAGTGTTTTGTTTTTTTAAGGGAGAGTGGTATGAGAAAGAATCAGTAACATTTTTAAGTTTGCTACAGCTGTTTTTCAGAAAAAAAGACAACCCTGGGATTTATAGAACCGCATTTCCCTCTCTTGTGTATAAGTTGGTAATCTGTATTGTCCTTTATTAATATTGTTGATTTCATACTGTAACTCAGATATAAAGGAAGCAGACGTCAAGGGGAGAGATTTAATCACAGAATAATCAGGGCCAGAATTTTAAATAGGACATCATTAGCATGGTAATGAATTTTCCCACTTTATGCCGATACTGCAGATGTAGCTCAAAAATCCGGCGGTGTCTGTGGCCCAGTGAGCTGTCAGGAAACCACGTAGGATCTGTGAAATGCATAAAAGAATTCTCAGTGCGGGTGTCAAATGGTGTTTTTTTTCCTGGGAGTGATGGCTGGCTGTGTCCAGCCTAAACTCATTTGTTTGCCTTTCAGTGAGTGTGGAGGAAGTGGAAGTCAGATAAGGGACAGTTTTTAAAGGTGATGAAGTGGAAGTGGCTCAACTTTTCAATTATGGTTTGGGTCTAATATCTACTTTAGGCCAGAAAGGCCACATTCACATAATCCTGCCCTTCTTCTTGGATACCTCCTAATAGGTAATAAAAGGAAGCTTGATGCCCTTTAGTGAGATGCCAGTTTTTTAACTCTTTAGTCCACTGGTGAAACATTGTTTGTAAATCACTTTAAGAAAAAGCTTTTGGTTTAGAGCTCATGTGATTTAAAGTTTTTGGTTTAGAGATCATGTGATTTAACAGGTGATTTAATAGGTAGTCACTCCTTTTCCACATTTATTAGCTATATTTAGGTGAAAATTTCAAGAAAAATTAGAATGGGGAATAAAGTCTGTCTTTTTTGGGCGGGTTGGGGAAGAAATGGAAAACTGGAATTTATATAAATATATATAAAAAATGGACACAACAAAATTAACAAATATAATGGAAATATAATGGAAAAGTTGAGACAGAAGAAAATGCGAGTGATGAGTGTTAATTATTTTGTTGAGAATATAATGTGATCATGAACTTCCTAGAAGCCAGAGTAAAAAAGACCGATAAAGCATCATCTGTCCTCCTCAAAAGTAGCTTAAAGCATGAAGTTTTCAGGAATATGGAGGGGTGTTAAAATCTTTTTTTTTCTTTTTATTCCTTTATTTTTTATTAGTTGGAGGCTAATTACTTTACAATATTGTAGTGGTTTTTGCCATACATTGACATGAATCAGCCAGGGATTTACATGTGTTCCCCATCCTGAACCCCCCTCCCACCTCCCTCCCCATCCCATCCCTCTGGGTCATCCCAGTGCACCAGCCCTGAGCACTTGTCTCATGCATCCAACCTGGGCTGGTGATCTGTTTCACACTTGATAATATACATGTTTCAATGCTATTCTCTCAGATCATCCCACCCTCGCCTTCTCCTATAGAGTCCAAAAGTCTGTTTTGTACATCTGTGTCTCTTTTTCTGTCTTGCATGTAGGGTTATCATTACCATATTTCTAAATTCTATATATATGCATTAGTATACTGTTCTTTATCTTTCTGGCTTACTTCACTCTGTATAATGGGCTTCAGTTTCATCCATCTCATTAGAACTGATTCAAATGTATTCTTTTTAATGGCTGAGTAATATTCCATTGTGTATATGTACCATAGCTTTCTTATCCATTCGTCTGCTGATGGGCATCTAGGTTGCTTCTATGTCCTGGCTATTATAAATAGTGCTGTGATGAACATTGGGGTGCACATGTCTCTTTCAGTTCTGGTTTCCTTGGTGTGTATGGGGCCCAGCAGTGGGATTGCTGGGTCATATGGCAGTTCTATTTCCAGTTTTTTAAGGAATCTCCACACTGTTTTCCATAGTGGCTGTACTAGTTTGCATTCCCAGCAACAGTGTAAGAGGGTTCCCTTTTCTCCACAACAGTGGTGTTTAATTCTTAAAGATGATTTTTTTTTTGAGAGTGTAATGGAAAGTCTTAATGAATAGATTTATAGCAAATGAAAAAGCACGCATGGCTGTTACCAACCATCTCTAACAACAACAAAAAAATAACAGATGAAAGCAGTAGTTCATGGGAAGACTGTGAAACTGTACACAGACTTTATATCTGTGAGTTTGTACATTTTTTCCACAAAACAATCCAGTTACTCAGCAGATTTTTGAGAGAGTCAAAATTTCCTTCAAATTTTAAGTTCCTCCAAATGTTAAGAAACTGTGTTAACGTATAATTTGATGGAAGTCAATTAGGAAGGCCTCAGGCTAATTGAGTTTAAATATAGAATCTTCCAGTGATCTGACATCAGTGGTTCTAAGTCCCTGGAACCTAAAGAGGTGGTTAGAGATCCCTTTCTGTGGATGCACCAAGGGGATATCTAGGTGGCCCAAGTGGTAAAGAATCCACGTTCCAGTGCAGGAGATGCAACAGATGCGAATTCGACCCTGGGTCAGGAAGCATCCGCTGGAGAAGGAAATGGCAACCCACTCCAGTACTCTTGCCTGGAAAATTCCATGGACAGAGGAGCCTAGTGGGCTACAGTCCATGAGGTAGCAGAGAGTCAGACATGACTGAGTGACCTGAACTATTTGTCTGGGAACCAGATAAGTGTTGCAGATAAGTTGAGGTGAAGGAACTTAGATTGTTATATGGCAAGTATTTTATTAAGGTCTGCCTCTCCAACTGGAAATCTTCATTTGTTTAGACTGAATATATGTATAATATGAACATTTTGGAGAAAAGCTTTAAAATTTGAAAATCTTTCTTTCTCAAGTTTTTCTGTGAGCTGAGCTTTCACATCTCTAATCATCTTATTAAGTTATCAGAATCCTAGTTAAATATATATTTTCAGTTTTTAGTTTCTCCCCATAGTTTTCTTCTTTCCAGTTTATTCCTGCATCACTGTGAGTATGGTTATTTCCCTTCAAACTCTCTTGCTGTGAATTTCTAAGCTTGAAATTCATGATTAATTTCCTTCCTCTTTTATTAAATACTCATGATAATTCCTTTGGGAGGCATCTCCACAACAGTGCAAAAAGCCTGTGTTAGTTTGTGGGTGGCCTCAGTTCAGTTCCCTTGCTTCCTTATCATCTGTGTCTCATCTGGCACGTGTGGCAACACAGTGTGAGGTTGGATGAATGAATTCTTTCTGCTTCACAGGTGCTTGATGTAAGTCACGGCAAAGCCAGATGTCTCAGTTTCATTTCCATCCACCCCTTCATCATTTAAATTCTTTTATTGAAGTATAGTTGATTTACAATGTTGTATTAATTTTTGCTATATAGCAAGTGATCCAGTTATGCATATATATATTATTTTTAATATTCTTTCCATTATGGCTTATTGTAGAATATTGAATGTATTCACCAAGCTATACGGTAGGACCTGTTATTTATCCATTCTATACATAGAAGCTTACCTCTACTAACCCTAACCCCCCACTCCATCCCTCTCCCACCGCCCCCCCTCCTTTGTCAACAACAAGTCTGTTCTCTATGTCCATGATTCTGTTTCTGTTTTACAGGTAAGTTCATATCCTATTTTAGATTTCACATGTAAGTGATATTACATGGGATTTGTCTTTCTCTGTCTGGATTACTTCACTTAGTATGATAATCTCTAGTATCATTTGAAAAGAAAGTGAAAGTGAAAGTTGCTCAGTTGTGTCCAACTCTTTGTGACCTCATGGACTATATAGTCCACAGAATTCTCCAGGCCAGAATACTGGAGTGGGTAGCCTTTCCCTTCTCCAGGGGATCGTCCCAACTTAGGGATCGAACTCAGGTCTCCCACATTGCAGGTGGATTCTTTACCATCTGAGCCAAGAATACTGGAGTGGGTAGCCTATCCCTTCTCCAGGGGATTTCCCCAACCCAGGAATTGAACCGGGGTCTCCTTCATTGCAGGCAGATTCTTTACCAGCTGAGGTATCAGGGAAGCCCCTAGTAAAGCCTTTGTGTTCCAGAATGAATCACAATTCCTGCAAGAGGTGAAATCACTGGTTTTGAATTCTGGTCTTGAATTCCCATGATTCCTTCCAATTTTGTTCCTTTTTAAAAGAAAAAAAAATTGGCTCTCAAATATTTTTTTAAATTGTGGTAAAATCACATACTATAAAATGTACTATTTCAACCATATTTAACTGTACCATTCAGCGGCACCAAGTTTATTCACATTGTCGTGCAACTTCTCATCATCATCCGCCTCTTGAATTTCTTACCTTCCTAAACTGAAACTCCCTGTCCTCCCATTAAACACTAACTCCCCATCCCCATTCCCCACCCTTTGGCCCCTGACATCTACCAATGTGCTTTCTGGTTCTTTGAGTTTGACTCTTCTATGTGTCTCATGTAAGTGGAATCAAACAGTGTTTGTCTGGACCTAATGTCCATTTCTGATTTCTTTTTCTATTTTTATCCATGCAATTAGTTTTATAAATCATTACTGATGCTACTCCTTTTTCTACATGTCTCTCCATTTGCTTTTACTTCAGAGATTTATTTGTTTATTTTTGGCTGTGGTGGGGTTTCGTTGCTGTACATGCAGGCTTTCTCTAGTTGCAGTGACGGGGGTCTATTGTCTAATTGTGGTATCCTGGCTTCTCGCAGTGGTGGCTTGTTGAGGAGCAAGCGCTCTAGAGTGCTGGGGCTTCAGTAGTTGCAGCACTGATGTAGGCTAAGTAGTTGTGGCATGTGGACTGGGCTCAGTAGTTGGCAGTTCTTGGGCTCTAGAGCACTGACTTAGTAGTTGTGCCAAATGGGCTTAGTTGTTCCGGGGCATGTGGGATCTTCCCAGACCAGGAATCAAGCCAATATCCCTTGCATTGCAAGGCAGATTCTTAACCACTGGATCACCAGGACAGCCCCTCCATTTGTTTTTTATACTCTTCTAACAATATTCCCTTAACAAAGCCCCTAGGTGGGAATAGAGTGACAATTTTAACAGTATTTCATACCCAATTGCAACAGGCAGTTTTTCAACATGCCAATTTGTTTGGAGCAGGAAGTTGGTTGTATGTTATAAGGTGGGTCCATGTGAATCTTAAGTACTTGACAAGTGTTCTGCTTTCTTTCTGGAGCATTCTCATCAGCCAGTGCCTATGTTAGTCTCTGTCTACATTTCATGTGGACTCAGGGCTTTTGATGACCTTGTGTGTGCACACACATGCACGCTCATACACACCCTCCTGAAAATTAAGCTAAAAATGGTGGTAAGCAGGATGCCACAGTTCCCGGCGGAGAGCCCCTTAGCCAGGGTTGGGGGAGGGGTTATTCATTGCGTGGGGCTGTACCCTGACTTGCGGAATGTTTCTTATCCTTCAGCATTGTCTCTTGTGCATCGCTTCCTCCTACACCTGTTTTAAAATGTTCTTGGGTGGGAGTTTCCAGTGGTCATGTATGGATGTGAGAGTTGGACTATAAAGAAAGCTGAGTGCTGAAGAATTGATGCTTTTGAACTGTGGTGTTGGAGAAGACTCTTGAGAGTCCCTTGGACTGCAATCCATCCTAAAGGAGATCAGTCCTGAATATTCGTTGGAATGACTGATGCTGAAGTTGAAGTGCCAATACTTTGGCCACCTGATACGAAAAGATTGAAGACCCTGATGCTGGGAAAGATTGAAGGCAGGAAGAGAAGGGGATGACAGAGGATGAGATGATTGGATGGCATCACCAACTCAATGGACATGAGTTTTGAGTAAACTCTGGGAGTTGGTGATGGACAGGGAAGCCTGGTGTGCTGCAGTCCATGGGGTCGCAAAGAGTCGGACACGGCTGAGTGACTGAACTGAACTGCATGGGAGTGGTACCACCCTCCTTACCTGAACAACTTCAGCATTATGTTATGATCTGGAAATAGAATATTATTGTCATGATTACTAGAACTTAATTGAAATTAGTGGAATTTAATTCTCTACATATTATCCTTAATGTAGAACCTTATAGGTTTAAAAATGAGTTCTTTTGGGATTTCTCCTTCCTGTGATCTTTATTGTGTGTATTTAGCATGTATTTATTAGATCCCTTGCTGTGTGCACAGATTAGCTATAGCTTTAATGGATTTGATATGTTCTCTGAAAGGAAGGAATGATTCCCTGCATGTTGTCACTTTCTCTTCAGTAACAAATGTTGGTTTCTCTTCTTTTGGGCTAAGACTGCATGTGCATTTGGTTGTCTGATCCTCTGGACACTTGTGCAGCTGGCCCAGCACCATCTGTTTCACAGATGGAGATGCTAAGACTCAGGAAGGATGGGCGTCTTGTCTGAAGTCACATGGATGGGAGGGGTCAGGGCTAGGATTTGAATCCCCTTATATTGTGATTTCACCTTTTATGTAAATTTACATTTTTTATGAACCTGATTCCTGACGTGAGGTCTTTCCACCCTCCCTTACCTCCAGCTTACTACCCTTATTGCCAGCTAACTCCATAATACACTCAGTCGAGATTATGGAACAAAAGTCCACTAACATCACCTCTTGATGATGTTGAGTGTCCTGAAAAGAGAGGCTGTTTTCATTTTTGAAATTTCTAAGTACACATTCTATATTTCACGCCCCAAATGACAATCTGCTGTCTGCAATTCTCCTACACTCAGTGGATCATTGAACTTAATAGGAGGTTCTCTAGGTTATTGGCCATGTAATACCCACATATTTTGTATTAAAACCCAAATTCTTTATTTTGGGAGGAAAACTAATAGGGGCTTACCATACTACCACAAATGAGAAAAAAGTTGAACTATAGCAATTTACTTGGATACAAATGTGGTAACTTCAAACCACTTTTGGATATTTTATCTTCAAAGAACTATGGCTAGTTCTGCTTCCTGTTCAAAAATGCTTAAATGTCAGTGTTTTCCTTTGTAGTCCTGTAAGATCAGGCATTGATAGTATATTGATATCCTAGTCAGAGTTTTGGGGGGAGAAACCTCCTTTTTGCCTTTAAGAATTTACTAACATGCCATCCAATTGATTATGAGGAATTAAGTTGCAAAAGGGTGGCTCAGATGGTAAAGAATCTGCCTGCAATGCAGGAGACTCAGGTTCAATCTGTAGGCTGGGAATATCCCTTGGAGAAGGGAATGCAACACACTCCAGTATTCTTGCCTGGGAAATCCCATGGACAGAGGAGCCTGGCGGGCTACAGTCCCTGGGGGAGAGTCCCGAAGAGTCAGACATGACTGAGTGACTAGCACATTCATTTTTCTTTCAAATTCCTATTTGCCTGTAAGAATTTACTGATATGCCATCCAATTAATTTCAAGGAATTAACTTGAAAAATTTGATGACCATTGTTGTGAGTTTCTTTTGAGTGAGCTTTTGAACTTTAAATGAGCAATATGTACAATGTTCTATAATTCAAGGCTTTGAGAGATTAAGACTGATTCTTTTTTTTTTTTTCTGAGTCCAATTTTGTGAACTTTTGCAGAATTAAATTTTATTGGTGCTAATTATGACCTGTTTTATACTGTCATAGTATTTTTAGTGCTTAATCTAATAAGAAATGTCTTGTTTTCTCTTTGACTTTGTCATGAGTTATGACCTCCTGCCATTTTGTCTTTGTTCTTCTTCTTTGAAGCTGCCATATGTCTTGTAACCCAAGAGAGAGAATTCTTTTTGAGAGGTCATCATTTGTAGCTAATTTGGCTTTTCAGGTTCTCTTAGCTCTTGTAAAGAGGAGAGGGTTTCATGGTAAGTGTTTTCTGCCTTCATCACATTGTTGCACCAAATTTTGCTGCCCTGGGCCCACCAGACTTTGGGTGATGGCCATCCTGCCGCATTTACTCTACTTTCAGACTTTTATGGAATTGAGGAGGGTTGGATCCTGTTCAGTTCAGTCACTCAGCCGTGTCTGACTCTTTGCAACCCCATGGACTGCAGATCCTGAGACTTCCCAGTCCATCACCAACTCCTGAAGCTTGCTCAAACTCATATCCATCAAATCAGTGATACCATCCAACCATCTCATCCTCTGTCATCCCCTTCTCCTCCCACCTTCAATCTTTCCTAGCATCAGGGTCTTTTCAAATGAGTCAGTTCTTCGCATCAGGTGGCCTAAGTATTGGAGTTTCAGCTTCAGCATCAGTCCTTGCAATGTATATTCAGGACTGACTTCCTTTAGGATTGACTGGTTTGATTTCTTTGCAGTCCAAAGGACTCTCAAGAGTCCTCTCCAAGACCACAGTTCAAAAGCATCAATTCTTTGGTATTCAGCTTTCTTTATAGTCCAACTCTCACATCCATACATGACTACTGGAAAAGCCGTAGCTTTGACTAGATAGACCTTTGTTGGCAAAATAATGTCTCTGCTTTTTAATATACTGTCTAAGTTGGTCATAGCTTTTCTTCCAAGGAGTAAGCGTCTTTTAATTTCATGGCTGCAGCCACCATCTGCAGTGATTTTGGAGCCCAAGAAAATAAAGTCTGTCACTGTTTCCATTGTTTTCCCATCTATTTGCTGTGAAGTGATAGGACTGGATGCCATGATCTTTGTTTTCTGAATTTTGAGTTTTAAGCCAACTTTGGATCCTGTAGGGACAGACAATTCTAAGCCAATGCACTGCAATTTAATATTTATGACATGGCAGAAACCATCAAGGGCTGCTTAAAGGTCTACTGACTTGACATCAAAAATGTATAAACCAGGTATACTCATAGCTCACATGCTCCATAGTTACAGAAGGTAATTTTATTTGTCTTTTGACATGAAACTCTCTGAAGTTTTTATAACTCATTAAGAACTGATTGCATGCTTTGCTTTAGGTTTAATGATAACCAGACTTGTTTTTCTCTTTTCATTTGCCAAAGTGATGTTAGAATTTTGGTTATTTTAGCTTGTTTTGAGCAGCTCTCTTTTCATCTGTGTTACTAAAGCTGCTTTACACTGTATATATTTCTAAATATTATATTGCCTTTCCCACGAAAGAATCTAATGCAAATATGTTATGACATCAGGGTATGATTAATGAAGAGAAGCCTGGTCTTGCTGGAACAAGGTGACTGGAGTCTTGAGCTTCTTTTTAACTTTGTATTTGACCCAGCATTTGACTTTGGTTGTTAGGTCCCCGTTGTATCAGCATGACAGATAAATTAGAATTTGGTGAATGTCTGTTTGCCCTTCATACAACCCTGCACTATTTTTTCAGAGATTGAGGAACAGTGGGGGACTGAATGCCAAACTCCAGGTCTGCCCTAAGAAGGCCACCTAACACTGAGATCCCCCAGTGTCTGGAATCCTGAGAATGTAGTAACCTTCGGAGGTGAAGTAATTTCCCCAGTGGATTATACAAGAATCCTCTGAAGTTGAAGCTTATGAAATTCCTAGAGTTTGTCTAGTGGGATTTTTTCCAATTTTTAATTTATTTCACAGAATATCATAAGAATAAAAAACATTTAAAAAATTGAATGCAAAATGTCCACCACATAACTTCCACGGCAGAGCCAGGTTCCTGGGTGCATTTTTGGTGTTCCCCCACCCCCGCCTCCCCACAGCTGCCAATGCCTAGAGCACATGCAAACCTTTTGCACACTTGTTCTGCGAGAGTGGGCTCCATTATACTTTTATAGCCTTATGTGGCAAAAATGAAAGCATCACATCACTCAATCCTCATTGCTATACATTCAGAAAAATGTATCATCCCATTCTACTGATGCTGAAACTGAGGCTTAGTGAGCTAGGAGGAGATGTGGAGAGCTCCAGCATGGCTTAGATCTGTGTGCCTCCAGAGTCAGACTCGGCACAGAGTTAGATTTCCTTGTAACACAGAGTTCCAGGTTAGTTTCTAGAGCCTTCATAGCATTCCAAGAATCAGTATACCATGACCTACTTAACTTTCTCCTTATTTTGATGTTTGTAACAATCATTTTATGAATTTCTTTCTGAAGATAAAGTGAGATTGGGATTTCTAGGCCAAAGAGCACAATTATTTTGTGACTTAATACATCCTGCAAAGACTTTTGGAAAGGATTATACAGTTTAGTTGATACTCCCATCCATCCTTCCTACACTAAGTGTTATTTCTTAAGAAATTATGTAGTATAATAACAATAAAAAATGGTATTTAATTCAGGCTTTATTTTGGCATGTATTTGACTAATAATGAAGTTGAACTTGCTTTTTTGGTGCCTTGATGTTTTTTTCTATTGTGTATTGTACATATCTGTTGTTCATTTTTGGAGGCAGGGTGCAGGAGGAAATTTGATGGTTTCCTTATCTTTATATAATGTGGTTATTATCACTTTTCCTGCTTGTATGCTGTGTGTATGTGTGTGAAGTTAACCCATTATCATGATTAATAATGGAACGAAAAGAGAAATTTTTTAAAGCAATGATAACATGTTGAAGTATCAGTTTAGAGTGAATTTTGAAACTTCTTAAGGCTTAGGGTGTAATAGACTTAACAAACAACATAGGTTTTCTCGGGTAAATGCATTCTGTTTCCACTCCATGCATTAATACTCACTGGGCCTGGCCTTTAAAGCTAATGCAATATAGAGGGAACAGTTGTAATTGGGACCATAATAAACCAACCTCAATTTTATGATAAATCTGTGGAAGGCATCCTTTTTACGTTTTCACGAGCATTAAAATAAAGAAGCTGAGAGAAATGTGGTTTCATATCCATTGCTTTACTTTTTCTGTATCACGCATCTCACATTGAGTACTTCACCATATTTGCCTTTTACAAAAATTTGCTGCTTTCTTAAATGGATCCATTAGAAAAACAGCTCCTGCCAATGGGATTTTTTTTTCTTGCCAAGCATGCTGTTATTTCAGGGACTATAGGAGTGTCTGTTGGTGCCTGGGGCTGCTGAGGCTGCAGCTGTGGGAGTCACAGAACCTGGTGATGGATGGTGGCTGTGTGGGAAGAGGGCTGGATGGTATGACCTTTAGACCAGCCTTTCATGGAGAGGAGTTGGGTCTGTGACAGCTCCTGCTCCTTCTCTCCACAGAAGGGTATTAAGTCAAAGGTCCTTTTCTGCGGACCATGTGTCATCACCGTAAATTGCTGATTGGGGTTTATGAAGGCAGCTCCTTGCTGGTTGCCACCGTTGGGTATCAGATTCTCCACCACCCCAACCACATCTTGCTACAGCTTTTTGCTATGGGTTTCTTTCCTCCATCTTTCAGATATTCCCACACCCTCATCCACCCAAGTGCACACTCCCTATCTCTCTTCTGGGTATCACCCGGACAACTCCTTTGAGCTGCTAAATTTCCCGTGGTCTCCGCATGCTCTGGATACCTTATATGATGCACTCCCACACCTCTCCAGGCCCAGCTCCTCTGAGGTCTCTGGGAGGATGCCCTCCAGCAGCAGAGCCCACAGACTTACCTCTCTGTATACTCTGTGTCCTACTTGACCTTGTATTTCTATCTCTTCACTTTTTCTTCTGGCTCTGCCTGGCGCTTGGCTTGATACTCTAGAGGGGATCATTGTCCCCACCCCCCTCCAATGTTCCATGATTATTCATTCCATTTTGCCATGTTTAATGGAATATTTAACAGCATCTATGAAGAAGGCTGAAGACTATAAATAAATGCTGTCTTTGGTGTTGAAAGGGTTTTATACAATATAAAATTTAGAGCACATTTTCCTCAGGAGCCCTGACATTAATATTCATCATGAGCCCCAAAGAAGAAGCTATTATATTTTAGCATAATGAAGTTTACCATATGTTTCAAAGTCACTTGCAATTGTGCTTCTCATCACGACAATTAGAAAGGTCATCTTGTCTTGCCAGGCTGTGTTAGATACATCACCCAGCTCATGGCTGTCTGTGTGTGCACATACATACGGGGAAGATAAGATGCTTCTTATAAAAAAGTATTGCTGTTTCCATCTTATTACAAACACAAAACATGCCTGTTGTTTGGCCTTAGATGATATGTGGACCCAGAGATGGAAACATCTAAAGCAAGTCCCCTTTTGTGCTCTCTGTAACTCAATTATATGAGGTTATTTTTCCTTCCTGGAAGCATGATGGCGATGAGGCTTCTCAAGCCTTGGGTAGAGGAATTTGACAGCAAGACAATAGTTTGTTTCTTAAAAATGGATTTTCTGCCTTTCTTAACAGTATGGCAACAATATTATATTTAATTCTCCATGTATGAACTTGGATGACCAGATGAGGAGAAGGAGAGAGGTGGTGATGGGGCTTCTTATGGAGCTTGTGGAGGGACAAACATACAGTAGAATTAAAGCAGGTAGTTCTTAGGAACCTGAGAATGCAGTTGGAGGAGTTGGTCTCGGGAGCTGATGCTGGAAGAAATGGTTCTTCACCATTATCTACTAATATTATTGCTGTTGATTTAGCTGGGGCTTCCTGAGGCTTGGCCCAAGGTCATATCCCTTCCAGACAGCAAAGCCTGGCAGGAGCCAAGTCTGTGTCCCTCGTTAGGCCCATGGGATTGAGAGAGTCAATTCCTAGGTAGGTTGATAAGAAGTCCAAGGGTCCCCAAGGAGAGAGGGGGCTGGGGTTCTGGAGGAGGAGATAGGGGTCTGGAATTCTTAAGGAGGAGGAGAGGACAAATGTTTGTTTTTTCCCTCTACATTCCTTAGTCTTAGTCACATAAAAGGTTTTTAACTTTAAGCCTCTAACTGATGATTACGCAACAAACAACTCAGTTTAAGCTCTGTACTAAGGATTATATAACAACAATATATCCTGCTTGAGAACAGTTTCTCCTTCCTGAAAACCTTCTGGCTAATCCTGTCATTTTAAAATGTAAATTATGGGAGTGGGTCTAGTAAGATCTTTGCAACCTCCAGACATTCTTTTGATTCATTGTAATAACTAATTAAAAACTATATAACTCCCTTGGTAACACTAGTGAAGGGGGCACTCTTTCTGACCCCCTCTGATGTCTATGTCAGAAGCTTTCTCTGTCTCTTTTATACTTTATTAAAACTTTATTACACAAAAGCTCTGAGCAATCAAGCCTCGTCTCTGGCCCTGGATTGAATTCTTCTCCTCCAGAGGCCAAGAATCCCAGCATCTTTCATGGTTCAGCAACAACCTTTCAGGATTGCATGCTGGCCCTCAAGAAGGTGGAGAAGGGCAGAAGCCACATTTCTTGGCCTAAGAGTCAGGCTGCACACTTGCTACCCAGCGGATGGTCAGTGTCTGTTGCATTGTGCATCCTGCTGGTTCAAATTTTACAAATGCGAGAAAGTTTGAAATGCTTTTGCAAGTGCTTAGTCTTAGAGAGGGATTGGCTACTCACTGTTTGATCCCCAACTTCTTAACTTATACTGTTGGCTAAGTTCAGTTTGGCTTCTTTTCAAGGAACTGCAACTTCCCTAGAGGGTGTTTATGGTGACACCTTGAAAATCTTGTTCATTTGTTGGTCAGTTCACAGGTTTCTCTTAGGCCCCTTAAATATCATTCAGGCTGTAACCCAAGGCAGCTACATGGCTGAGTAGAGCTGGTAATTTGCCAACATAGACAATGTAGAACAGAGGCTGGGGAGATAACTTCTTAGAGAAAAAAAAGCAAAGTATTAAATAAAGAGGAACAGACAAAAAAAGATGAAGAAGATGAAGAAGAACTCTTTGCAGATTTTAGTTTTTTGTTTAAACATCTGTTTTCCCAGCCTCTGTGGCAGCTTTTTGACATCATCAGTCCTCCCCACCCACACACACCACCCCCAGGTCTATGCTCTGCGTATAGAATAGGGGTTTAGTGAAGCCTGGATGAATTAGATGGGTGTTAAATTTGAGAACTGAATGGAATTTGTTTTGTGAGATATTTCAAAGTATCATTCACCAGACATTCCTATATTCAGAATCATTCTTGTGCCAACTCTTGTGTAGCTACTTCTGGAGGTGTTATAGGAATTATTCCTCATGAATCCTATGAAGTCTGTATTCTTTTTCCCATGTGACGAAACTGAGGCCATGCATGATGAACTGACTTTCTGAGTATGGGTCCTGTCAGAGTTGGGGCTGTGTGGATGCACATGCAAATTCAAGTTATGAAGTGGGACATGACATGGGGTAGCTATTTAACTTCAGTGACCCCCAGTCTCTGTCTCATTTACTTATGTAACCAGCAGCAGATCCAGGTCTTAATGGGCCCTAAAACACACAATTTGTAGGTTGGTCTTATTTAAGAAAAACTTGCTCAGTCATGTCTGACTCTTTGAGACTCCATGGACTGTATAGTCCATGTAATTCTCCAGGCCATAATACTAGAGTAGGTAGCCTTTCCTTTCTCCAAGGGATCTTCCTAACCCAGAGAGCAAATCCAGGTCTCCTGCATTGCAGGCAGATGTGTTTTTTTTACCAGCTGAGCCACAAGGGAAGCTAAGAAAAACTATATACATAAAATTATGAATCAAAATTAGTTACAGGGCTTAGAGGGGACCCACTGAAGTTGAGGGGCCCTCAGTTGTATGTATCATTAGATTCATGGAAAATTTGCCCTTGTTTTCAATTAATTTTTTGTAGCAGCCACTAAGAGTCCAGCCCTCAGAGATGGGAAAACTCTGGGAGATACCAGCAGAAAAGAGATAATTGCAGTAAAGTGTGAGAAATGCTCTGATGGAGAAGCACAGGGTGCCAGGGAAAGAATTCCAGAATAAACGATACCGAAGCTGTAACTTAGGACCTGGAAAAGCTGAAACAGAAAAGTACGGGAAGCACATTTGCGGCAGGAGAAAGCTGGGCTTGAAGGTGAGAAAGAGCGCGCTTCATTTAGCCGCTGTAAGAAGTTCAGTGGGCTTCCAGGTGGCGCTGGTGGTAAAGAACCCACCTGCTAATGAAGGAGACATAAGAGATGCTGGTTCTATCCCTGGGTCAGAAAGATCCGCTGGAGGAGGGCATGGCAACTCACTCCAGTATTCTGGAAAATCCCTTGGACAGAGGAGCCTGGCGGGCTACAATCAATGGGGTCCCAAAGAGTTGGATCGAACTGAAGTGCCTTAGCACACAAGTGATGCACACGCACACAAGAGGTTCAGTGTGGCCGATTTCCTCGTGGGATGGGGCAGGGGGAGCTTAAGCTCCAGACTTAGGCAGGCCAGTCAGGCTTGCATGCTAATTAAGGAGCTTGGACATTATCATAAGTGTAAGATATCATATCTTTTTCATTATAAGTGACATGTATGTCCTGCAGGACTTTCAACAGGTTCCTTAACCTCTCTAGACCTTTGGTTATCATGTCTGAGGAATGCAGGTATCGACAGGTATTATTTGTTGAGCAGATACTGCTTGTAGGGCTCCGTATACATGTTGGGCTTCTCTGGTAGCTCAGATGGTAAAGAATTTGCCTGCAATGCAGGAGACCTAGGTTCAATCCCTGGGTGGGGAAGATCTCCTGGAGAAGGGAAAAGCTATATGTTACTCATCACAACAGTCCTCCAATGTGGAATCATTATCCTGATTTTACAGAAGAGGAAACTGATGCTCAGAGAGGTTGAACAACATGCCCAGTCTGCCCAGGTCACCATCCTACAGGGTTCTGGAGATGCCTCTGTGTGTGTGTGTGTGTGTGTGTGTGTGTGTTTATGTGTGTGTGTGTGAGCGTGTGTGTCTTGTGCCACTTTGCTCGTCAAGTAATCATTTAGGTTCTATGCAGGTATGTGATTTTAGGTTAAAGACAAAGATTGTAGACAGTTATCAACTTGCAAGAAAGCTCAGATGCTTTTTTGATCCCCAGTATCATCTTTGTCTTTTAACCACCGTAGCCCTTGATCTTGCACTAATTTTGTGCTCTTGTGGGCACACGCCACGTTTTCTCCTGTAGGTTGCAGACTACTAAGACCAGGGACTGGGTTTTGCTTCCCACTGTACTCCGTCCGGTACTCAATCATTATTTTTTTTGGTGTCGGTTGAGCTGAACAGGATTGGGGAGCACAGGGCAGGACCTCAAAGAGCTTCCCCAGCTCTCGTTGTTCAGTCACTAAGTCGTGTCTCACTCTTTTGTGACTCCGTGGACTGTAGCCGACCAGGCTCCTTTGTCCATGGGATCTCCCAGGCAAGAATACTGGAGTGGGTTGTCACTTCACTCCAGGGGATCTTCCCAACCCAGGAGTGGAACCCGTGTCTCCTGCATTGGCAGGTGAATCCTTTGCTTCTGAGCCACCAGGGAAGTCTCCCCAGCACTCACTGTGGTGTAAAAATATCACCAAACCTGGGGATGCTCGAGGTTTCTCTGTCTTGATCAATTTTGACTTATGGTATTTTTCAGTGAAAGAGAAATTGCCTGTTGGAGGGCCAGGTTCAACGTCGAGAGGGCTGGGGTGGTTTGCTAACAACAGGAGTCGGCCAGGACTGGGTTGGCGTATGCTCTGTGCTCTGGGCAGGGCACAGAGGGAGGCAGGAGGGATCCAGGAACAACCGTGAGCTGTGTTTGTTCTGTCCCTGCTGGCATCTTGCATGGCTAAATCAGGACAGAGTGGACATAAAGTGTGATCCTGCGGCTGAAAGCCCTTAGGGAGTGAGGGACGATGGCAAACTTTGCCATCAAGTAAATCTGCTGCCTCTTGAAAGACTTGCCTGTTTGTGAAATGATGTCTCAAACAAGTTTGGGCTTGAGTTGTTTAAAATTCCAGCAAACCAGAAATGTCTCTCATGTGTCTTTGGGATGATGAAAGTCTTCCAGAGTTGTACAGAGCACAAAATAGACTCTCTCCTTTGATCCTGACAGGGGATATTCTGAATTAACTAAGTGGACAGTTACAGGTTGAAAAAAAAAATCAATGCTAGAGATATTGGTACTAGATGAATGCAAAGTACATTGTCACGCTATTAACAAATGCACTAAAAAAGGGAAAAGAGTTTTCTCTGTCTTTCATGAAGTTGCAACAGCGTAATATGTCAGAATTGTTTGAAAAGTGCCCAAGGTAGGGACTCTATTTTATGGGAGCATGTTTGGTTAACTTTTTATCTTGAATTGTTCTGATATTCTTTCCTTTTAGGAAGCTTTGAGGCCCTGGCTTTTTGCTCTGTTTCAGCCAGTCGTCAGTAAGAGTGGGAGCCACAAATAGCTCACTGTTTTCACTTCAAATTTCCCTGGGCTGTCAGCTAGTCATCTCAGACACCCTTAAAGGGGGACTGCCGTCAGGAGTGTGTGAAGGTCAGAGCAAGGGCACCAGTGTGCCTGGGAGCGCGTGTCTGGTGAGGTCTCAGTCTGATAAGGCCCCTGACTTTCCACAGAGTAAGACTTGCCTCTTCTACACCTTCTGTACATTAAACCTGCATTTAAATGCATACATTTAGTACTTGTTGCTGTAAATATCCTTACACGTTTGTTTTATTTTGGATTACAAGAGCCTCTGGGTACATTTTCAAGCTGAATTTGTCTATGAGAGTTCTAAGTGCAGAAGAACTCACTTGTGTATTGGTGGTATCTACCTTTAGGTAGATCACTTCTTTTTCTCAACATTCCATCCTTTTGAGAAACTGTGAGTGCAGAGATGACTCCCCTGACCAGCTGAGCTCCCATCACAGGAAGCAGAGCTGGGACAAGGTATCGGCTGTGAGACCTGGTGTAAAACGGAGGCAGCCCTGAGCAGTAGCAACGGAACGGAGCCCCTCGCAGGCCAGACCAGACGGGTGGGAACATGACCATTCTGTGCTTCCAGGGCAATTGCGAACCTGGAAGGAGAGGAGAATTCCCCAGCACAGTTATGTCTCTTGTACAGGATTTTAACGACCTGGGGATGAGGGAGCTGATAGGAGAACAGGGCAGTAAAGGTAGGAGGAATGGGAATGCAGGTTAGTGGCGGGAGGGCAGCACACGCCACTTCAGACCATCGTTTGAGGAGAGTGGAAGCCCCTAGTCTTCTGAGCCCCTATTTCACCAAAGGCTTATAATATAAAATCGGACCATTTTATTTGAAGAGGGAGAGGCAAAATGTCAGCCTGGGAGAAGCCTGAATAAGGGTGTCTTTGGCGGGTAAGTGGAGGGATCAGCAAGGGCTGACATGTTCTCCTTAAGGAAAAGGTGCTTAGCGGGAGGTCTGTCCTCCAAGGGGTGTGCCTGCCTGGGACTTTGGTGGGTGCAGTAGTCATCGCACCGTGAGGACGATGGGTGTAATGAATCTGAGTCAGTTCTGGTGAGGTGGATGGACCTGGAGTTTGTCATGCAGAGCGAAGTAAGTCAGAAAGAGGAAAACAAGTATCGTATATTAACACGTGTATATGGAATCTAGAGAAATGGCACTGATGAACCTATTTGTAGGGCAGTAATAGAGGCACAGACATGGAGAACAGACTTCTGGACACAGTGTGGACGGGAGGGAAGGATGGGATGAACTGACAGAGTAACACTGACGTATATACACTGCCATGGATGACACAGACAGCTGGGGGAAGCCGCCGTGTAGCACAAGGGGCTCGGCTCAGCGCTCTGTGACGATCTAGAGGCGTGGGGTGGGGTGGCAGGGAGGCTCAAGAGGGCGGGGTATATGTACACTTACAGCTGATTCATGTTGTGCAGCAGAAACTAACAGTGCTGTAACGCAATCATCCTCCAGTGAAAGTTAAAAAAGAGAAAGGTTCAGTGACAGCTTAAGATCAGAGAGCTAGTACGTGATGGAACCTCCAAAACAGCACTGACAAAAAATTCAAAATTTGTTTAGCTCTTCTACAATGGTCTAGGGCTATCTCATGTTGCAATGTTTGAAGGTTGCTTTTAGAATTGATCACTTCTTCAATTACTCTGAATCTTTATCTCTGAGCTTTCTTCATCTCGGGTTTTGGATTTGGAAGGCTCTACAAGCTATGGATTGGTGTCCCGCTTTCTTTGAATAAGGAAAGAAAGTTTGAGAAGTATGCACAGGCAAGAACACAGCAAGGGTTCGAAGGATATAAACACAGTTGCCTTTATATGCGTCTTCTGTATACACGTCAGCTCTAACCAAAAACAGTCAGTATCATGATTAGCTTTTCTAATATTTTGTAAGCATTCAAATGCTGATGTTGGGAGAAGCTACAACATATGCGCCTGATCCTGTTTAAATCAGGGGTCAGTTTGGCAAGCGCGGCTGCTTCTTGTATGTCCTCAGCTTCCAAGTCAGCTCGGTCATATTTGTTATGCAGTTTAGACTTGCTCTCTGCCTAATGTGGCATTAGCGCCATGGGCTGTGTCTGCCTGACAGCCCAACAGCGTGGTCATAATGAGGACAGCCACCAATCCCCTTCCCACATGGGGTGAAGTCAGGAGTGAGGAGGGCTTCCCAGGCGGCACAGTGGTAAAGAACCCGCCTGCCGATGCAGGAGATGTGCGAGATGCGGGTTTGATCCTCGGGTCGGGAAGATCCCCTGGAGTAGGAAATGGCACCCCACTCCAATATTCTTGCTTGAAAAATCACATGGACAGAGGAGCCTGACAGACCACAGTCCACGGGGCTGCAAAAAGTCAGATATGACGGAGCACGCGCGTGTGTGCACGCACACACAGGAGTGAAGATTATCACAGAGATGCACTTGTCAGATTCTCAATGATAATGAGAAGGAAACAGGGTTATTTTTTTTTTTCCAGTGTGAACGGGAAATAGAATTGTAACTAAATTTCAGTTTCTCCACTGCGCAAATCCCATCTTAAATGACAAGGGATTATGCCAGATAGTTTTGGATTTGGGCCCAATATTTGACCTTAGAGCAACTCTCTAGAAGATTAGACTGCAGCTGGGGGGAGAATGCCCTCTGGACTTGATTTTTAAACAGAACCAGATGAATTCCACTCTTCTCTGCTTTTAAGAGCAACATGGCTTGCGGATGCATGAAAGCTGTGCCAGACAACTTTACTGGTATTTGCCTTTATCATTCTTTCCGGAAGTGTTTAGACTTCTTTAATAAAATGCTACTGTCCTTGGAAAAGGACTAGAGAGAAACAAAATAATCAAAGCTTGCGACTTCCCTGGCGGTCCAGTGGTTCAGACTCTGAGCTTACAAAGCTGAGCGTGTGGGTTCGATCCCCGGTGAGGGGGCTAGTATTCCACGTGCCTAGTGGCATGGCCAAAACAGAACAGCTCATCTTAAAAAAAAGTCAAACCTTAGTCTTGAAATGCTTGGGAAATGACAGGGTGGAGAAGAAGTGGAGCAGGTGGGGTTTCTTGTCTTAATGGTGACTGGTGCAAATCGTAGGCTGCAGACAGCCTCTAGGCTGGATCCGGGGCCAGGGCACAGTCTGGGGTTGGCTCCTGCAACCCAGAGTTTGTGGTTGTGCTTGAAGCCTGAGGAGCCTAGTGACCCTGATGGGACTAGAGAGACTAAATTGACAGTATAACCTGCTGGCTATTGCAAATGATCAAGGTAAGCTTAGCATCATCGCAGATAAAGAGCCAAGCTGCGGGCGGTGGGATGGCAGGCCTAGGGCGACAGGCGCAAAGACACAGGACCTCATGGGAGATCATCACCCTGGGGCTGAAACCAATCCACAGACTAACAAACAAACTTGCAAAATGAGACCAGCTTCTGCCTGGGCTTTGTTGGTTGGGGTGAAGCTGGGTTTTAATCCTGATTAACCTCTCTCTGGTGTAATTGTGTGTAAGTCATGTAACTTCCTTCTCGCTGAGCCTCAGATTTCCCACCCATAAAGTGGGGGTAAATCCTATTATAGCCATCATGAGGGATAAATAAGGTAACATATACGACAATATAAAATATAATAAATGTGATAGTACAAAATGTATAAAACTTTTAGTAAAATGCCATAGTTGTAAGATGTGTGTCTAACTCCTGCCAACTCCTAATATTATGTATACTACTCCTGTGTGTGATGTACATGTAATATTACGTATGCATACTACATATACTACTCTATGCAATTCCCTTATGTAACATATACAGCAATATATATAAAATTTCTAATCAAATACCTGGCTGCAATTATGAAATCTCATGTGCCCTTCTTTAGCTTTTCATCCTTTTGCAAATCTTTACAGGAGTGCCCTAAATTTGTTATATACTGAAAATGTTCAGCTTTACATCCGAGACTTCAAAGCTTTTTCTATAATTCCATGTGCCACATAGTTTGGCAGGAGGTGATATAAGAATCTAAGGAAACTTTTAGATAAGGAAAGAGGTTTATTGAGTAGGTTTTTAAAATGGAGGTAATTGTGGTTTTTGATGTCAATGCAGTTTCCTCCACAAATTATTGAATTTGTAAATGACACTTCTGAAACTTGATACCTTATTCTAGGTTTCATCATTAATTTTATGCTATAGTATAAAGACTCATATAATAATGTCTTGTGTTTAAATAATACCTTTCTATCTTGTCACCTCACCCACAGTGATAAAATGTTACCCATGTGATACAAGCAATTAAGCTTGATTTTCCTCCAATCTTCCCTCCAAAACTTGAAATTCCACTTTTTTGCCCTCTCTTCATAAAGCAATAATTCCTCTTGTATTTACAACATACAACTCAAACCGCACATATTAGAGGGCAGGGACTGGGCAGAGGAATAAAACTGGGATGTTACTTATATCCTTAAAGCCAAGCTCTTGTCTGTTCTCTGTTTCCTAAGTATGGTTTGTTTTGCCAATCATGAGACTGTTTTAGGGATGGTTATTTCCAAAGCGAAGTGCCCCTCCTCCTCCCTTTTCTTCAGCTGATCCATTTCACAGTCAACAACAGTGAGCCTCCAGTTTGGAACTTGATTCAAAGCCTGAAAAGCCTGGATACATCTGTCTTCACTGGACGTGTTCATGTGCATATTCTAAAAAGGGCTTCTCATCACACAGTCTGCTTGATAAAATATGCAAATTAAACAGCCACCCTACTGTTTAAATTCAAATCCTAAAACTGCCCTGAGAACGCGAGGGCTTGTGCTGGAGGCCCCTGCACTTAGAGCTTTGTTTTTGGCTTGGTGCTCACGCTGACAGCTTCAGAAAACATGAATTCCTACCAATGTTTGTCAAGCTGTGGGAGCCTGACCAGTTCATTAGCTGCTAGAGTTATGGGGTGGGAGATGGGTCACCCAATTTGGAGGGTGACCTTTATGAGCTCTTAGCTGGATTGCATATTTATGTGTCACAGTGTATGGGAATTTAATGAATCTGTGACCTGAAGGGAGAGGAAGACGGTGACAAGTCTGGGAGTCTTAAACACCCCATTTCCCTGTTCTTTGGGGTGTCCCCTCTGCTTCCCAGGGTTACTGATTAAAATGTGGTAGGTAATGCAGTAGCTGCTTCAAAATCACATTTGGTCAAACATCTGTGTAGGAATCTGTCCTAATGGCTTTAATACTGAATTTGCTTGTGTGTTCTTTTAGCTACTGCAGGCCTTCCTCCCCTTCCTGCTCAGGTGGATTCTGCTGAGCTCAGGGCAGGACTTCTGGTTGAAGCCCCTGCCCCACGCAGACTGTGGGTCCTCATGTAGCGTGGCTGTGGAGAGTCAATCTATGATGGTTATTATTTTGGTTAGAAATTATAGGTTTATTTTTTTATTTTGAAAAAGACAAAAAAAGCAAAATTAAAACCAAAACCACCACGCCTGCATGCGTGCATGCTCAGTCGCTTCAGTTGTGTCCGACTCTTTGCGACCCTAGGCACCGTAGCCCTCCAGGCTCCTCCGTCCATGGGATTCTCCAGGCAAGAGTACTGGAGTGAGTTGCCATACCCTCCTCCAGGGGATCTTCCTGACCCAGGAATCTAACTGGCATCTCACCAGTCCTGCGTTGCAGGTGGATTCTTGCTGCTGAATCACTGGGGAGGACCTCAAAGCAACCATATATATCAATAATTGTGAAATATGTGACTATACACACACACACACACACATATATACTCATATATATATGTATGAAATTACATGAAGAAAAGAGTAAGATGTTTGAAACCAAGAATGGGCTTGAACAGATTTCTAATGAAACACAACTAAAAGTTTTGCTTCAAGTGTTTAGGCTAGATAGCATAGCCCATGGGGCACAGGAAAGCTCATCTGTTTAACTGATTAAAACATTTTATATTCAATTTACCTAGATTACTGTCCCTGAACCCACTTCCAGGAAAGGGGAACATGAGGTGTCAGTTCCCCTGGCGTGTGGGGAGGAAGCAGGCCTGGCAACCATGGTCTTTGATCAGCTGATGGTGCTGGCCATGGGCTATAAACACACCGGGCCTTGACCTCCTGACAGCAAAAGTAAGGGTCAGCACCAGATAACTCTGCAGGGGCCTTGCAGAGTTTTTTGGTGATGCTGTGAATTTAAAACTAACACAGGAAGACAATGACCAGCCTTGTTGGCTAGAATCCTGAAGTTAGCTGCGGCCGGTTTTCTGGCCCGAGTGGACCGGCGCGCGGACATCGTCAGAACTGGACGGGCGCGCGGACATCTCTGGAAAGGACGGGCGCGCGGACATCGCTGGAACAGGGCCGTAGGGAGGGGAGGTCCCCTGCCACATTCAATGTCACTTGCTTTCTGTGGCTGTATTTTCCAAACAGCCTCTAACCCTGTCTGAAGAGACACCACGTGGCTGGCACCCAGCATTCCCCGGCCCTGAAGTCACGTGCCTCCCACGCGGAGCAGAGGGAAGAGCTTCGCTCAGCTCTCCGCCCAGGGGAGTTCGCCCTGGGCCTGCTGCGCTAGGACAGGCTTAGGTTGAGCTGGCAGGACATCAAAACAAGCAGCCATCTGTGCTAATTCAGTTGTTTCAACAGAAAAGGTAAGGCCGATTTTACTAAACCAATGGTTCAGTTGCCCATGAAATAGAGCCTAGCTGAGGTCCCTGCGGTGTTCTCCGAGGCTGTAAGTGGGCCCCGCTTTGTAGCTGGGTTTTTCTCCCCCGCTGCACTCAGAGCCACCTTCTGGTCATAGTTGGTGGTGGGGTTAGGAGTGAGGGTGAGAGGTATTTATGTCAGATCTCTAGGTGACTGTAATGTCTAGTCAGTTTATAATTAATTTATAACTGACTGCCTGTGTACTAAGCTGCTTCAGTCGTGTCTGACTCTTTGTGACCCTATGAACCATCAGGCTCCTCTGTCCATGGGGTTCTCTAGGCAAGAATCCTGGAGTGGGTTGTCATGCCCTCCTCTAGGGGATCTTCCCGACCCAGGGATTAAACCCTCCTCTCTTATGTCTCCTGCATTTGCGGGTGGGTTCTTTCCCACTAGCACTATCTGGGAAGCCCTTATAACTGATTACCAGACTTTAGATGGGTAAAACCGGCTGGCTCTTATGGGCTCTCTTTGAAAGAGGTGCGGTCTTGTTTTGAACTTCTGAAGTTTCATGCACTGCTGGCCCCTGGCTGAGACAGTCCTGCCTTTGATGGATCAGTGGTTTCCAGGAAAAGCCTTCAAAGTGCAGAAGATGCCATCAGATGATGGGGTGCCCTGAGCATCGAGGAGTCAGAAAGCTGGGGCTCTCTTGCCAATTCTGAGTTAGTCAAAGACTGAGGGTCCAGAGAGGGCCCAGCCAAGTTCCTTGTGGGGGGGTTCTCCCTACCTCTACCCACATGTGAGCTCACGTGGGGAGGTGACTGCCTGCTTTCACAGCCTGTAAAGGGCTTGGTGAAGAAGGAGGCCAAATCTAGCGCTTCAACCTGGCTTTGGGTGGAGGGCTGACACCTATAGTACAGACATCTGGAAATCAAGGGCGGGATGTGAGGGTGTCTTTAAAAAATTGTTAAAAAATGAGGACAGGCCAGATCCTTAACGAACTTCAAAATATGAGTGCTTACTGGTATTCCCCTGGTGGTTCAAATCCACCTGCCAAGGCAGGGGTCACAGATTCAATCCCTGGTCTGGGAGGATCCCACATGCTACAGGACAACTAAGCCCATGTGCCACAGCAAGAGAAGCCATTGAAACTAGAGACTAACCCCTGCTTGCTGCAACTAGAAAAAACCTGCATGCAACAATGAAGAACCAGCCAAATAAACAAATAGTAAAATCTTAAAAAATGTTAAGTGCTTACTTAAGAAAGGTAGTGGTGTCTGTTACTTTCAGACTGTTTCTTATTTACAAACAAAATTAATTTTATACTGTTTAAGGCTTTTTTTTTTTAATCAATTAATCTGTAATGCTACTAAAATTTTAAAGAGTCTGGCCTCTGGTTGATTTTTTCTGGCTTATGAAAAACTGAGTACTCTAAGCCAAAGACACATTCAACATAATATCAGTAAAGACTCTGTGAGGTGTGTATGTGCCCATGTATGTGAGGGTGGAGAAAGGCATCTTTAGAATCGCTTCAGTCAAGCAGATATGAAAAGTCCACATTTTCAGGAAAAAATTTAAGAAGACAAGTGTGGACATTCTTCGCCTTCCTGGTGCAAGTCATAAGGTGTTTGCCCACTGAAGACCCTCTACTTCAGACCTACTATTACCAAGCATTTCATATTTCTCTCATTCCACATTTTTGCTATCTTTACGTGCCTTATTAAACTTACATGTGTGTGCACGCTCAGTTGAGTCTGACTCTGTGTGACCCGATGATCTATAGCCCGCCAGGCTCCTCTGCCCGTGGAATTTTTCAGGCAAGAATACTGGAGTGGGTTGCCATTTCCTCCTCCAGGGGATCTTCCCAACCCAGGGATTGAACCTGCATCTGTTGTGTCTCCTTTTTGGCAGACAGATTCTTTATGGCTAGTGCCACCTGGGAAGCCCCTATATAAAAACTGAAAAACTGAAATTCGGCCTGAATGAGACTCATTTCTTTACCCCACATCACTGCCTAACCCGTTTCTTAGATCGGTGCAGATCTTTCCAGCTGTAGCCAGGTTCCCTCCGCATCAGACAGACAGCAGGGTGCACCAGGGCGATCGCAGGCTGTGGTTGAGTCTGGCAGGATTCCAGACCGCATTCTCAGACCAAGCATCTGAAAATGGTTCTGGTCTCACTAGCAGTTTTCCAAGGGCATGTTTGCCTTTGAGAGAGATTAGTAAAAACCATCGTCTCCCTGTTTTTTGTATGCGGGGAATGTCTTCGCTTCTGTTTTCCTCTGTCCCTGCTCCTGTGGGCACGTGCAAGCCCTGAGCAGCAGCAGGTCGAGGGCTTTTCTCTGGGCTGCCTGGTGAAGCCCCGTGTAAACGGAGACCTGCAGGGGAGGACCGGTTCAGTGTTTCCCTTCAGTTGGAGTGCTCCTCACAGTTCTGGGCCCTTTAAGAACCTTTCCTGTCATTGTCGCCGCAAGTTTTTCTTTTTCAGTTGTTGTTTTGGAAGCCTCTTCCTCAGAAAGGACATACCTTCTGAATTTTGCTCAGAACCTAATTATTATTTACTTCTTTGTATGTTTTCTCAGTTTCACTACAAGTGAAACTCAGTTTCTATATTTTGTATAACACTTACCTATCTTTTTTGCCCCAAACTTTAAGCTTTTTCTTTTGTATCGCGGTATAGCCGATTAAAAATGTCGCAGTAGTTTCAGGTGAACGGCTAAGGGACTCAGCCATACATATACACGTATCCATTCTCCCCCAGCACTTCTCTATCTTTTAACTTGTCTTTATATTTTGGTAGATCTTTACTAAATATTTTATTGAAATACAGTTGATTTACAGTGTTGTGTTGGTTTTAGGCGTACACGACCCCATGGACTGTAGCCCTACCAGGCTCCTCTGTCCATGGGATTTTCCAGGCAAGAGTACTGGAATGGGTTGCCATTTCCTTCTCCAGGAGATCTTCCCGACACAGGGATTGAACCCAGGTCTCCTGCATTGTAGGCAGACACTTTACCGTCTGACCCACAGGGAAGTCAATATATGTATATAACTATCTATATAACTATATAACTATCTATATAACTATCTATATAACTATATATAACTATATAACTATATATATATATATATATATATCTCAAACCAGGGATTGAACCCAGTCCCTTGGCAGTGAAGACATGGTGTCCCAACCACTGGACCACCAGGAATTCCCTGTATCTATTTTTTTTTAAAGATTCTTTTCCATCGGAGGTTATTATAAGACCTTGAGTATAGTTCCCTGTGCTATATAGTAGGTCCTTGTTGTTTGGCAATATTTTCACATCATGAATGTGATCATCTCAAAACGACTCACAGTGCAGAACGAAGCTGGAGGTTCCCTGTGTGCCTCGCACAGCTGGGAGGACTGGATAGATTTCACTTTGTTTGCTTGTCGCCTTGAAGGTAAACACTAATGTTTTCACCTTGCTGTGTAGGTAAAATCTGCCCATATTCACATCACAAATAAGTGGCAGCGCTGGTATTTGAGTCAGTTTTGCCGGGCTCTGAAAGGCCTGCTCTGAAAGGTTTTTGTGTGATCAGTGGTCACCCCATGTTGATAAGGGGTGATAAGCAACAAACGTGCCTTCCTCAGTTTCTGGGTCAGCACCCAGGGCTGCACATGAAAAGTTCATAATGATGCCGCCTTGGGGTGTGCAGCCTCATCGCTACAAAAATATTGGATTAATAAAAATTCAGTTATGATTGACATAGTTTATGAAACGTTCTTTTAACAAAAGTATAGTTTCATGTCAAATTCAGATAAATTTGAACGATGACTTTTAATAAGACAGTGTGGTTTCTTTCAGATGCTTTGTGTAGATTAAAGTCATAAAACTGTCAAGAGACAGATCACAACTTCTTTCCAACACCCGCATCTTTAGACTAGTTCATTTCTTTCTTTGTCCTGAACTTTTAAGAAAGTAGGGTAATGAGTCCCTTGTTTCTAGTCTCTGTAAAAAGAAAAGGAGGCTTTGCCAGTGTCTAGTTTATTCCCAGTCCCCTGAGGCGCAGTGGGGAGGGAAAGAACCAGCTAGATCAGAAGTCCATGAGAGGAAACTCAGAATAAAGAGGATATTGAGTTCTTCCCTTTCTTGGGGGAAATCACTGTGCCCCTAAAGAGAAAAATACCCCTTGTAAATCTTGCACAGGGGAATTCTGTTTTAGTGCCTCTTCAGATGAAAGGACTGTAATGGCTGACATGGTAGATGTTTTTTAATGAACATCTTTTTCATACATCCTTTTGTAGAGTACAGGCCACTAGTAATATATGAGCTTCTGAGCTTAAACATAGCTTTAGCTGTGCAAGATTAACAATATAAAACATGCAAGACTCATCCTGCTTATACAGTGATGCTCATAAGTTTTCACTGTTCTCATTTCTGAGGGGAGATTTTCAGATGAAAGCAGGAAGAAATTTTAGAAGTATTCATCTCCTGCCCCATGTCATGTTCTCATGTGTCTTCTATGGATGTCAAGAAAGACTTGATCTTCCATTTATATGACTCATCAAAGTTGCCTCTATTTTGTACACAATGGGATTATCATTAAACCTGAAGAAGGGATATGACATTTTTTTTCATGACTCCACTGCATGCATGAGGTGTTTAAAAAGTATGCATAGTAAGAAGAATATATTAAACAATATTCTTGTACGTTGTTCCTACAACTTTCTTTTTGTTTGGATTTGTGATGTCCTTTGTTCAGTTTTTCATTCTGCATTTGCAGATGATACCACGAAGGGAAGAGAGAATTAGAAAAATTTGGCAGGTGCTTCCCTGGTGGCTCAGCAGTGAAAAATTCTGCTTGAGATGGAAGAGTCACAAGAGATTGCAGGTTTGATCCCTGGGTCAGGAAGATCCTCTGGAGGAGGGCATGGCAATCCACTCCAGTATTCTTGCCTGGAAAATCTGTATGGATAGAGGAGCCTGAGAGGCTACAGTCCATAGCGTCACAAAGAATCAGACATGACTGAAGCTCCTTAGCATGCAAGGACATTGTAACCTTCAGTTCAGTTCAGTTCAGTCTCTCAGTCGTGTCTGACTCTTTGTGACCCCATGAACCGCAGCACGCCAGGCCTCCCTGTCCGTCACCGACTCCCGGAGTTGATCCAAACTCATGTCCATTGAGTTGGTGATGCCATCCAACCATCTCATCCTCTGTCGTCCCCTTCTCCTCCTGCCCTCAATCTTTCCCAGCATCAGGGTCTTTTCAAATGAGTCAGCTCTTCTCATCAGGTGGCCAAAGTATTGGAGTTTCAGCTTCAACATCAGTCCTTCCAATGAACACCCAGGACTGATCTCCTTTAGGATGGACTGGTTGGATCTCCTTGCAGTCCAAGGTACTCTCAAGAGTCTTCTCCAACACCACAGTTCAAAAGCATCAATTCTTCTACACTCAGCTTTCTTTATAGTCCAACTCTCACATCCATACACGACCACTGGAAAAACCATAGCCTTGACTAGACGGACCTTTGTTGATAAAGTAATGTCTCTGCTTTTTAATATGCTGTCTAGATTGGTCATAACTTTCCTTCCAAGGAGTAAGCATCTTTTAATTTCATGGCTGCAATCACCATCTACAGTGATTTTGGAGCCCAAAAAAATAAAGTCAGCCACTGTTTCCCCATCTATTTGCTGTGAAATGATAGGACCAGATCCCATGATCTTAGTTTTCTGAATGTTGAGCTTTAAGCCAGCTTTTTCACTCTCCTCTTTCACTTTCATCAAGAGGCTCTTTAGTTCTTCTTCACTTTCTGCCATAAGGGTGGTGTCATCTGCATATCTGAGGTTATTGATATTTCTCCTAGCAATCTTGATTCCAGCTTGTGCTTCTTCCAGCCCAGCATTTCTCATGATGTACTCTGCATATAAGTTAAATAAGCAGGGTGACAATATACAGCCTTGATGTACCTCTTTTCCTATTTGGAACCAGTCTGTTGTTCCATGTCCAGTTCTAACTGTTGCTCCCTGACCTGCATACAGGTTTCCTCAAGAGGCAGGTCAGGTGGTCTGATATTATAACCTTAGTACAGTTGAAATCTTTTTTGAAAGTTTTTCAGTTCTGTAACTGGGGATGGTACCTTTTTGGCTCAGATCACATTATGATGTTTGACAGCCTTTAGAGATCCCCTGGTGAATCTGTTGTATAGAGGAGCAAGCTGAGGCCTGACCAGTCATGCCCCTAGCCAGGGGCCTATGGCTCATGAGTGGCTGAGCTATGACGAACCCGTCTTCCCATCTCTGTGCTGGAGCTCTTTTCATACAAACATGCTGACTTGGTGAATCTAGTATTACCATGTGCATATGTTTCATCCTTTTTTGAAATTTCTTTTTTTTAAAAAATTTATCTTGTTTATTTTTATTTTTTGACTCCACTGTGAGACACGTGGATCTTTGTTCCCCAGCCAGGTATCAAACCTGTGTCTCCTGCATTGGAAGCATGGAGTTTTAACTACTGAACTGCCAGGAAAATACAAATATTTAATATTTGAGGTCCACATCTTTGTGTGTGCTTTAGAAGGGAGTTTTCTTGTATCATTCATTCATGGCCACTCTTCATATTTGCCCAAGACCACCAAATGCATGGACAGAGGAGCCTAGCAGGCGACAGTCCATGGAATTGTAAAGAGTCAGACACGACTGAGCAACTCACACTACTACCTAATGCATGGAGCAGTAACAGTGTTTCCCGCTGTTTCTTGACAGGTCAGTATTAGGAAATCAAAGGAGGTTAAAAAATCCCAGAGGTTGATTTGAGAAGTTCTTGTAATGTGTTGCCTCATTGTCTTGGTTGTATATGAGTTTTAATCCATGATAAAATACTCCTTAGCCCAGTAAAGTCAACATTAGGTTGAGATTTAAAAGTCTAAGAACTAATCAGTCTGCAGACTGGCATATATTTCCTTGGTGATGTTGGCCAGATCCACAAAACAGTGACGCGCCGTCGCCCTGCCCCCGACCTCTGGCCACCCCTGTTCTGCTTTCTGTCTCTAAGGACTGGTCTGCTGTAGGGACGTTGTGTAGACGGGATCCTACCACATTTGCCCGTTTGTGGTGTGTGCGTGCGTGTGTAGTCACTCAGTTGTGTCCGACTCTTTGCCACCCCATGGACTGCAGCCCACCAGGCTCCTCTGCCCATGGGATTTTCCAGGCAAGAATACTATCTTTGAAAGCAAAATGAAGAGAACCTTTCTATGGGAGAAGTCAGTTCCACAGACTATGTGGCCTCTGGAATCCATGTCATTTCAGAAGATGTGGAAGTTTACTCTGCCAACACATTTGCAAGCCTGAGATATTCACTGTGTGTGTGTGTAGTTATCTTCGGCCTCCTGAAAGTGTGAGGGGTCAGTCCTTCTAGGTCTGCTGTGGTTCACATCATCCTGTTCTGTTTTAGGTAACAGGTGTCCCCACCCTGACACTATCCTAGCAAAAGGTGGAGAGGGCTGACCATCACCCCTGTGACCAGACCTCTGACTAGGAGGCTCTGCCCTGGTCCTACACGTCCCTCACACCCTGGCCCTGCACCAATTGTGGAGGGCTTGGATCTTGTCGAGCCAGGAGAACGGAATTCTCGTTTCAGCTCTGCTGTGAAATGTCTGGGTGACTGTCACTTTGCTCCTTTAAACTGGAGATTTCCCACCTGTAATATGAGGAGCTTGGACTTAATTATCTCCAAAGTCCCTTAAGCGCAAATGTTCAGTTCAGTTCAGTCTCTCAGTCGTGTCCAACTCTTTGCGACCCCATGAATCACAGCATGCCAGGCCTCCCTGTCCATCACAGACTCCTGGAGTTTACTCAAACTCATGTCCATCGAGTAGGTGATGCCATCCAACCATCTCATCCTCTGTCGTCCCCTTCTCCTCCTGCCCCCAATCCCTCCCAGCATCAGGGTCTTTTCCAATGAGTCAACTCTTCGCATGAGGTGGCCAAAGTATTGGAGCTTCAGCTTCAGCATCACAAACATGTCGCAGTTCTCTAATTTATTAAACAGACAACAAGGACTTGGTGGTGCAGTGGAGAAGAATCCGCCTACCAGTGCAGGGGACACAGGTCCGATCCCTGATCCAGGAAGATCCCACTTGCTGCAGAGCTGCTGAGCCCAAGCTCTGGGGCCCACGCGCTGCCACTGCTGAGCGGAGAGCAGCAACTGCTGAAGGCCCCCCGCGCCTGGGCCCGCGCTGCAGCCAGAGGAGCCCACACGCCACAGCAAAGAGTGGCCCCTGCTCGCCACGGCTAGAGCAAACCTGCGCACAGCAGTAAGATCAAGCACAGCCAAAAATAAATTAGTGGATAAAATTCAAAGCAACGACAGCAACAATAATGACCACCATCTCACATGGACTACAAAACTTAGGCACATTCAAAATCCCTCTGCGTTTACCATCACAGCTACCTTAGAAAAGAGGTACTGGACATAGAGAATTAGTAACTTGCCTAAGGACAGCCTGCAAGCCAGAGCACTGTGCCTGGAAGACAGAGTCTGACTCCAGAACCTAGGTCTCAACTATAGTAGTATTAAATTGAAAGAGCATTGAAAAGAAATAACGTCACAATAAGAAGAAAAAAGCAAAAAGCACATCTTCTACTCTCTAGCAATCATGCTTTGTATGGATTCTTCTAACCTTGATGAAAGGGTGTAATTAATCTGTAATTAAAGTAATAATGGGATTTCTTAGACAGGGAGGGCAATTAGGGAATGACGTCCTTGTGGCTCTCTGGACGCTAGAGGGCGCCCTGGCAAAGCTTACTGTCCACACATCCTCCAGTGCAATTTCCCCCGACCAACTTCAAAAGAAATATGGCATTTCTAGGACTTCACCTGTCAACGTGGGTCAGCCAGTTTTGATTCCTGTAAAATTCAGAATAGAAAACAACAGATAAATCAACACAACCACACCTTCCTTGATAACATCAGAGCGTTCTTCAGGCCTGACTTCCGCCCCTGGTTCTGTGTCGTGGTGCGGGTGGCGTGTGCTCACCTTGGTCCGGTGCTCCAGATGGCTGTATTCTTAGCAGCAGATAGACTTAAGCATGATAATGAGGGATATTTTATTTAAATCCACTCTTTATCTTTCATTACTTATTCACATGTATGGTTTGCGATCACACTGCCATTCCATGTGATGGGAAATGAGACAGATTTGAAGAAAGTAATTATTTAATATTCAACCTATTGTGCTTCAGACAAGAATAGACAGCAGGAAAGAACTGCGGCTGCCTCGTAGAAGCTCCCTGTGGCTGGATCTTAGGTACTAAGGACCCATTTGGAAATGTGTTTAAAAATAATAGTAGAGGGGACTTCCCTGGAAGTTCACTGGTTAAGCCTGTGAGCTGCTAATGCAGGGGGCGCAGGTTCGATCCCTGGTCAGGCAACTGAGATTCCCGCATGCCTCTAGGCATAGCCAAAAGATTTTTAAAAAGTCATAGTGGAGGGAAGCAGGAGAAGCAATGGTGCCTAAGAGAGCTGCAGAGAGTCCTGTGAGATACAGAGATACTTTTCATTGTTAGTCTGCTGGGAAACCCTCCTGAGTGTGCAGGACAGGAGGAGGTCATTGCCAAGCCCTGTGGCCCCCGTGTTATCATCCTGTCACCTCTCCTACTGTGTCCATACGTAAAATAGATCTTCCCATACAGTTGTATTCAGTTAGGAAAAGATGTTAAGTCCTTGTAAATGATGCTAAACAGAAGCCCTAGAAAGCCTGTTTAGGCTCAGCGCTGTGTTTGGCTTAACACAAGGACAGTCTTTTCATCAGCTGAGCTGTGAATGGTTCCTGTGGTTAAGATCATCTCTAGCAAGTATGCAGAACACTTGAAACCCCACTCCTGGGAAGGGAAGAAAAGCCTCTCGTGCCCTTAGCTCCCCCTTGATAACACCCCACTTGTTTTGCAATGAGTGTGTGTTGGTGCTGAGCGAATGTGAAAACTCCTGCTTAGCTGACAAGGCAAAAACCCAAACCCAAACAAAAACACACATAAAACAGAAACCTCGGAGGACACTTGTCTCTGGGGGAATAAAAAAACAAACACTTATTTCTGCTTTTGAAAAAGCCACATGTGTGCGGCTGGAGTTCGTACCTGGCCCCCAACGCTCCGCGTTTCCCTGAGTGGAGCTGCCTTCTGCTGCCCGTTCTTGTCTTCTTGTTTTTTACCTCTTTCCTCCCTCTCCTTTCCTCTCCTTCCTCTACTCCTTGTTTCCCCTTGGATCCCTGTTCTCCTATTTCTTTTTCACCTCTTCCGTTACTCCTTCTTGGGGGTGCGCAGGACTGGTCTGAGGCCCCTGCTGGCTTCCGGGCTAGGTTTGGGCCCCTCTAGCCGAGCATCCTCAAGACAGCCGTTAGCCCAAACACACTGATTTTGTTCTTTTTGTGAGAGCAGTGAAGCAGATAACAGGGGCTTCCCAGGTGGAGCTTGTGGTAAAGAACCCACTTGCCAATGCCTGGGACATAAGAGATGCAGGTTCGATCCCTGGGTTGGGAAGATCCCCTGGAGGAGGGCATGGCAACCCACTCCAGTGTTCTTGCCTGGAGAATCCCATGGACTGAGGAGCCTGGTGGGCTGGAGTCCATGGGGTTGTGTAGAGTCCGACATGACTAAAAGGGCTTGGCACGCACGCACACATGAAGAAGATAACAACATGAAATCCAACCCAGCACCTTCAGAAAGGGTTGGTAGTTGTATTTTTCTTGAACTTAGTAATGGGGAATGCTGTCAGGAAACTGGTATGAATTAGGACAAGAGCTGCGGTAAGTGGTCCCTGAATGGAAGGAGGAGGGGATACTGTTGGACCCATAATGGGAGATTCTTCAGGTTAGGAGAGGGAGTGCTGACCTTGAAGAGATGTAGTCCAAGGGGAAAATACTCAAAAACGTCAGGTTTCTGAAGGGACTGAGTGGGGAGGGGGCGAGTGAGGGACAGGCAGTGAAGTAAGCGGATAGCTGGACCTGTTTTTACAGACATGCTTCACTCAAAAGCTCAATTGTGGTGGTTGATGTGGAGTGAAAAAGGTCAGCGTGGGCCCTGACAAGGATTAGGTAGCCATCACCTCGGAAACTTTCAGGGTTAGACTCTCTCCCTGAAGATCTTGAGATGAAACAGTTTGGGCCTTGGTTCCTGAGAAGAAGTGTTAGTGTTAGTCACTTATTCATGTCCAGTTCTTTGCAACCTCATGGACTGCAGCCCGCCAGGCTCCTTTGTCCTTGGAATTCTCCAGGCAAGAATACTGGAGTGGGTTGCCATTCCCTTTTCTAGGGGATCTTCCCAATCCAGGGATTGAACCTGGGTCTCCTGCACTACAGGCAGATTCTTTAACATCTGAGTCACCAAGGAAATCCTCATAGCTCAGTGGCTCTTTCCTGGGAGAGGTCTTGCCTTGCTCAGTTGTCTGGGTGAAAGCTCTTATGTCCTTGGTCCCTAGAGGAGAGCTGGCATCTGAGGAGCCGAACCCAAGGCTGAACTTCCAGTCGGAAGAAGCTAGAAAAGCAACCACCTCTAGGGGGCACTTCTGGAGTCCATGAGCCCAGGGGGAAAGAGGCTGGAGGTCCTAGGAGCCTGGGCACGGGTGGGTCTCTGTAGGGGGATGGGAAGGCAGAGGAGAGTGAAGTAGGCACCCTGGTGAGGTTTGAGCACTGGGTGACTCTTTGCCTGACAACTGGGAGAACTCCTGCTGTGGGATCATCCTTTCCAGGGTGGGACATCAAGGTAGCAAAGACTTCAGCTCCATTCACTAGGGAGCAGAACTGGCCCTCTACCTCCCAGGGGCCAGAGGAGCCAGCCTGTGTAATGCTTGGAATACAACATGGAGAGACAGTTACAACTGCAACACCCTTTCTTAGACCAGCGAGACAGAAAGTCCTAGTGATTGATGCGCACCTTCCCTCCTTCCCCCTGCATGGGTCAGATGACCTCCGGGTGGTGGGTTTGCACACTTCTCACCTGGGTGTGCTCAGCAGGTGGCCAGCCCTGCAGTCTCTTGGGACCTGCCCTCAGGGCCTGCGCTGCCGGCTGGGTCGCCCTGAGCCTGTGCCACGAAGGCTTCCCGCCACGGGTGTGTGGTTGGCTGTGATGCCCTCTGTCCCCACCCGGCAAGCTTAATGAGGGGTGGCCATTGGCAGCAGCCTAGAAAGGCCACAAAACCTGTTAACGAAGTCAAACAAGAATGCTGGGCTTAATTTCACTATTGCCATCCTGTTAAATTACTCTAAACTCTGCTTTTAGAGATTAGCAATTAACCTTTCCCTCCCCGCGAAATTGTTCCCTACCTTTCTAAACTGATGTATTCCTGGTGGTATTTATAAGTGGTGAATTTTGAACACTGATTCAGATATTTTTAAAAAGAAATATTTTTCTTAAAGTTATTTATGGAATATCGTGACTTTAATTTTGCCCTAGGAATCTAGTTTCTGAGGATACACGTACATGCCTCTTGTGTTTCGTGATGAGTTTCCAGCATTTTTCTTCCTGTTGCTGTTGGAAGTGGGGTAGACCAGGCTCCCCGAAACCTTCCAGGGCCTTCGGAGCGGACCTCGCCCCCGGATGCAGCAGCCCGGAGCCCTGCCATCTTCCCTGTCTTGTTGGGTTGTGCCTGGAAGTTTGGGCTCACAGATTCCTCCTGGACTGGGCTCCGTGCGCTGTGCAGAGGCTTCCCCTTAGCTGTCATTGTCTCCTCAGGGTTTTGCTGGGTTCTGAGGGCAGCACTTGGCAGGGGTAAGAGAGGCGCCTTTGCGGAGGGAAGAAGCCCCTTTGGGCAGAGGGAAGGGTGTGCGCGTGGTCCTTGGACGGGCACAAGCCCCCTTGTTCCACTTCATGCGTTTGGTCAGGACTGAGACACGGACTCTTGTCCCAGGTGTGAGGCGGCGCTGACCAGGATCACACCTTTGGCAGAGGAGAAAACTTGCGTTCAGACCATCTATGGCTGGTTTCACCTTCCTGTCGGTGGGTTCTGCCTCAATGCACTGACTCTCTTTTCATCTCCACCTCCTTGCTTGTTGAACTGCCTCCAGCCACCCAGCCAGCGTGTACACAGTGGCGTCCAGCTCTCTGCGGCCCCCTGGACTGTAGCCCCTGCCAGACTCCTTTGTCCATGGGATTTTCTGGGCAAGAATACTGGAGTGGGTTGCCATTTCCTACTCCGGGGGATCTTCCCAACCCAGGGATTGAACTCACGTCTCTTGCATCTCCTGCATTGAATTCTTTACCAGCTGCGCCACCTGGAAAGTCTCATTTCTGTCTTAAAACCCAAACTGCAACCTTTGTAGGCCCACCCGTCTGCTGGGGAGTGAATTCCTGCAGCCTCCGGGTCTGAAGTCAGGTTTGAACCTGCTTTCCGCATCTTCCATCTCTTTCTCAGGTCCAGTGTAACTGCTCGCCTCCAGCCCTTGTTTTGACTCACGGCTGTAAACAGTTTCTTCCCTCAGACTGGCTTTGCTCTAGATTGTGGGACAGAATGTATTTCAGCAGCCCCATGATCAAAGGGCATCTCTTACATTTTTTTCTTCCTTTTAATGATAAAGTTTGCTTTTAGGTCACCCAGGCATAGCATTGTTGAGTTCAGATTGAATGTTCGCACACCAAGGGTCATCCACCAGTGTCACACCAAGATGCCACATTGACACGTCCCCCGGGACCCGCCCTCCTTCTCCTGCCCGTCTCCCCACGGGTGCCCTGCCTTTCTGGTTTCATTTCTGAGTCCTTTTTCCTTGAGGTTGAACACTGACTCGGTCACTGATGAAAATGCTCTATGTTATGTCCTCCCTGAAACATGTAGCAAGTGATGCTGACTTTCTGCAGGCAAATTGGTACAAAATCTTTTGATCTGGAAAAACAGCCCATAATAGTCTTCAGATTATGATGTCATGCCACGGGAATGTTCCCTCTGAGGTCAGTCCTTCACAGCCTGCCCATGGCTACTGCAGGTTCCTTCTGGTCTGGCCCTGAGGCGGTGTGATGGGCCTGGCTATTCTGGGGCAGGATCTGAAATAGCCTTATTTCTGGGGTCCTGTGCTTGGGGGAACTGAGAGGCCTAACTCAGCACTGACCTCTAGATTAGCAGCCTCTCACATGGCAGGGTGATTTTCTATCCATTTCCCCTGTTTGGAGGGCCCAATCATGTGCCCCCAGGAGTGGGCAAGCCCTGCACTGTGTCTGGGTCTCCTGAACAAGAAAAGTCATACCCCAGGGTGCTGGGCAGTCACAGTCAAGGCAGAGTTGTGTGTTGTATTCTCAGTAGCTCAGTCATGTCTGACTCTTTGCAACCCCATGGACTGTAGGCTGCCAGGCTCCTCTGTCCATGGGATTTTTCCAGGGAAGAATACTGGAGTGGATTGTCATTCCCTCCTCCAAGGGAGGCTTCCCTGGTGGCTTAGTGGTAAAGAATCCACCTGCTAATACAGGAGACGCAGGAGACACAGGTTTGCTCTGGGTCAGGAAGATCCCCCAGAGAAGGAAATGGCAACCCACTTCAGTATTCTTACTTGGAGAATCCCATGGACAGAGGAGCCTGGTGGGCTGCATACGGTCCATGGGGTCACAATGAGTCGGACACGACTGAGCATGCACACGCACACACTCCAGGGGTCTTCCCCATCCGGGGATCAAAACCACGTTTCTTGTGTCTCCTGCATTTGTAGGTGGAGGCTTTACCACTAAGCGACCTGGTCAAGGGGGCAAGAGAGGACAAAACTCACCCCTTGGCCCAGCTTTGCAGTCGGATCCCTTAGCCTTTACCCTCCCTGACAGGGGCCCTGAGTCCTAATCTGCCTGTCCAGAACCCCATGTGCTTCTGCAGGGACTGACTCTCCCCGTCCACAACCTCTTCTATAGCAGTAAGTCAGACCTATTTGACCTCTGATCCCGGTACCCTGACCCAGTTGGTGCCAGCCCTGCGCTTGTAAGAACAGACAGCCATGTTGATACCAGCTTTGCCGGCTCTGATATAGAGAAAACAGCTTTAAACATGAAATTAAGGGTTTCTGGGGGTCAGAGCTGCAGTCACCTGCACCAGCCCTGGCCTGCCTGCCTGCTTTCAGTCAGGAAATAGCAGTTAGGATGTAGTCACAGAGACTTCCTGTATCCAGTGGCCAGCAGAGTTCACAAAGTGCCCCTCCTCCACCACCCTCTTCCTAAAAGCAGGTTTTTAGGTAACAACTATGTGAACACAGAGCATAAGAGCAGTTCCATATACACGATTTCTACATCACTCATGACCTCTCCTATTTATCTTAAAAAACTGATCTGGTCTTCATGAACCTCCATTCATTATTTCATCTTATTATTATAGCCAGTCAGAGCCTTAAGGGTTTCATCTCCCTTGGAGACAGGACTGAGCAGCCTGGATTGCTAGATGTCACTGGGGATGGGGCTGGGGTGTCTGGAGGGGCCTGAGCCCACGATGCCCCCAGGCTGAGACATCCACACAGCTCCCTCTAGAGACACGTGTTTGTCCTGGGGGCAGGATTCCACTCATCCACAAACCTGAGTGACGTTGGCAGGACCCAATGTCATGGTGCCTGCGAGGGTCACCGGCAGGCTGGATGCCCACTTGGATGGGGAGACAGGAGGTGTGACGAGAGAGGAAAATAGCAGAGGCAGTGTGAAGATAATCAGAACTGGAGGAGAGGATGAAGTTTGTGCGTGCGTATGTGTGTATGCATGTGTGTGGTGTGCGTGGGGTGTCTGTGTGTGTGTGATGTGTGTGGTTTATGTGTGTGTGGTGTGTGTGTGTGTGTGTGGTAGGTGCGGGCTGTGGAGTCAGGACAGGGAGAGCGCTGGGGAATTGCCTCCAGGGCCTGGTGGTGACAGAGGGTGGCTGCCGTTGCCTCTCGTCTCCCTCTTCTCCATGGCCTGATGTAATCCATTAGGAGAGCCGCTGTGTATGAGTACTGGATTCACTTTTGGAGGTTCCAGATGCCCCATCTCCCCACCACAGAGCAGCCCTGGGCATCCTCCAGGTGGCGGGCAGATCTGTGGATGGAGCGTAGGAAGCCTCCCTGCACCCCTGCTCTGCAGCACGCAGACAGCCTGATTGATGCAGTCCATGCAGACGTTATTGTCTGGGCAGATCAATTCCCGTGTCTCAAAAATGAGGATTTTTGCCTTGGTATTTGATCATCGACTCTATTGAATTATGTAGGCATTTTACTCCCTTTAACACTGGCTTTCTTTCATTCTCTTAAAAAATTCCTCATCTTAGTAATGAAAAAAAATGTATGTGTCATACTGGTTCTTGTTGTAAGGTTATTTCTCTCCATTTGCCTGAAAACTCTTACTACTCCCAGCTCCTTTGATTGATTTAAGTCCTGGAAAAGCTCCTCGAGTCTGATTCTGGTCTCTGGGTCCCCCTGTGTCTAAGTCTCTAACAGACCCCCAGTCTGATATTGGCTGAAGACAGAATAACAGAGATTCTTTATCTTGAAAGTGTCTGCAGAATAGCTTCCAGAATGTCATTCTAGGACTGAAGTTGTAGCTGTTTCCTAGACTTATGTTTATTTTCCCTTTCTTTACCCACTACTGTTTGAAATTTGGCTGTTGTTTGCATACTTTCGCCTTTATGTCCCTATTTCCATCTGTTCTTAAAAAAAAAAACTGAACAAACCAAGTGAGTTTTATTTTAAACCAATCCAGATGACAGGAGCAGTCTTGACAATGCTTTGGGAACCAGTAGAAGAATATTCTCATTAAATCACTCATCTACTTATTCAACGCAGTTCCATCTACAATCTATTACCCGGTTTACTGCGTATCTCAAATCAAGTGCGTGTTTCTGAGACAGCTTCTTTTACCCCAGATAAGCAATTGTTTAAGAAATTGGTTTTGACATATGCTTTCGGTTTTAATGTTTCCTTTTACATTCTAAAATAATCTCCTGTTTCATGTCATTTCCTGCTGCCACATATAAAGATGTCTTCCAGGGATCCTCTGGTGAGCTTCAGTTTTCTTCCTGCAGACGTGGCTGTGGAAGGTTGACAGAGGGGCCTGGGCACCCTCTACTTGCGGTGGCGAAAGGGACTCCACCTGGGTCCTGTCAGTCCTCTTTGCGCCCAGACTCTAGAAGATCTCCTGCACACATTGCCATTTTAAGGAGCCCTGAGGAAGAAAACCTTATGATCTAGTATTGTGTCACCACAAAAGATATGGACATCCTTTCTCATGAAGGCCTGATGAGAAATGAGGAAGAGAGAGGTGTAGAATGATCCACTTAGTGTCTGGTTATGATTCTTGAGCTGAGACCACGTTAGGGATTTTTAATAGGGCAACACATCTGAAGCAGCGCTAAGGTCAGTGTGGTGAGCAGTCCCAGGGTTGTCTCAACCTTTGGCTGCATCCTTCTTCAGCGCCCCATGGCGGTGAGACTAAAACAGTGTTAGTCCCTCAGTTGTGTCCCCATCTTTGCAACCCCATGGACCATAGTCCACCAGGCTCCTCTGTCCATGGAATTCTCCAGGGAAGAATACTGGAGTGGGTTGCCATGCCCTTCTCCAGGGGAGCTTCAGCCTGGGGGTAGAACCTGCAGGGTCTCCTGCATCGCAGGCAGATTCTTTACTGTCTGAGCCTCCAGGGAAGCCCTGGGCTTTCGCAGCAGCCCACTAATATGAAAAACGGAGTGAAGGCGGTCCTCATAGAATGTAACAGAGCCAGAAGGTAAGAGGTTGAGAGGGAAGGGCTTAGGATTATAAGCACAGGTTTTACCAATGATAAATCATCTTAGGAAACCCATCAAGGAACATTCACATGATAAATTTCAAACTATTAAGGAAAAATCAACCTCACAATCAGATCTTTCTTATAGAGATCCTCTCTATATGGGAGACTCCCAGAACAGAAAGTCAGAAGTGGGGTTCTGGGGGGAAACGTAATTGAAATGCTCAAATTCCAATTTCACAACTAGGAGGAGGGCATCTTGAATAAACCTTAAATAGTGGTGCTCAAATGTAGGTCTGGTCAAAGACTTAGGAGCTAACACATTTTCATTACTTTTATCTTTTTCACTTGAAAACTTCTTTTGTTCATAGCCTTCCAGTTTGAGAAAATAAAACACAGTGCATCCCTTTAGCAGTCATCTAAATTATTCAGAATATCATAGTTTTAACTGAGATACTAATGAAGGCACTAAAGCTATTTCCATCAGAATCCAGGGTGCAGACATTAGAAGCCCACAGGGTCTGTTCCAAGCATCCTCTGGATGTGACCATAGGAGACTGGCTCTGTCTGACCCCAGTCTGACCTCAGACTTGTCTAATATATGGATATAAACACTGATAGAGAAATCAATCTGCCCTGCCTGGTGGCAAAGTGAATTTCTATTAAGCCTGTGATCAGATACTTACAGCTGTAGCATTTGGAGGCGATGACCTGGGGTGCTGTTAGTCAGGAGGAGAAGCTGTCTGCATAGCTGAATCTGTGGGGAAACCAGTCTCCAGGCAGCTTTGGGCCTTGGTGACTGAGGCCACTGTTGTTGGGTGTTGGCTGCCTTAACTAAGCAAGTAAATGTTAGTCATTCAGTCGTGTCTAATTCTTTGTGACCCCATGGACTGTAGCCCGCCAGGCTCCTCTGTCCATGGGATTCTCTAGGCAAGACTCCTGGAGTGGGTTGTCAAGCCCTCCTCTGGGGGATCGTCCTGACCCAGGGATCAAACTCGGGTCTCCTGCATTGCAGACAGGTTCCTTATGGTCTGAGCCATCAGGGGATTCCCCTTATTGGAAACTGGGTGCACTGATTTTGTGTCACCTGCTGTGGGGACGGCCAGCTGTAGACCAAAGCCACAACTTTGATGCTGTCATCAGAATTGACAACTTGAGGGGTCTCAGGCAGTTCACTTTCCTGGTTTTGAGCTCATGTTTCTTCTTTTGTAAATTAGCTGAATGGCTGAAATGATCCATTAATTCCCCTTTAGCTCGTCTGGGTCTATCTTATCTGAACATATTGGTTTGGTGTCACTGAATTGTTCTCGCTCTAAATGGCAGAAGGGAAAGGCCCCATGGCCACCCCTCTTTGCAGCAGCAAGGGATGCATGGCTCTGCTCTTCTCCTTCCATCCACCTTTCTCCTAAGATCCATCATGGAGGATTTAGAGAGCTCACAAGTCCCCAGTAGATAGAAACAAAGGGGAAAAAAGAATAGAGCAAAGCGTACCAGAAGGTATGTGAATGGCTAGGTCACATTGAGATTATTTTGTTGCCTGTTAACTGTTTCCCAAACATGCTTCTGCACTGGTTCCTGGTTGGAAATCATGTGGAATGCAGGCCGAGAAAGGTCTGGGAGCCCTGGCACATAGTGGCGTAACCTGAAGACCTTCTCCCATGTCATATTTCTTTTAGTTAAGTTTCTAACTCTGGTTAGCAACAGTGGCAGCACCTAACTCTCCTAGTAGTCATGAAAGGCAGTCATATCTTTTGCAGAAATGGCCTGGATATCACTGACCCACAGCAGCTGCATTCTTTATTTTAAACTTTGGTTCTGAACATCTCCACTGATTTAAGTGTATCGGAATCCAGAACTCTGTGCAGCAAATGAGCATCTGGAGGGCTTCTGGTTTTTTGGAGCCATCGCAGAGATATGCAGGGCACTGTGGCGAATCAGAGCTCTGTGGTTCTTGTCTGCCTGATGATGCTCAGGGACTGGTATGTGGACCTCTCTTGTCCCCCCAACCCCCATGGTCCCCTCCTTGGTGGTGGTGAAGTGTGGAGCCTTGGGGGAGTGTGGGGTATGTATAACGTGCCCACAGCTTAGGAGTATTGTGCTCATGCTTAGTCATGTCTGACTCTTTGCGACTCTTTGGACTGTAGCTCACTAGTCTCCTCTGTCCGTGCAATTATCCCAGCAAGAATACTGGAGTGGGTTGCCATGCGCACCTCCAGGGGATCTTTTTGACCAGGGATCGAACCTGTGTCTCTTGCATTGCAAGTGGACTCTTTACCCACTGAGCCATGAGGGAAGCCTCACAGCTTAGGAAAGATGGTTCTATCTGGATGGAGAACACTTTCAATAGGAGCCATAGTACATGTGCTGGTTTTATATCCAGCTAAAGGACCACTCTGGAGGGAGAGTAGACTAGGGGTCACACGATCAAGGGGCCAGATCACAGTCACAGGGAAATCTCCCCCATGAACAGTGGATGAAAATGAGACAGGAAGCATTTAGTTTAACACGAGGATGTCCTTTTCCATCAAGAGGTCTATATGATGTTCTGACACCCACCGTTCTGGCCGTGCTAAAGAAGAGTCTGACTGCAGAGCCCAAACCTGAACAGCCAGGAGGATTAATTGGATGATCCCGTATGTCATTTTCATTTATAATATTCCTGATCCAGGTAATAGGCAAATTATGTTAGACTCTGAACACTAAGGGGATAAGATCATGTTCTACTTAGTGACTCGTCATGAATCTAGTAGCTAAATTCAGTGTACACTGGGACTAAAACTTACCTCCATTATAGTTTAAAGAAAAGTCAAGACACAGGCAACCAAAGTTTTGTATTTATTTATTTTTTGATAACACAAGGACACAATTTAATGATTCTAGGTTTTTTTTACAAGTCACATGTCATAAACATTCAAATAATCCATCTTTTAAAAAGTGTATTTACAACATTGAAAGTAATAAGGTGAAATATAAACACAAAGTTTTGTTATTTTTTGTAGCTCATTTACTGGTGGAAGGAAAGGAAGAAGTATTTCTGTATTCTCACTGGATAAAGATCTGGATGCTGACTCTAGGCTTCTGTGTCCTCATCCTGACTCGAGTTCTTAGGAGCTGGGTTACTCAAAACATACTGGAGTGCTCCGAGTTATTGGTTCCTGGTCTGGGTGGGGTTCAGGGGAGGTTGGCTGTCAGTATTATTTTGGGCACCCTCAGTTTAGCTACACTCTGTGAGGCTGCGAAAAACACCAATGGCTCAGCCGGTAAAGAGTCCTCCTGAAATGCAGGAGATACAGTAGACATGGGTTTGATCCCTGGGTCAGAAAGATCCCTTGGAGGAGGAAAAAGGCAATGCACTCTAGTATTCTTGCCTGAAAAATCCCATGGACAGTGGAGCCTGGCAGGCTACAGTTCAAAGGTTTACAAAGAGTCCAACACAGCTGAGCCACTAAGCAAGCAAGCTGTAAGGTGGAATGATGTGGCGGTCTGCAAACCCTGGTGAAACATAGATGTTCACATCTCTGTGTGTTTTTTTCCTCCAAATCACTTTGCATTCTGAGTTTACATTTAAACAAAACACAATTAGAGAACAGGCATGAATGACTGATCTACATGGATCAGCTTTCTACTGAACACATGTAAATCAAAAGTGACCTAATAGCTGACTTCAAATACATACAGAAAGTATGGAAAATGGAAATTCCATGCTATCTCAATTCATATTCACTGAGGGCAAGATGAGGATAAAGGAACTCAAATTGTGGCAGAAAGGAATTAGACATCAGGAAGGAAACTTCCTAACTTTGGAGCTGTCTGATGGAAAAAAGTGAAGCCACTGTCTTATGATGGATCACTGACTTAGCCCATGAATGCTTATGGAGTAAATACATGCTACAGGGCACGGTACTGCGCTTAGCACTGTAGGCCCAGTCTGTAGAACAGACAAATCTGCACGCTGAAGTCTAGTGGGGGACACAGATATTAGGCTAAGACACAAGCAGGTATTTATAAACTGTGACAATTACCATGAAGGGAAGTCCAAGAGTATAAAATGGGTACACAGCCTAGGGCCAGGTGGCAGAGGAAGGCCTTTCCAAGGAGGTGAGGGTTGAGTTGAGGTCCGAAGGATGAATAGAAAGTAACAGGTGAATGGAGTAGGACGTGAAGCTCAGGCCGGCTGAGCAAGCAGTCTGTGCAAGGACAAGGGGTCAGAGGAAGCTGTGGCTTCAGGGGATGCAGAGAACAGTGAGGCCAGTGTAGCTGGAGCCCAGGATGGGGAGAGGAGTGTGGGGAGCCCTGTGTTCAAGATAAACCAGTTCCCAACCAAGAAGTCTTTGAAGCAAGTTGAGGACCTTGATCTTTCTATAAAGAGCAATGGAATCATCAGTGTTGTTTGTTTTTTCCTTTATTTTTTGTAAACTGAAGTATGACAAGCTGTCTTAGTCCATTTGACCTGCTGTGAAGAATTACACAGACCCAGTGCCTTATAAATGGCATCAGTTCACTTCTCACAGTTCCTGAGGCTGGAATACCAAGCCCAGGGGGCCAGCATGGTGGAATTCCAGTGAGGACTTGCTAACAGGTTGCAGATGAGATTGTTCTCCTCATGTCCTCACCTGGTGGGGAGCAAAGAGCAGGGGGTGTTCCCTCGACTCTTACAGGGAGCACTAACTCAGCCTGTGTATAGTGTCCTTGGGACCTTGTTTGATCCTAATCACCTCTCAAGGGCTCCATCTCCTAATAGCATCACTTTGGGGGAGTAGAGTTTCAACATGCAGTCTCAGGAGGGACACAATCATACCTACAGAAAAGTGCCTGTACAGGTCAGCTTATCAATTTTCACAGTGCATGCATCGATCATGTGACCAGTACCCAGGCCAATACACAGAACATGATGAACACCACAGAACCTTCCCAGTCACTAGCCTGCTCCCAAGGAAACCCTTTCCTAGCTGGTAATGCCATAGACTGACTTTGACCATTTCTGAACTTTTACATAAATGGAGGCATACCCTGTATTCTTGGTTTAGCTTCTCTTACTCAACAGTATGAGATGCATCCACTGGCTGCTTGCAGCAATAGCTTAGTATGTGAATATAAGCTAATTGATCAGTTCTACTATTGATGGACAGACATTTGGGTTGTTTCCTGGGTTTGGCTATCTGGAATAGTGCTGCTGTGAAATACTTGGTGATTCTATTTCACTTTTCTATTGGCTGTTTTTCTAAGACTGGAACTTTTGGAACTTAAGGTATAACTCTTCCTTGACTTCTGATGAGGTTACTTCCCTTTAAGCCCATTGTAAGTTGAAAATATTGTAAGTTGAAAACACATTGAATACACCTGACCTACCCAACATCATGACTTTTAGCCCAGCCACCTTAAGCATGCTCAGAGCACTTCCATTAGCCTGCAGTTGGGCAAAGTCGTCTAACACGAGTCTGTCTTATAATAAAGTGCTGATTATCTCATGTAATTGATTAAATACTATACTGAAAGTGGAATGCAGAATGGTTGTCTTGGGTCTAGTGTGGTTGTAAGTGTATCACTAGTTTGCCTTTGTGATCTCAGATCTGACTGGGAGCTGCTGCTCACTGCCCAGCCTCACAAGAAGGGATCTAAACACATCACTAACCTGGGAAAAGAGCACAATTCAAAAATCAAAGTAGGGTTTCTACTGAGTGTGTATCGCTGTCGCACTGTTGTAAAGATGAAAAATCCAGCCATCCTGTCTGGGGTCGTCTGTATGTATGTTAAACTGTAATGTATCCAGACAAGCCGTTTTCTAAGGTGTCTGTTCTGACTTTCTCCCCCACCTGCAGTGTGTGAAAGTTCTCACAGGTTTTTCTGCACACAGTGCTTTGATCAGACCTGTGTTTTTCAAAGACCATGCGGGCTGCTAGGAGGAGAGTGGATTGTAGAGCTCAGCACGCATGGAGGACCTGGGGCTGTCCTGGTGGGTCAAGGACGATGAGTGAGGATGCGGTGGGTGAAGCCAGGTGGGTGGAGAGAAGTACGCGGATGCAGGAGAGACTGGTGAGGCAATGCTGATGGCCCCAGGGGATGAACTGGGGGTGGGCGCGGGAGAGATGACGAGAAGGACCTCATCGCCTCTTACTGCCGTGCTCACATCTTACTGCCATGGTGACAAGTTAGGTGGTGGCGTTTGTCTGAACTCTGGTGATGGGCCAGGCGTGGGCAGGTGGTGGATCCTAATTCTAGTTTGGGCCTATTGATTTGAGGGTCATCAGGGCTGTTCAAGTGGGAATCAAGGAGGCAGTGAGACAGAGGCGCCCGACTCAGGGGAGGGCAGGAGAGCTGGTGGGCATGTGGTATTGATCATCACAGGAGCGCTGATGAGGGGAGGTCACCTGGGAGGAGAGCAGCCAATCCAGTCCCATGACTTCTTCATTTCAGAGCAGTTTTTCCTAATGTAACTTCTGAACACATTTTAAACGAAAAATTTTATTTTATTTTATTTCAAGTTGAAGATCTTTAGGCCACTGTATATGGGGTGGGGACATGAGTGGGGAAGTGGGAAGTGTGTTTGTGTTTGCTGTAGGATACCACGGGGCTAGGGGCAGAGTATCTCTGTCTTAATTTCTTGGGCTATCTTAACAAAATACCACACGCCGGGGGGCGTCAACAGCAGTTGGTGTCCTCACAGTTGCAGAGGCTGGAAGCCCGAGATCACGGTGTCGGTAGGGTTGGCTCCTCCTGAAGCCTTTCTAACTGGCTTGTCGATGGCCGTCTTCTCTCTGCATCCTCAGGTGGTCCTCTGTCTGTGCTTGCCTGTGTCCCTATCTTCTCTTCTTACGAGGATGTCAGTCAGATTGGATCAGGGTCCAGCCTGATAACTCTGTTCCCTCTTTTAGGACCCTGTCTCCTGGTAACCTCACACTCTGGGGTCCTAGGGCTTAAGGACTCCAGTGTATCTTTCCCAGAGGAATCTGGTTTTTCCTATGATACCCTCTCACTCAAGGACCTGCATTTGGACCAGAGCTCACCTGTCCTTCACCCTGCACATTCAGGAAACTAACTTGTCCCTACTTTGTGTCTCCCTGGCAGCCAAGCTGCTGCTGCTACTGCTAAGTCGCTTCAGTCGTGTCCGACCCTGTGCGACCCCATAGACGGCAGCCCACCAGGCTCCCCCGTCCCTGGGATTCTCCAGGCAAGAACACTGGAGTGAGCTGCCATTTCCTTCTCCAATGCATGAAAGTGAAAAGTGAAAGTGAAGTCGTTCAGTCGTGTCCGACTCTTAGCGGCCCCATGGGCTGCAGCCTACCAGGCTCCTCCGTCCATGGGATTTTCCAGGCAAGAGTACTGGAGTGGGGTGCTATTGCCTTCTCTGGGCAACCAAGCTACACAGTTAGAATTTCTAGAGTCAGCAAAAATTTACTTATTATACAAGGCTTCCAAACAACCAGAAATTTTGAAGCAAAGCCATAATAATCATGACCACAGACCTTTAATGTGTGCTTTTAACTTGTTTCACTTGTTTCTTTAACTTGTTTCTTTTCAAATTCACATCTAGCCCCTCCCCTCCAACCCCGCCCACCAACTCTGTGGAGGACTTTTATTTCCCATTTTATCGAATTGATGAGCAGCCTGTGCCATGGGTCACGTGTTTGGTCAGTAGAGACGAGGCATCTGTCCAGGCCTGCCTGCCGCCCCTCTCCAGCCTGCTGTGGGCTTAGGCCACGAGGGACACACCAGGACCTGGCTCCTCTTTCAGGTTTTAAAAACACAGTTTAGCCGGCAGGAGCAAATGTTGGCACAGTGATTTTTTAGAAAATTATTAAATCAATTAATGCATTTTTGGCTGTGCTGGGTCTTCGTTACTGTGCGTGGTTTTCTCTAGTTGTGCCGAGTGGGGGCTTCTCTCGAGTTGCCGTGCCCGGGCTTCTCATTGCAGTGGCTTCTCTGGTTGTGGAGCACGGGCGCTGGGTGCTTGGGCTTCAGTGGTTGTAGCCTGCAGGCTGTAGAGTCCAGGCTCAGTAGTTGTGGCACATGGGCTTAACTGCCCCATGGCAAATGGAATCTTCCCTGACCAGGGATTGAACCTGTGTCCCCCTCATTGGCAGACAGGTTCTTATCCACTGCACCACCAGGGAAGACCAGGCACAGTGATTTTTAATAGTCATCTTTTGGGTAAATGTCCTGTTTTTCCCAATTCAGGCTGATTTATTTGCAGGGCTCGTAGTCTGGGCTCTGACAGCTATGGGAGAGATCATCTTTAATACTCCCCAGAACCATGAGAAACACCAGATAAAGAAGCAGGTTTCAGGGTGGCGCACGCTCCCCATCATCTCACACTGAGCGGTCTCCAGCATCCCCCATGTCCCGTCTCATCCATTCATGAAAAAGAGAGAAATAAACCAGACTGGAATCAGCTTTGGAAATCTCCAAGAGAAAATGTGTCTGGGTTTTCTGCTCCACGCCTCGGAACAGTCTGTCTTGTGTTGTTCTCACCTGTGTGCCTCGCTTTCTTCTCACACAGATCCTTCGGGCGCCGCTTGAATAAGCAAAGCGTATTAAACAGGAAATGTCGTGCTTCTCATGTGCCGTCTCACTGTGGCACCTGTGCCGTGGGTATATCATCCGTTGTCTGTGCAATGAGATGGTTTTACGTTTCTGTCGAGAAGCATCAATTGCTGTCCCTCATCAGATTTGCCTCATGGAAGCGAATGGTTGATGTATATTTGAACGTGTCCTTGATAGCATTAGGCCCATGAAGCAGCTCAGAGAAAAGATCCCTTATCCAGATGTGAATTGGAATGGCTTAAAATGTGTGGCCAGCCCACAGTGTGTTCATCATTGTGCTTCACGTTAGGCCTGCAGAGATGCTTACAGCGTTCAGGGCGCACAGCTGGGTCCCTTCTTGCCGGTATCAGCTATGCGGGCGAGGAGGGGTGGGGTGAGGGGGAGAAAAGCAGGAGAGGGAGATGGAAACAGAGAGCAGGAGAGCAGAGTAAGGCAGTTCCTTTTTGCAGAGGCCTCTAGCACAGCCCTGGAGACACGCGGGAAACTGAGCAGTCAATGTGCAGAGCAACAGGCTCTACACCCACAGGTACCTGCCGGCCGTTGCAGGCAGGAAGAGACGCACAATGGGAGGACAGCAAATGTGATTCCAGAAAACAGAGCAGTGAGCAAAGAAGACCTGCCCCGCCTGCCCTCGGGAAGCTCATATCCTTGTAGGTACAGGGTAGTCAGGCAGCCAGGTGGGAAGGGTGGGCCTGGAACTGAGAACAGTGCCGGCTTTAGAGTGAGGTTTGAACAATCCAGTGGATATGGGGCAGTTAGAGGGAAGCTTCCCTGGTGGCTTGGACGGTAAAGAATCTGCCTGCAATGCAGGAAAGCCAGGGTTGGGAAGATTCCTGGGTTGGGAAGATCCCCTGGAGAAGGGAATGGCTACCGACTCCAGTATTCTGGCCTGGAGAATCCCATGGACAGAGGAGCCTGCCAAGATGTATAGTCCATGGGGTCACAAAGAGTCGTGACATGACTGAGTGGCTTTCACTTTCACGTTCAGAGGGAGGCACGCAGGATCAACACCAGGCCCCCAGGAAAGTTTCTGGATACCAAGCCAGGGAGCAGAAGTTGTCTTCTGAAGGCCAGGAGGAGCCCTGCTGTTTTTCACGAGGGTCCTGGGTTGGACTTGGAGAGCTTGGCAGTGGTGTGCAGGGCGAAGAGGGCGGGGCTCGGGCAGAGTCCACTCAGGACCTCAGGAGGGGAAGGTACCTGTGGACACACAGTGGGCCCAGGGGCAAGAGGACAATGATTCCATGATGGGGGAGTGCTGGGGAGGGTGGGAGTGAGGATTCTAGAAGGACCTCCAGAGTTCTAGCTTTCCACTAGGTCATGACACCATCCACTGAAGGATGGGACAGATGAAAAGGATCAGGTCTCAAAAATTGTGCTCAGTTCAGATTTGGCCATCTTGCTTGTAAATTATGGAATTCCTCATGCTTCACCCAGGAGTGCATCAGAAGGATGAGGTCCTCTTGCTGACATTTGTGGAGACTTGCTTCCCAAATATATTATTCCTCAAAGATGTCAGATGTCCTCAGTATAGCAGGGACTGTTTGTAGGAGGGACTGTTAACACGTTCATGGTGGGGAAAGGAAACCAAGGCTGGCGCTGGTTAAAAAGCAGAGTGTGGGGACCCAGAGAATGCAGCTGGGTGAGTGACACCAGATCTAGTGCTTTTCCACTAAAATCCCCCAGGTTTCTTCCAGGGCTGCCTGAGCCCCAGGATGGAAAGTTAGGTGATACCAGCTCCCACCCTGCTGTGGCTTCAGAATGCCCATGGCAAGGGGTCAGCTGGCTGAATGGCAGCTCCTGGTGTCCTAAGGTGGGGTTCTGGTGTCTGGGGATCTGGGGGAGCGGTGGGCTAGGGGCAGGTCTAGATTCCTGCCTCTCTGCATCCACCCTCCCAGCCGCTCAGCCAGTGCCCACCCGTGTCTGGTGGGTAAGTTCTCTGTTCTGAGATGTGTTTGCTTGTGAAAATGCCCTTGCCCTGGGTGAGAACCTGAGTCTTCTGTGGGGCATTTCGTGTCTGACACATATGTTGTTGGTGTGTGATACTATATGTTATCAGTTCAGTTCAGTCGCTCAGTCATGTCCAACTCTTTGCATGAACTGCAGCACACCAGGCCTCCCTGTCCATCACCAACTCCCGGAGTTTACTCAAACTCACGTTCATTGAGTCTGTGATGCCATCCAGCCATCTCATCCTCTGTCGTCCCCTTCTCCTCATGCCTTCAATCTTCCCCAGCATCAGGGTCTTTTCAAATGTGTCAGTTCTTCTCATCAGTGGCCAAAGTATTGGAGTTTCAGCTTCAACATCAGTCCTTCCAATGAATATTCAGGACTGATCTCCTTTAGGATGGACTGGTTGGATCTCCTTGCAGTCCAAGGGACTCTCAAGAGTCTTTTCCAACACCACAGTTCAAAAGCATCAATTCTTCGGCATTCAGTTTTCTTTATATACCAACTCTCACATCCATGCATGACCACTGGAAAAACCATAGCCTTGACTAGACGGACCTTTTTTGGCAAAGTAATGTCTCTGCTTTTTAATATGCTGTCTAGATTGGTCATAACATTTCTTCCAAGGAGCACCATATGTTATGCTAATATAATAAATATAACAGGAAACTCGGGATGGGAATCTGCAGTGTATCTTTGTGTGATCCAGTTTTTCAGAAGGAATCAGTCCAGGATGGGAGAAAGAATGACTTACGACAGGAGTATCTGACTTGGAGGGCTTCCCAGGTGGTGCTAGTGGTAAAATACCTGCCTGCCAATGCAAGAGACCTAAGCGATGTGCATTTGATTCCTAGACTGGAAGGTCCTCTGGAGGAGGGCATGGCAACCCACTCCAGTGTTCTTGCCTGGAGAATCCCACAGAGGAGCCTGGTGGGCTACAGTCCATAGGGTGGCAAAGAGTTGGACGTGCCTGAAGCGACTTAGCATGTGACTTGGAGGGGCATAAAGGGAGGGTCCCCCCTCTCTCCACCCTCCTCTCTCCACCAGTATCTCCCACCTTCTGTGGTCTCCAAGGCTTGGGGCAGACTGGCTTTAGAACTTGGTATTAATAGATCACAGTGCTTATCTTCGTGAAACAGAATTACAGACTCTTCAGTTGACGCCTGGTTAGCAGACCAACAGTTTGACACCAGCCGGCTGTAAAAGGCATTTTTAATAAAACTTACCTCTGACTTAAAATAAAAATGCTGCCTCAGAGATTTTGGACTGCAACAGATGAGAAACTGACAGGTGGAATCTTTCATGCAAAACTTTTGCGGGGGCTAAAGGGAAATATCTGATAAGATTGCTTGCCCGGGGGGAAGGAGTAATTGGGTTTTCTCTCTTACCCCCTTGCATCTAGCCTGCTGTTATTATGACAGGACTACAGAAGTTCTAAAAGCTGAATCATAGTTTATATTTTTAGCATTTCCGAACTATTGAGAATGGATGGAGGGAAAGAGTGCAGTGGGGGAGTAAGTTCTTGCCCCGCTTCTGTGATAATTATTGTCTGCATGAAAGTGTGAGGCGAGATATTCAAACCTGACTTAGCTTGTCCACAGCAAACCGTTGGGGAAGCAAAACCTTAGCTGAAGACCACGGGCTGAAGTCCAGGAGCCCATCTTTCAAAACCTTAAGACCATGACTTCTCTTACTCTTGTGTACGGATGGTGTTACCGTTTTCTGGGTCTTTCCAGATCAAATAAGTTTATGTGTCAATCTTGTGGATATGCATTCTATGAATGCATGAGGTTCTGAAGGATTTTCTCCCTAATCCTGTTTGTGATGACAGTAGAAAAGGAGGAGGGGGAGGAGGAAGAGCGGGAGGAGGGCAGAAGGGAAGGAAGAGAGGGAGGGGGAGGGGGGAAGAGGAAGGGGGAGCGCTCTGGGGAGCTTGCAGCTAAAATGAAAGGAACTGAGATTATGACAAAATTATTCTTCCTCAGCTGTCATACTCCTTATAACAATAAGAAATAACCTTATGGTGATTTTACTTATCAAACATTATTAGTACATCTCCCTCTTTATGGTTTGCTTATGGAATGTCTTCAAAACCCTTGGGTAGTTTCTATGGGTTAAAAGTTGCAGGTAAGGTCGATCATTGAGGAAATAATTTTCTTGAAGGAAAGATGTGTCTGAGTTTTTAAGGAAAGAACACACACTTGGGGACAACCAGAATGTCCATTTTTCTCCCTTCCTTCCCCTGGGCGCTGAATACTGTATCTGGGTCAGTCCAGTTGCCATGTTTATTTTCAGATATGTGTCTTATGGAACAATAGTAGTAAACTTTCTGGCAATTTATTCCCCTTAGTAAATTTTGCAAAATGATTTAAACTACTCAGTGCTTGGCTCTGAAAGCCAATAAAATGGGATGAAGATATTTGACATGACTTGGAAACAAGTAAAACAGAACAGACCTGTCTTCTTACTAATATAATTTTATTTTAAATGCAAGTTATTGCTCTACTTTCCCCAATATCCGACAGCTGGTTCCTTCTTGAAGCAACTCGTGAAGACAGATGGACCAACCATTTCCTCAAAGTCTTGGCTGCTTCCATGGCGCCATTTTCCCAACCGCTCAGTGCCCCAGCTTCTTCCCATGCCAACCTCCATTCTCCTGGCACCAAGCAGTTGTCTAGAGTTGACTTTATATTTTCCATTTAATGTTGGGAAGATGAACATAAGGTGCCAGACTGGATTATTGTATTCATCGACAGATGGATTTGCTCTATTTCCATAAGAGTTCATTCCCTTTGTGGAGCATCTGAGCCCCGGTACCTCCTTTAGAGAGTCTGTAGTCCTCCCTAGCTTTTCTCTCAAATTTGTATGTTGTGAGTTATGCCGTTAAATCTATGGGACCAGGTAGCTATTACCTGGCCATTAGTTCATTTTTCTGTGTTCTACTATACATACCTATTTCTGTTCTTTAAAGCATGGAATTATTTGTAAGTAATCACTCTAGAAACAAACTTAGCATTTATATTAATTACAGATATCAAATCGGTATGAGAGAGGAAGGAAAATAAAGCGGGGATTGACAACTATTATCTGTGTCTTTTGAATTTTAGGACACTTTACCTTACTTCCTCACATAGATTTTCTATCCAGAATCCTTGCTTTATAGTTGGAGTATTTCTTTTATGAACAAGTAAATAAAATACTGTACAATTATGAAAGTGAATAGACTATAGCTACACATAGCAATATGGATAAATTCCATATACATAATCTCAGTGAGAAAAACAAGTTCCAGAAAAATATATGCAGTGCAATACCAATTATTTAGTTTAGAAATATGCAAAACAACATTTTATTATGTTAAAGGACACATGCACATGAAGGAAGAGCATAAATCCATGTGTGGGAGTAATAAACACCTAAAACCGTCCCATCTGGGGCAGGTAGTGGGGTTACGCCCACAGAAGAGGGGTTAGTGCCACACCTAAAATATGGGCTTTCCATTCCTCTGCCCAGAGTTTTTCACACCACACACACACGCTTCCCTCTGTGCAGTCCTTTGTCTTTTTCTTTTTTCTTTCCATCTACTTTTATCCCCCTGTAGACAATGTGTGCTAAGTCACTTAGTCATGTCCGACTCTTTGCAACGTATAGACTGTAGCCCGCCAGGCCCCTCTGTGCTTGGAATTCTCCAGGCAACAATACTGCAGTGGGCACCCATCCCCTTCTCCGGGGGATCTTCCCTACCCAGGGATTGAACCAGTGTCTCTTACATTGGCAGGCAGGTTCTTTACCACTAGCACCACCTGGGAAACACATGTAGACAGTGGACTTTTTTTTTAAGTTGAAGTACAGTTGACTTACAATGCTGTGTTAGTTTCTGTTGTACAAGTTAAGCGAATCATATACATATATAAATGAAAACTTCTCCACATTCTTTTCCATTGTGTTTTATTATATATGTTGAATAGCTCCCTTTGCTATACAGTGGGTCCTTGTTGTTTATGTATTTTATATATAGTAGTTTGTATCTGTTAACCCCAAACTCCTAATTCACCCCTCCCCTCCTTCTCCCTTCATAACTGTAAGTTTGTCTTCTGTGTCTGTGAGTTTATTTCTGTTTTGCAAATAAGCTCATTTGTGTCATATTTTAGATTCCACATATAAGTGATATCGTATGGTATTTGTCTTTCTCTGTTTGACTTCACTTAGCATGATCATCTCCAGGTCCATCCATGTTGCTGAAAATCACATTATTTCATTCTTTATTATGGCTAATATTCCATTGTGTGTATATATATATACCTCCCATCTTCTTTATCTGTTCATCTTTTGGTGGACATTTAGGTTGCTTTCATATCTTTGTTGTTGTTGTTTAGTCGCTAAGTCGCGTCCAACTCTTTGTGAACTCATGGACTGAAGCACTCTGGGCTTCCCTGCCCTTCCCGCCTCCCAGAGTTTGCTTAAACTCACGTCCATTGAGTCAGAGCTTGCTTATTTTAAGTAGAGCTGCTGTGAGCATAGAGGTTGCATGTGTCCTTTTGAATTATAATTTTGACCTCATATGTGCCCAGAGATTGGATTGCTGGATCATATGGTAGTTCTATTTTTAGTTTTCTAAGGCACCTCCATACTGTTCTCCATAGTGGCCTCACCAAGTCACACGCCTGCAAACAGTATAGGAGGTTCCCTTTTCTCCACTGCAGTATTTATTGTTTGTAGACTTTTTAATGATGGCCATTCTGACGGGTGTGAGGTGACACCTCCTTGGCGTTGATTATGAGAAATATCAACTGCTCCCTTTGAAAATTAGTTTTTCAAAAGATTTTTAGAAGAGCAATGTTGCTTATCATGTGTAGTTCATAATTCAGGTTGTGCTCAAAAGACTGAAATCAGTTAATACTAAAGGGAGCTGTGGTTTGTTCCACATTTGTGGTTCTATTATTTGGGGGGATTTTGGAACTGTTGTTACAAGGAATTGTTTCTCCTAAACTCCAGAATTTGTTTAGAGAGTGTTTTTCTCCTTGATTTCCTAAAATTTGACTTCCTCTCTTGGATTTTTCAAGGTGTGCCTTAAGTGATATAGCTGCTCTTCAGTTGTACCAAACTTTACTATAAACCATTCATACTTAACTCCCGTGTATACATGGGAGTGATCTCTGCCTTTGATGGCTCCAGTCCTGTGTAAGCAAAAAGCATAGTGACTGATGAGACAGAGGGAAAGAAATTTCTTTTTTAGTAAGGTTCCCATGAAGTTATGTGCCGTGCATACACAAAATAGCAAACTGTCTACAGAGCATTCATTGAGCACAAATTTACCTTCACAAAGCAAAAATAAAAGTCAAACAGAGAAAGCGCATCTGCTGTATATTTATTTTTATTTTTTAAATAACTTCACGGAGTATTTGGAATCCCTTTAAATAATGCTCTATGTGATTCCACTTGTATAACGTACCTGCAGTTGTCAAATTCTCATAGACAAATGTGGACGGGTGGGTGCCAGGGGCTGGGGGAGGGGTATGGGGAGTTAGTGTGTAATGGGGACAGAGTTTCAGTATGGGATGATTAAAAATGCTTCAGAGATGGATGGTGGAGATGGCTGTACAACCATGTAAACTTAACTTAGTGATACTAAATCATACATTTAAAAATGGATAAAATGAAAAAAAAAATGGATAAAATGTTAAATTTTATGTTGTGTGTATTTTACCACAACACAGACACTATATCCTGATAATTTCGACAAATTGCCCGTTTACTAATAAGCCTGAGCATGCATTCTCTCTGGATATTGAATGCATTTTGATTCTTTTCCTTTGGGTGTCCTGTTCAGCATTTTAGATTATTTTAATAGCTAAAGCCATGCTCATGTTTTCCTCCCATGACAAAGAGTGGGAATCAGGCGTTCGTCTCTCACCATCTGTTTGACAGCAGCCCTGAAGCCTTATAGGATTGGAAGGTGGAGTTACTCACATGGGGTTATCTTATCCCCCTGCTTCTTTACCCACTGGCTTGGCCTTGCCCTCCATTGTGTTAAAATATAATGTATTAAACAGAAAATTTGAGATAGAGATAGAGCAACAGATCAGGAGACAACTGCCATTGACAAGGTAGTTTGTTATTTAATATCACAGATTTTAAGAGGAGAGGCAACCATGCCAAGGGGGGGCACATGGGGAAGCTCTGGGGTCGATCAGGAGGCAGAGGGAGGGGGAAAAGGGTGAGAGCCTGTATTGTGGTTTCCATGAGAAGGAGCAGGAGAGGCAGGGCCAGCGGCCTCAGACTCTGGATCATTTGAGGGCTCTGAATGTAGGGGCTTCGCTGGTTGCCTGACTCCCAGCCCCGGGAGACTAGGCAGTGGTGAGATGGGGAACTGAATGCCCCATAGAGGGTATGGTTGGAGGGTGTGGACTTGCTTGGCTGCTCAAAGGGGAATTGACCAGCCTTTAGCCAGGACCTCGAAACTGAGTCAAGAGAATGTTTTTAAAAACTATCTTACATCCACCAGGCCATCTCTTCCCAGTAGAAAGGCAGCGTTTCTGGGTGTTACAGCACCAGTCCTTGTGGACTTGAGCATCTGTGTTTGAGAAGTGGCTGTAACCTCTGACTGCCCCTTTCTCAAGGCTGACCGCTGCCTCAGCTCAAGAGAGATGTGTTTTCCTGCATTGACTGACCCAGGTGGGTTGTTTGGCCCAAGGCCACAAATGTTTCAGGATAGGGGTTCCAAATACATCACAAAAGGAGGTCCCTCACCTCAGAGCCTCTTCTGGGCTTAGCTGCTCTACACAGAGAAAAAACTTGACACTTGAGAGCATAGTTACCCCCCAGGAATGACCACCCAAAGGTGAAGAGTGTTCGTGCCTCAAACAGGTGAGGTGGGCATCAGAAACAAGAAGCAGGTTTCACAGAAGTAATGCCTTGTCCTCCATGACCACCCTTCAATAGCATTGACTCCATTAGCACAGAACAAGAAATTCTCGACTCATCTATTCATTTAGGAATATTTCCATGAGAGGTAGCATATGTGATGGTCAAAGGCATGGGGTGTGGCGTCCAGATGGCCTGTCAGTGGCTCCCCTCACTTACGGTCTGTGTTCTCAGGTGAGCTGCTGAACCACTTGGTGCCTAGGTATCCCATGTGTAAAATAAAGACGATAATACAAAGCTCGTAGGGTTCTTGTAAGGACTAAAGGAGAACACACTGATGGAAAGATCAGAGCTATACATGTTAAAGAGGATGGCGATTATGGTACTTTACCCTGTCATCTATGCTAGGTATAAGACATGTGAGATGCGGTCTCCACTCTCATGGAGTCCACTGGGGGAATGAATATAAAAACAGGCAATTGGAGAACAATTGATGAGTTTTCTTATTTGGAGCATGAAGGAAGGGGTCACCTCACTTTCTGGGGTTATCAGGGTAGACAAGTCACATATGAAAAAAGACACTTTATTTAAGTATTAATGGATATACAAACCAAGGGAAGACAATTCTCCAAGTAGGGAATAGCCCATGTAAATGACTGCAAAGCCTGGTCAGTGTTTTAGAATGTGTCATACTCCGGAATTAAAAGCACAATATATGGCAGATTGGGGGAGGTTAACAGCAGGTCGTAAGTTAAGAGTGAAAACTCCAACCCAGATTCAGAAGAACTTGGGTCATATGTATGTGTGGCTAGTAAAATTCAATAGTCTTGAAAGCTTTGCATGCTAAAAACTGATAAATGGAATCAGATAACATACATTCATTTCTGCCTGTCATCTTTTATTCAGCATAATATTTTGGGGGTTCATCCATGTTTTGTGGGTATCCGTAGTTTACTTCCTTTTTAGTGCTGAGTTGTTTTCCTTTATATGAATGTAATTTGTTTATTCATTTTCCTGCTAATGGACACTGAGGATTGTTTCTAGTTTTTGACTAATTTGCCTTAAACTTCTATGGACATTATTATACACATCTTTCCTGTTTTCATTTTACTTGAGTAAATCTAAAAGTGTAGTTACTGGGTCATAGTGCAGGCATATGTTTAATTTAATCAGAAACTTCCAAAACTGTACCATTTTATATTTCTATCAACAATGCTGGAGAGTTATAATTGTTCTGCATCATTACTAACATTAGATGTCATCTGTACCTTTCATTTTAGCTATTCTAGAGGCGATATGCTGGTGACTGTTGGTATTGAGCAATTTTTCGTGTGTTTATTAATCATTTATATATATGTGTGTGTATACATATATTTGTGTGTGTGAAGTGCCTATTCAAACCTTTTGCCCAGGGTTTTGTTGGGTTTTCTGTTAACTATTAACTTTGAAGGAAGCTATTTATATATTTTGAAATCAAGTCATTTGTCATGTATATTTATTCCAGCTATTTTCTCCTACTCTGGGGACTTTCCTGTCTATTTCTTAATGGTGTCTTTTGATGACTAAAAATTTCTAATTTTGTTGAAATCTATTTTATACCTCTACCAGATTTCTATGAAATTTGTTTACTACTTCTGTTATGTTACATTGATTGATTTTCACACACTAAATAATGTTGCTTCCTGCAGAAACCCTACTTGGTCATGAAATATTATGTTTTTTACATATTTTTGGATTTGATTTGCTACTGTTTGATTAAGGATTCTTTGCCTATGTTTATTAGAGTAATTGATTTGTGTTTAGATCAGGGTTATGCTGCCCTCATAAAATTGAGAAGTATTCCCTTCTGAAAGTGTATAAAATTGGTATCTCCCCCCCTTAAATATTTGATTATATCTAACAGTAAAGCTACCTGACTTTGAAATTATTTGAATAAGGCTCAAGATTACAAATTCATCTTGTTTAAATAAATATAGGGTTTTCAGATTAAGTATTATAATTCTTGTCTTTTTTTGAGGGGGTTGTAATTTGCTTTCTTGGGGCTTCCCTGGTGGCTCAGTGGTAAAGATAGGTTTGATCCCTGAGTAAAGAAGATCCCCTGGAAAATTTGCATTCTTGGAGCTTCCCTGGTGGCTCAGTGGTAAAGATAGGTTTGATCCCTGAGTAAAGAAGATCCCCTGAAAAAGGAAATGGTAACCTACTCCAGTGTTCTTGCCTGGGAAATCCCATGGACAGAGGAGCCTGGAAAACTACAGCCTATGGGGTCACAAAAGAGTTGGACATGACTTAGCGACTAAACAGCAACAATTTGCACTCTTGAGAAAATTTTCTGTTTCATCTAACTATATTTACAGTATATATGGTATAACATTATTTGAAAATAGATTGCTTAATTTCTAAACATTTTGGGACTTCCAAGATATCTTTTTGTTATTGCTTTCTAATTATGTTGTGTTAAAAAAACATTCTTGGTATGATTTTAACCTTTTTTGAAGTTATTGAGACTTGTTTTATAGGTAACATATTGTTTATCTTGGGTAATATTCTCTGTGCACATGAAAAGAATGTAATTTCTGCAGTTATTGGGTATATGTCCTATAATGTCAGTGAAGTTATATTGATTGATAGTGTTCAAACGTTCTCTATTTTTACTTCTAAATGTCTACTTGATCTATCAGCTATTGGGAGGAGTGTGTCAGAATCTCCGTCTATAATTCTGTCTGTTCTCTTTTTAGTTCTATGAAGTAATCTATTTCAATGCTGTATTATTTAAGCATTTTGATGCTTCAAGTATTTTGATGCTTTATTAAAAGCATACACCTTTAGGATCATTAAGTGTTCTTGAAATCAAGTGTCCACTTTATCATTATGAAATGTTCTTCTTTACCTATGTCAATACTCCTTGTTCTGAAGTCTACTTTATCTGGTTTGAATATAGTTACGTCCGGTTTCTTACGATTAGTGTGAACTTGATGTATCTTTTTCCATTGATTTACTTTTAACCTATCTGTCTTTATATTTAAAGTGGGTTTCTTGGAAATATACTGTAGTTGGATATTTGCTTTTTTGTCCAGACTGTCCGTTTTCTTCTTTAACAGCACTCATTAATCCATTTATATGTAATACGATTTCTGTGTTTGAGTGTAAGTCTACTCTTTTGCTGTTGGTTTTCTGTTTTTTCTGTGTGTATTTTTTATTCTTTTCTGTCTTCATTTACAGGTGAGCCTTTTACAGTATGATATTTTATCACTTCTCTTAGATTATTACTGTTCCACTTTGTTTTATCTGCTACAGTGTTTGCTCTGTGGTTCACACTGAGCACCTTTAATTTATCACAATCTGTATTCAAGCAATGTTATACCATATATATATATATATATTACAAATATAATTAATCTAAAGTAATATGTGAAAGGTGAAAGTGAAAGTCGCTCAGTCATGCCTGATTCTTTGCGACCTCATGGACTATATAGCCTGCCAGACTCCTCTGTCCATGGAATTCTCCAGGCAAGAATACTGGAATGGGTAGCCATTACCTTCTCCAGGGATCAAACCCAGGTCTCCCACATTGCAGGTGGGTTCTTTACCACAGGAGCCACCAGGGAATTTTTATCAAATATAGTAAGAATTTTACAGCTAAATACTTTTCTTTTCCCTTCCTTTTTTTTTTTTTCTGCTGTCATTCTTTTACTTCTCTCTCTCTCTATGTATATATATATATTATAAACACAAATCAATAAGACTTTCAAAATTACATTATTGTTCCTTTTTCTGGGATAAACTGTTATTTTTAATACCATGCTGGATTTTTACTAATTTATTTTTCTGTCCATATTGGTAAATTAAATTAAATATGATTTTGTTTCTTCACACTACCTTTTACCAGTCTTGGCACCGAGGTTATATTAGACTTGTAAAGTGACTGGGCAAGTGTCCATCATGTTCCATTCCCAGGTCTCCATCCATTTGGGCTGCTGCAGCAACCTGAGAGCTGGTCTTTACCCATTCCCTCTTGTTTTGACATATACTTCTACTCCCAACACTATTTCCCACAGTGCAGTGATTCTTCTAAAATACACATCCCTTGATAGTAACTCAACAACTATTTGTTTTCTGGGGTTTCTCTACACAACATTGGCTGCAATGAACTCATTTGGCCAAAAGACCAAAAGAACTCTGTTGGATCACAACAGATTTTCTATCACCATATTCCCACTTCATGTGGAGTTTCAGTTGTATCAATGGTGGTATTAATAGCTGCTGCCCCACCACCATTTTTCATGCAATTACTTGCATGCTGAGATCTGGAACCTGGTTAGATGGGTATGTTCAGGGAATGGTCAGGGGTATGGCAATGCAAATGCAGTGACCTGACACTCTCTGTATTTTCCCTGAATTTGGGGTCCAGGGCAGACTGTTTAGAATAGGCATATGCTGCTGCTGCTGCTGCTAAGTCACATCAGTCATGTCCGACTCTGTGCGACCCCATAGACGGCAGCCCACCAGGCTCCCATCCCTGGGATTCTCCAGGCAAGAATACTGGAGTGGGTTGCCATTTCCTTCGATAGTGTGTAAACAATTTGTACAAAAATCTGTCCAAATGAAAAAGAGACACAGATGTATAGAACAGACTTTTGGATTCTATGGGAGAAGGCGAGGGTGGGATGATCTGAGAGAATAGCATCGAAACATGTATATTATCAAGGGTGAAACAGATCGCCAGTCCAGGTTGGATGCATGAGACAAGTGCTCAGGGCTGGTGCACTGGGATGACCCAGAGGGATGGCATGGGGAGGGAGGTGGGAGGGGGGTTCAGGGCGGGGAACACATGTAAATCCATGGCTGGTTCATGTCAATGTATGGCAAAAACCACTACAATATTGTAAAGTAATTAGCCTCCAACTAATAAAAATAAATGAAAAAAAAAAATCTGTCCAAAAAAGGTTGCCTCTTCATAGAGGTCGAGACAACCCTCCAAGATATAACTTGTACTGAGAGCTATTCCTTCTGGAGATGCAGGCAAGGTGCCATTTCTGAAACTTTTGGAAAAGAAATAGGTCAAGTGCAACATTTTTTTCCATTTTAGTTTATGCTTTTCACTGTTCTCCCTTCATCAATAAATGCGTGGGGTTCGTTTACCTTCCTGGTGCCCTTGTAGGAAGTGGGCTAATGCACTAAAAGGTAGTCATTCCAGTTTTATCAAGGAGGACATTGAGGCTCACACAAGTTGTGTAAATGGCCCTCCAACACATGTGACCCAGCAAGGATGCAACATGGGCCCCAGGGTCAGACTCGGTTCAGAGCTCAGCGCTGTAGTGTCTTCACCAGTGTCCTCACAGGATTGACGTGAGGAATTGAAGAAGATGGCACATGAAGTATACACCCAGTAAAGTTGCCATTACTGGGGACTGAAGCACTATCTGTAATTCATTTGAACAACTTAGTAGAAGATATTTTTGAGTACTGACTCGCAAGCCACCAGACCTTTTGTCAGGTTCTGTGGGTGAACAAAAGGTGATTGAACAATGATCCCCAGCATCGCTGGCTGGTGTGGATGAGAGTCACACAGGATCAGGCCTGTGAACCCACAGCACTGCACCAACAGAGCCCCGGGAGCTGGGAGCAGGAAGGGGCAGGTGATTCTTTTTGCCTGGCAGGCTTTTGCAAGACTTCAGAGAGGAAGTGGCTGTCGAGGTAAATGTTGAAGGAAGATTGAAATTTCATCAGATAGAAGATGTGGGCAGGGCACTTGGAATAGAGGGAGGGCGGGCTGCAGTCAGACCTTGGTGAACTTACTCAGGCAAGCTTCTGCTGGAATCACAGGGGGTCTTGGATTAATAGTAAACCTTGCAGTCATCTCTTTGTTGCTGTGTCTTTTCTTTGAAACGAATGGGGCTTTTTGATCTTTTATCCTTGTTTTTCTCCTCTCTGGGTTACAGTGGCACGTTGCTTTATTTTCCCCTGATAAATTGACTGGTCCAGATAGCATTTCAGCTATCATTTATGGAAGAAGGCCCAAATATTTCTTTCACACATACCACTGACTAAATTGTCCTTTCCTTTCCCTTTTTCCACAATGACCTTTAGCCTATTTGTAACATCTGAAGAACTCCTTTGCGGTGACATTTTGTGGTCATTTATTGTTGAGTCAACTGCCTTGGGCTGCTGTCAGGGCTAGATAGCAAAGTTATGTGGCCGATTTTGAGCTGGTCTGCATGTGCTGGTATAACAGCCAGGCCCTGTGGTGCATTTAACACTGTTTATTTCACACCTGAGCACTGACATATTCAGGAACAGACAGCACTTTGTCAGTTTCTCCTTTAGGGTTAGCTTAAGCCAGGGCTGTCTTAATTTTTGCTTTTTTCTTAAAAATCAGAGAAAAATCTAGTTTCAAGTGGTGAATCACCGAAGTAGGATTTTAGAGGTTCATTCCTAGTACAAGGAGGAGGGAGAAGGCACTTGATTAAATATATGCAAGCAGATATTTTTTGAATCTCATTACAGGAATATCTCTACTTCCCAAGAAGTTGGAGATTTGGTTGTGGCCCTCAAGGAATGTAGAATCATGAAGATTTATATTAAAATGTTAGATATTAATATTAGACAACATAGCAAGATGGAATTGAGTGAATTAAAGCAGTATAAACTGTACACAGAAGTGTGAGCGGAGAAAGAGCTAAGTCTGCATCTACTTGATCTAGGTCAGTCATGACTTTGACCTCCAGCAAACATTAAATAGTGGTAATAACAAGATTTCATACAACCGCACATAATTGTCTAACCACGTGCGTGTCTGTATACTTAGGGTCTTAAAACATAATAGATCTTAAAACAAAACAGTAACATACCGACTCTAAGAAGAAAGAATTCATATTCTAGCTTTTCCATTGTTTCTGTGTTGAGGGGCAACTGCAGGCCGCTCAGGAGGACGGATGTCCAGAAGACAAGAGGTGCTCGCCAGGAGTGGCTGGGATCTGTGCCGGGCAGGGGAGTGGAGGGATGGATATTTTGACTGAATGAAGATTTCCTTTAACTGAATTGCAAGGGAGGCAAAGAGGAGAACTGCCTGGACTTTTATCCCTTCACCATGGAAATTTCTAGAGTCAACTGAAGACCTTGAAACAAAATGTAATTTGGAAATTGATGTTGAAAGTCAGCAGGTAAAGTTGACAATTTGTTGTCTTTTAGTCGCTGTCATGTCCAGCTCTTTGTGACCTCATGGACTGTAGCCTGCCAGGCTCCTCTGTCCACAGGATTTCCCGGGCAAGGAGTGGTTGCCATTTCCGTCTCCGGGGTATCTTCCTGACCCAGAAATCCAACCCACATCACCTGCTTTGGCAGGCAGATTCTTTACTGCTGAGCCACCTGGGAAGCCCTAGAGCTGAAAATAGTTGCTAACTATTTCCATCAATAAATAATTAGACCAGATGGGACAACCAGGCAACAAATAATACCAGAAAATTCCCAGAATATAGTGTGGTTTCCCTAGCCTGTCAGTCACAAACTGGTTGTCTGTCCTGAGAATTTTCATACTAGTTTCCAAGGCAGGAAAAGAGTAGAATTCTAACTTATGCTCCCTACTTAAATCTCTGGGGCAGTTGTTCTCAAATTATAGTGTGTATCACATTCACCTGGTGGATATGATTAAAAAAGAGTTTCTGATTCCCCAGGTAGGGTGTGAGATGCGATATATATAAACAATGGAATACTGCTCAGCCACAAAAAGAGTGAAATAATGCCATTTGCAGCAACATGGGTAGACCTAGAGATGATCATAGTAAGTGAAGTTGTCAGACAGAGAAAGACAAATACCATATGATATCACTTACATGTGGACTCGAAAATATGATGCAAATGAACGTATTTGCAAAACAGAAACAAACTCATATAGGGAACAGATTTATGTTTACCAAAGGGGAGAGAGGGTGGGGGAGGGATAACTTAGGAGTTTGGGATTAGCAGATACAAACTACTGCATATAAAATAGATAAACAACAAGGACCTACTGTATAGCACAAGGAATATCTGGTAATGCTCTGTGGGCTTCCCAGGTGGCTCAGGGGTAAAGAATTCACCTGCCAATACAGGAGATGCAGATTCGATCCTTGGGTCAGGAAGATCCCCAGGAGAAGGAAATGGCAACCCACTCCAGTATTCTTGCCTGGGGAATCCCATGAACAGAGGAGCCTGGCGGACTACAGTCCATGGGGTCACAAAGAGTCAGATGCGACTTAGCAACTAAACAAAAACAGCAGTATTTTATAATGGAAAATTATCTGAAAATGAAAATTATTTGTACATTATATGCATATATGTATAACTGAATCATTTTGATGTACACCTAAAACTAACACAACATTGTAAATCAATTATACATCAATAAAGGGACTTCCCTGGTGATCCAGTGGACAAGACTCCACCTTTCCATTTGCAGGAGGCTTGGGATCGATGCTTGGTTGGGGGACTTGACCCTGCATCCTGTGCAATGCAGCCAAATGAATAAATAAATAAACCCCCAAAGCTCAGTCATGTCCGACTCTGTGTGACCCCACGGCTGTAGCCCGCCAGGCTCCTCTGATATTTCCCAGATAAGAATACTGGAGTGCTCTAGGGGATCTTCCCAGCCCAGGGATTGAACCTGGGTCTCCCACATCGCAGGCAGATTCTTTATCATCTGAGCTGCCAGGGAAGCCCCAAGGTATACATACACATATATATATATATCAATAAAAAACTCAGATATTTCTCTCTAAAACACAAACCTGAATATAATCATGAGAAAGTACCCAACAAACTCAAATGGGAGGATATTCTATATAGTAACTGACCTGTAATGTTCCAAAGTGCCAAAGTTATGGAGCTTAAGGGCAGACGAGAGGGCCATCCCATACTGAAGGGAGCTGAAGAGAGAGGAAAACTGCATTTAGTGTGGATTCGGAAGGGGCTGGCAGTCTTTTTGTTACAAAAGACAGTATTGGGACATTTAAAAAGTATCAGTGAAACCTGAGAATTTGGTGATAGTCATCAGGTGGTTTCTCCTGCTTAAGTAGGTTATGTACTTGTTTGTAGGAAATACACTGAAGTATTCAGGAATGAAGGGACATAGGGTCAACTCTCCAATAATTCAGAGGAACAAAAGTTCTTCATATTATATTTGCAGCTTTTCTGAAACTTGTGACTGTTTAAAGGAAATCCACTGAGGGCATGCGTTTTGACCCACGAATCAGGGGAGATATGCACAATGCTTGATTGTTTGGGTTGTTCTTGAGGTTAGCACTCTACAACCACAAAATCCTCTCCCATGTCTTTAGAGACCGTAACATATTCCTGGTGCTTCCTGCAAGAGGGAGGTGGGGTGAGTCCAGGGGGAATATATGTCCTTCCTCGGGATAGCACAGTGCTGGGTGAAAACAAGAACAAAGAAAAACAAAGCAGATGCTGACTGTAGCCCCCCTGGGAGCTGCCTGAGCCTCGCTGCACTTTGTATTAGAGGCTGTTGTTATTTAGTCGCTCAGTCGTGTCCAACTCTTTGTGACCCGTGGACTGTAGCCTGCCAGGCTCCTCTGTCCATGGGATTCTCCAGGCAGGAATACTGGTGTGAATTGCCATTTCCTTCTCCCAGTTATCTTCCTGACCCAAGGATCACACCTTTGGCTCTTGCCACATCTCCTGCATTGCCGGCAGATTATTTACCGCTGAGCCATCAGGGAAGCCCAGTAGATGCTGTAGGTTGTCTAAATCTGCTCAGGTTAGATGGCGCCTTGACTGTGCTTCTGGGCAGATACTGTGTGTGTGTTTGTTAACTCTCTTCTAAGGCAAAGCATGAGCAGCATGCGTAATTTCTATTTGTATTTGTCTATTCTGTCTATTTGTGTTTGTACCCAATAGGCTTCTGTACACAAATAGAAGGAAGCTTTGTGCGTAGTGGATTTGTTTTTATTTCCTTCCAGTCAATCCTATGAGTGAATAGCTGCTCAAACATTTTGTCAGGATGTAATTTTTTAAGCTGAAGAGTCTTGTCTTTTCTTCTGCACTTTGTCCCTCTCCAGGGGTACATCCATAATCCCATGTTGGCCTGCAAGCTCACCCCCTCTGGCTGGCGGGGCCCCAGTTTTATCTCTTGTTAAGGCTGTCATATGCTTATTAATGCTTCACTCTAGGATAGGAAAGAAATTGGCCTTTACAGCACTAAAGGCTTCAAATGATAAGACTCTTGGTTAGCTTCTCCTGCCAGCTTCAGGCAGAGGCCTCTTCCAGAAGGACTGCACTTCTTTCCTTTCCTCTCTGCTTGAGGCAGGGCAAGGCTGGGCCTAGTGGGGGGTACATGGAGGCACCAGTACATAGAATTCAACTCTCAGGGTTGTGCAAGGGCAGGGTGAGTGCCTTCTTAAATGGATCGTAGGCCCAGGTGAAGCTAATGGTAAAGAACCCACCTGCCAATGCAGGAGACATAAGAGATGCAGGTTCGGTCCCTGGGTCAGGAAGATTACCTGGAGGAGGGCATGACAACTCATTTTAGTATTCTTGCCTGGAGAATCCCATGGACATAGGAGCCTGACGGCTACAGTCCATAGGGTCGCACCGAGTCGGACACTACTGGAGTGGCTTAGCGTGCACAGGCACCTCACTGCCTTGTCTTGGTCCTGGCTCTGCAGCCTGGCTCAGGACCACCTGGGTTCATCTTCATTTTGTCAGGAAGCAACCAGCAGGGGACTTCCTTGGTGGTTAAGAATCCGCCTTCCAATGCAGGAGACACAGGTTCGATCCCTGATCTGGGAACTAAGATCCCATATGCCCTGGGGCTACTGAGCCCACTCGCCACAACAGAAAATATCCCACTATGTCTCAACAAAGATCCCCTGTACCACAATTAAGACCCAGAACAGCCCGCCCCCCACCCCCGCCGAAATATTTTAAAAAGAGCTATCCAGCAGGTGCCAGTGCTCTGAATTTTCCCTGCTATGCTTTCTGATATCACAGCTTCTTTTGGCAAGTAGCATTTCCAGGGTACAGTCGGTGACAGTTTCACCACGTTTTTCCCATCACACAAGATACCAGATTTCCATCCACATGCTCAAAGCTCTATCTTCTCCCTTTGGCCAGGTTCTCACTTGGGTTCTGTTTCTCGTAGCATCCTACTTGGAGGTAACAAACTCTGTATCAGTGAGGAATCAGTGACAGAAGCCTCCATATAGTGCTGATGAGGATTTTCTTTTGAACATTTTCTTTTCTCTCGTAATGAGAAGCTTGGAAGCAGGCAGCCCAAGGCTGGCGTGGTGACTTCTTGAGACCTAGGATCCTTCTGTTTTTCCACTGAGCCATCCCTACTGTTGCTTATCCCCCATGTTCACAATATGACTGCCTCTTCTCCAGCATTACATCTGCATTCCAGGCAGAGAGCAGCCAAGGGGCCAAAGGTGCATGCCAGAGGAGTCAATCTGCTTCTCTAATAAGCAGATTTCTCACAAGCCCAGCCAGCAGCTCATGCTTCCATCCCACACTCACCACTGCGTCCTTCAGGAAGCCTAAGTGCAAGAGAAGCTGAAATCCAGTTGTTGCTGTTTTTTATTTTGTTTTGTTTTAGTTTATTTCCTGTTAGCTAAGCATATTGCCATCCCCAGTAAGAGTTTGGTTATGATGAGGGGAATAGCTCTTGGGTAGAAAACTGGTAGTTTTATCACAGTTCTGCTTGGCTTCTTTTGCAAACGTCACTTCAACGAGACAGGGAAAATAGCCATCAATGTGGCCTTTGGCAGGCTCCACCTTGCAACCCCGCTTTATTATCCCTACCACAGAAAGGAAACCTTTTCTTTTGCTTCCGGTATGTCAGTCTCAGGGAGGGCTCTTGTTCCCTGTGGGTGACATGTCCGTCCCTGTGGTCCTGGGAACATGAGCCACGTTTGCCATCTGTGCCTTACACATGGGGAGGAGTGGCCTCCCTGAGGATGGGACAATGACAGATGGAAGCAGATGACTATGGGTGCATGACATTGCTGTCCTGAATTTAGAAAGGTCTGGTTAGTTATTCTACATTCGCGAAGACAAAAAGAGAGGCCTGTCTAGGTGGAAAGGAAATGATATTTGAGGCAGGAAATGTACAGGGGGACCTGGGTAGCAGGAATCTGTGCTTGCCCCTCTCACCAGCCCATGAGTGTTTCCTCTGAGAGGGTCGGACTGTATCTTTGCAAGCAGCCTGGGGAGCATCAGCAGCAACATTTACAGGGTTATAAAGAAAAGCAGTTCTTCATGGAACAGCTTAGAATCTCAGCAGCCATAGGAAGTTTTACATACCATTCCTGGGCACACATCTGGACAAAACTCTATTTCAAAGCAGACACATGCACTCCAATGTTCATTGCAGCGCTACTTACAATAGCCAAGACATGGCAACAACCTAAATGTCTGTCAACAGACAAATGGATAAAGAAGATGTGGTGTGTGTGTGCGTGCGCGTGTGTATATATATACATACATACACATACTGGATGTATATACATTTCAGTTCACATTTCAGTCACTCAGTCACGTCCGACTCTTTGTGACCCCATAGACTGCAGCACGCCAGGCTTCCCTGTCCATCACCAACTCCTGGAGCTTGCTCAAACTCATGTCCATTGAGTCGGTGATGCCATCCAACCATCTCATCCTCTGTCCCCTTCTCCTCCCTACTTCAATCTTTCCCAGCATCAGAGTCTTTTCTAAGGAGTCAGTTCTTTGCATCAGGTGGCCCAAGTATTGGAGTTTCAGCTTCAGCATCAATCCTTCCAATGAATATTCAGTACTGATTGCCTTTAGGATGGACTAGTTGGATCTCTTTGCAGTCCAAGGGACTCTCAAGAGTCTTCTCCAACACCACAGTTTAAAAGCGTCAATTCTTCTGCGCTCAGCTTTCTTTATGGTGCAACTCTCACATCCATACGTGACTACTGGAAAAACCATAGCTTGACTAGATGGACCTTTGTTGGCAAAGTAATATCTCTGCTTTTTAATAGGCTATCTAGGTTTGTCATAGCTCTTCTTCCAAGGAGCAAGCGTCTTTTAATGTCACTGCTGCAGTCACCATCTGCAGTGATTTTGGAGCCCAAGAAAATAGTCTGTCACTGTTTCCATTGTTTCCCCATCTATTTGCCATGAAGTGATGGGACCAGATGCATATATATAATATTCCAGATGGAATATTAGTCCTCCTGAAAAAGAATGAGATAATGCCATTTGCAATGTGGACCTAGACATTATCATACTTTGTGAAGTAAGCAGAAAGAGAAAGGTAAATACCACATGATCTCACTTATGTGTGGAATCTAAAATATGACACACATGAACATGTCTGCAAAACAGAAACAGACCCATAGATAGAGAGAGAAGACTTGTGGTTGTGGAGGAGGGAATCAGGGAGGGAAGGATTGGGAGTTTGGGATTAGCAGATGAAAAGTATTATGTGTAATATTGATAAAACACAAGGTCCTACTGTGTAGCATGGGGAGCTATATTTAATATCCTGTGATAAACCATATAGGAAAAGAATATGAAGAAGAATGTATATATATGTGTAACTGAGTCACTTTAATGTACAGCAGAAATTAACACAACATTGTAAATCAACTATACTTCAATAAAATTAAAAAATAAAGAAGTTTCACTAGTTTTTAGCTGAGATAGACAAGAGTAGAAGAAAGTTTTCACATGGAAGTCACCTAAGTAAATTCTCCAAGGAGGCATCATAGCATCAAATTGTGTAGGTCAAAATTTCTTGGAAGGATTCTGAGTTCTTAGATCTCAAATCTGCGATTTCTCCCGCATAGGATTTGCACACCACAGCATGCCCACTGTGATCAGAGGCACAGTTCGTTTGACTGGAGACCTCTTATTTGATGATACATTTTTCTTTTCTTTGGACATCCACAGTCTTTACCTGTGTCCAGCAAAGCTGCCAGAGCTATATTTAACCCACTGCTCCTGTTAATGATGCAAATATCATGGATGATGGATTTATTCTCCTTGAGAAGATGAATTCAGTTTGGCTCTAGTGGCCAAGCATTGTCAGACAAGGGGATACCTAGCAGGTGAGGCGGGCATCTGTGTACTGGCTTTCTGCAAGAGTCATAAACCGCATCTTCTCCGGATTTACCTTTTTATATGGATTCCATTGTCCCAGAAGTGCCTTTTCTCAGTGGCCAGTTGGGTCATCCACATTCTTTAGGGATGTGACATAGAAATGGAAATGGAAAAGTTGTAGGGAATCATCATAATGTTAAAATGTGAATACTTTGTCATTTAATCGTTAAGAACAAAGATTTTAAAAACTCACAGAGTTGGAAACATCAGGGTTTATAAGATCCTTGCACATAATGGAGGCTACCTCTCTCAAATATGCTTAATAAAGGATCATCCCATCTTTTTCCCTGCAGCTTTACTGGACAAATCTAATTGTTTGAAAGGCTTCTGTTCTACTGAGGAGAAATCAAATTTGAGAGGGAGTGTATTTCATTCTCGCTGAATGAATATATCTCACTTTCTTTAGTGAAAATAAAGGTGTGTGTTGATGCCTGATGCCTTGATGATATGAATTACAGTGGTCTGGGGAGTGTGTTAAGGCTTCCAAGATGCTTCATGTAATGCTGTGAGCTCCAAATAAGGTAATGTACAGTTAAGAATCACACAGACAGGCATTTTTATAATGAGGAAAATTCAGGTTAAGAGCGCTGTTGGCTTTCCTGAGGTTTCGCAGGAATGAGCTTTTTCTTCCTCTCCCCCCTCCCGTGTCTTTCTCCTCTGGACGCTGCAAGCTAGGGGAGACCAGGATGGGTCAGCAGTGGGGGTGGAGAGCGCGGTGGCTGGCCCTAGAGAGAGCAGCCATATGGAGGGGATAGCTCTTCTCTATTCTTCTAGATTCTGGCTGGCTTAATACTTAAATTGACATGAGACATTAGGGAAAAAAAAATTATTTACATACATACAAGGGCTCCATAAGAAGTATGAGGACAGTCTGGCAAATGAGACTTACATGCTGTTCTGAGCTAAGGGGAAGTGGGGTGGTCAGGGACCTCAGAGCAGGGAAGTCAGTTCACGAAAAGCATGTGTTTGGTAAACAGATGCTTGCTGGGCCAGATGGAAACAAGGGGACACAGAGACATTTGAACAAACAGGCTCTGCTAGGTTCTTCCCTGTATGCCTGCCTAGTTCACACTACTAGGGTGTGAATGTTCCCTTCCTGGGACACACCCACTACCAAATTCTCATGGTGACCTCGGGTTAATATGTGTACTGGTTATTGGGCTTTCCTGGTGGCTCAGACAGTAAAGAATCCGCCTGAAATGCAGGAGACCCGGGTTGGATCCCTGAGTTGGGAAGATCCCCACTCCAATATTCTTGCCTGGAGAATCCCCATGGACAGAGGAGCCTGGTTGGCTACAGTCCGTGGGGTCACGTAGAGTCAGACATGAGTGAGTGACTAAGCATAGCACACACTGGTTATTAGGGGCTTCACTGACGGCTCAGATGGTAAGGAATCTGCCTGCAGTGCGGGAGCCCAGGGTTCAATCTCTGTGTCAGGAAAATCCCCTGGAGAAGGAAATGGCAGCCTGAGCCTGGCAAGCTTACAGTCCATGGGGCACAAAGTTGGACAGGACTGAGTGACTGCCACTTGCACACACACACACACACACACACACTAATTATTAGTTAAGTATAGTCCTTGATTGTGTGTATGATCACACTTTATTTCTAAGACCGTTTTCATACTCAATGTGGTCGTCAGAAGCGGCAAGCTGATTATCTTCATTTTGTGATTAAAGCTGAGATTCCAAGAGGCTAAACTATCTGTGTTTGTGAAACACAGATAGCAAAAAGTTAGAACTGGAACTGCAACATCTGACTCCAAGTTCATGACTTTGTCTGCATGGTGGTCTCTTCATGGTCTGTGGAGTGGTGCTTGGCGGGGACCCCATCACTGAGGGCCAAGGAGCTGCTGTGTTTTGAGTTGTGATCACCATCGTCATCTTCCATTTTCCTGCTTTCCTCTCATCCAGGCTATGAGCTATATTTGTGAGAGAGATGTTCCTGTCTATTTCAGCTCTCTGCTATTGTGTTTGTTTTCATCTGATGGGATCTCTGAAATGAGAAAACCAAGACCATTTAGAACTCTAAGTGTGGTAAGGAGGACAGACGCCTTAGCTGTCCACAAAGTTCACAGACCTAGTGACTTCCTTGTAGACTCCTGGATGACTATTCAGATTTTTTAAAATAATTTTTTTTTTATTTTTGTAAATTAATTTATTTTAATTGGAGACTAGTTACTTTACAATAGTGTAGTGGTTTTGCCATACATTGACATGAATCAGCCATGGGTGTACATGTCCCCATCCTGAACCCCCCTCCCACCTCCCTCCCCACCCCATCCCTCTGGGTCCTCCCAGTGCACCAGCCCCAAGCACCCTGTCTCATGCATCGAACCTGGACTGGTGATCGATTTCACATATGATAATATACATGTTTCAATGCTGTTCTCTCAAGTCATCCCACCCTCAATTTGATGCCTGGTTCTGGGTTGTGTCCCAACTGTGGAGTTTGTTGCATTGCATTCAAATCAAGGACAGGATTCCCAGGTGGCTCGCTGGTAAAGAGTCTGCCTGCCAATGCAGGAGACACAGGAGACGCGGGTTCAAACTCTGGGTCGGGAAGAACCCCTGGAGAAGGAAATGGCAACGTGCTCCAGTATCTATGCCTGGAAAATCCCATGGACAGAGGAGGCTACAGTCCATGGGGTTGCAAAGAGTTGGACACAGCTGAGCACGCACACACGCACGCAAGTGTGGTCACAGCCCTCATCCCGCCTGTCATGCTCATGTGTTACACGTGTGAGTGTAGGTGACTGGTGCAGAGCAGTTATTTGCTAACAGAATATTTGTAAAATCCAAGGATGGTTTTAAAGTCTGCATTTTACCTGCAGTTATCCTGTAGGACCCCTGGTTAGGAGAAATATCTCTGTCTTGTTCTCAGGGCTCCTGGATATTTTTTAAGGGCTCTTTGAATGCTGACAAGAGCTATGAGACCCCAGGCCAGCAGGAAGGAAGACACAGTTGGGAAAGGAAGGCAGGAGATGGGAGCAGAGAGGAAATGAATGCAAATTTCCACACCCGGAGGCATTGTACACAGTGCCTGCCTCCAAGACCTGGAAAGCAGCTGTCCCATTGTGACCTAATTTTGGCTGTAGATTTCCTTTCTTATTTACGTGTTTTCTACATTCCATTCTCTATAGAGTTTTTTCCTTCTACAGCTTTTTACCCGTGCTCAGTTGCTAAGTCATGTGTGACTCTTTGCGGCCCCATGGACTGTAACCCACCAGGCTTCTCTGTCCATGGAATTTTCCAGGCAAGAATGCTGGAGTGGGTTGTCATTTCCTTCTCTAGGGCATCTTCCCCACCCACATATTGAACCCACATCTCTTGCTTCTATTGCATTGGCAGGCAGGTTCTTTACCACTGGTGCCACTTAGGAAGCCCATAACTTTCCATAAAGGCCCTCAATTTTTTTTTTTTTTTTAAATGTGCTTTTCCAGTCCTAGGGTTTAAGTTGCCAACAACTATTTTCTTTCAGATTTTCTGGTTGCACTAAAAAACTTTTGTTGATGAATGAATCGATGGTTTTCAAGCCGCAGAAATACTGTTTTCTCTCCTCACTGATTTTCTTGATGGATCATGAGTATAATGTATACACAGTTCAGTGGTACTCCTCTTGTTTGCTTGTTTTTCTTAAAGTAGCTTTGGCAATAAGCTGCTATTTTGTCTTTGATTCTTAATTCATCAGTGATAAAGCATTGATTTGTGTTATCATTAACAGTGAAAAATGTGCTTCAAACTTTACTGTGCTTGTTCTCAAGTTCTTGGTGGATTTTCTTTTCTTCTATGCTTAAAAGGTTTAGGGAGTGAATGCGAGGTCATGTGGGGACAGCTAAGCATCACCTTGGCACACAGACTTGCCACTGAAGTGTTTTTGTCCCAGTGGCCGAAGTGCATGTCTTTCTGGATACTGCATGGAAGTCTGCTGTGGGGCGTGGGGTTTAATCCATCCTTAGGCAATCTCCTAATTTTATTATTGTGGCTGAAGTGCTTTACCAGACATATTGCTGCTGAGATTGGACAGAAAGATCTTTTTTTTTGATAAGTTCTTAATCTTTATTGGAAGGAGTCAAAACGAATTCTGTTAGGGGATCTATTTTTTTGCCTATGAATAATGGCTCTCAGGGTCTCTCTGACAAACAGAATTTTGTATGTAAAAATAATGTGCAGAGTGATTAAAAATAGTTTTTAGGTGTGCCTTGATACAACTAGGATTTGTGCACTTTCATTTTCCTGTGGGAACCTGTTGTTTGTGATCAGTGGCTGAAGTTTACATTCCCAGGTCCAGGACAAAATCTCCTGAGGGTTTCCCTGCATCCCTCTAGGGCAGGGATTCTTGGCCCTGGCACTCTTCACATTTTGGACCAGGTAACTCCGGTTACAGAGGCTCTCCAAGGAGTGCATTGAAGATGGG